>NC_071354.1:230294245-230602235 GCF_943734655.1 Sabethes cyaneus
GTTTCACACCGTATAGATTCTATGGAAATTTTATCCAAACTCAGCTTTTATGTACCGAACCGTCAATTGCGGAACCGAAATATATTTAGCATAAGTCACTGTCGCACAAACTATGCCAAATTCGGGCCGTTAAATCAGATGATGATCGCCTATAACCAACATTGCGAAAATATTGACTTTACTATGTCTAAATTAAAATTAAAACAATACTTTAACTCTACGCGTTAGATGCAAAAAATGTAAGCAATATTATGTAATTTAAAAGTTGCACTGTTCAGTTTTCTTTGTAGACTGTGTTGTAGTGATAGAACTAATATAATGTAATAACTAATGTAAAAGGTCTACTATGATTTGACGACTAAATAAATAAATAAAGTTAAATGTTAAGCCCGGAAATTGGGATTCGGTCAATCGGAAGCTTAGCTAAACATTTTTTCTGTATTTTACGTTAGTTGAACATAAAAAAAATATAATTGAAATTTCAATCAATTCGCACGCATCTTTGTTGGACCCAATTTTGATCGTAACACCCTGTACCTGTCGACACGATGATGCACCGAACTATTTAGACAGTTCGCCGCAACGGCAGCACAGTGTATATTGCCGAGCTGGTGTATTGTGCGAGGCATGTTCTGACGCTGGGATAAGTGATATTCTGTACCAGGGGCATTGAACCCCCTCAGATTAGCCTGCTTTATAACGTTTTTTCTGCTATATGGTAACTTACAACGTGTATGGTAACGTATAGTAGTTCTCAAATGTAAAGCACGTTGCCAAATTCAATGTCGCTTGACAGCCTTAATCGCCACCTCCCATAGGCCGCCAAAGTGTGACGGTGAGCTGATCACCGCATAATTTCTTATTCGGAGCAAAAATTCGCCTATAGATCAGATTACCTGGTAAGATTAATTGTAATCTTTTTCCTCTTCTATTAACAACAACACCTTTTCTGAACTGCTTGTGAAGATGCAGAGTAATCCATGGTCTATAGTGGCAACAAGCGTTTGACTAACATTCTTTCACATCCCACCAGGACCCGCATTCGGACGTGGCTGGCGATGGAATTGATCAGCATGCACGGACTTGATAAGATTGCACAATGAGAAATAATGTGCTGTCCCAAGCACAATTTTTCCAGCCAACATTGTGCAATTTTCATCGGTCAAGAAGGGAGGAGCAAATTTTTATTTGAATTCCAGTAGTGATTGAACTTTTATTCCACTCATTCATCAATTTTGACTTCTCGAATCAATGGATGAATGTAGAACGCTTTTTAAATGAAGCTAAAATGAACGTGGAAATTAGTTTGGAATCCATTCCATCGCCTCCGGCGAGCTTATAAATTATCAAAAAACAAATTTACCCAGCTTGTCCGGTGCTTCTTATTTAGATCTCGTTTTAATGGGCAAAAAGTGCAGTAAAACCTCGTCAGCCGGACTTTTACATTTACGGTGCCATCCATCGTCGGTCGTTGTGGTGTCCCGCCTTTTACGATGTACCCCGGAGACAATAAAGTTGACTTGAATTTTGACAATCACCACGTGTCATTCCCTCAGCCAGTGCTAGGGCCGGACGGACGGCCCAAGAAATCTGATCCACCCAAGCGTCGGTCGTGAACGCGCGGTCAAACGATGAGTTTGCGAAGAGCTTGATTAAACATGCTTCATTTTTCATCGCTTACGGGTCGCGGCGGACTATGTGCTCCCGTGGCAGGACAAACCGACAACGACGACGACGACGACCGTGCCCTGTAGTATCCCAGTTTGTGTATTGTGTATACATAAACAACCAAACAAACGGAAACCACTGCTGCCTGTGGCGCACAACGCAGTTTGTGTAGAGCTTGTTTCAGTGCACGCGACAAACTAAATAAATAGCTTTCCACCTCCTCCAGGGATAGCAGAAGGAATCAGTACCGTTGCCGTACGGTTCCGTCACTTGTTTTTGCTTTTCACACTGTGGGATGTCCGTTGTGATTTGTGGGTAAAACTGTACACCGGCAAACAACACTTTTGTGCTATGTTTTCGATAGCTAACTCAATGTGTCAGTGAGTGGGTGGATGGTGATTAGCTGGTAGTCAAACTTCACCGGCACAAATCTTTCCAAATTTGCCCTTAGATTTCATTTTTGTGATCTCATTGGCGCTTCTAGACGCAGGAACACATTGCAAACTTCAGATTTTTATCACATTGCACAAAACCTGTTGGTTTAAGTCAGTTTTGACCTTTTCAAAAAGTTCCCCCCACCCCCCTCGCAGTAGATACGCCACCGGTTTTGTCAAAATCAGTGCTCGGCCGGCAAGTCCTGACAGAGTGAGTGCGAAGGGCTAGACGTTCGTCGCAAACCGTTGTACCGCCACTTGAATCAAACATGAGTAATGGCCGGCCCGTTAAATACATTTGCTGCAGCATATTCATAAATTTATATATTTAATCGCAATTTGCCACCGCGCACCTGCCGCTGGCAGAGTCGTGTAATAAACGGAATGGAGACTTTCTCATCCTAGTTCGCAGGTTCGCGGCCGGGGAAACTGGGAAGGAGTTCGTTGTTTTACAGTTCTAGCACCAGAATAGGATAACAACCACCACTATTGCCACCCATCCATCGCTGGCGTTGTTGGTTAGACGCCGCGGCGTGCCAGTCAGCCAGCCAGCAGCTGATTGTCACCGTCCGCCCGGTTCGTGTGCTAGTTTGTTGACGTGACGATGGGTGTGAGAGTCGGCTAATTCATTGAGGCTTTATTACGCTTCTATTTCGCCATGTAGAGCCTGCAGAGAAAAAACGGACACTTTTGGGTACAAAAAAGTTTATTAGTGTGTCAACATATGAATTAGTGATGCCGTGAGTAGCGCAAACATTGTGTAAAGAATTCCTAGGAACACTGAATAGACCAGGTCAGCTCCAGCCATGGTCTATAGTAGGATTGCCTGCCTGCAGTATTTCCGAGCTGGGCCGCAATTGAGTGTAGTTAGTCGTTGCATAGCAGCGTTCTATTGACTATTTGTCCACAGAAGGCCAGAACGACACAACAAAACTTCCGCTTTTCCCACCCCCAGTCTTTTCACCTTCTTTGAAACAGTCTAACGAACGCAGCGCACCGCCGCGGTGGAGACGAAAAAGTTTAATTTGAAACGTTATGCTCTGCATTTCGGTGAGGTTTAATAATTCCAGATTCCAGGTTGCGATAGGAGGACAACACGACGAAATGGAAACTGCTACCGCTGCTGCTGCTGCTGCTGGGTACAAGCGATTGTCCTGGTTGTAATGAGCTGTAATGGCTTGGTAAATGTGCGAGTAAATAGTTGCGCTCGGAATGATGTTTGCGCAGTAACGAGTGGAAATAGTGCTCAGAAATATCCGTTTCTGGAAGATAATTTTTGGCTCGTTCTAAGGCTTCTTGTTCGGTGCACTGTCCTGGGTTATGAAGATAATAATTGGAAGGAATAGGATGGAACGGAATTAATTTAACTTTGATACGACCACATTATTTGATTTTTTTGACAATGGTAAACAATTTTCCATGTGGTTAGTACTGGTTGAGCAAGTTGACTTTTGTTTTGTTTAATCTAAAGCTTGGCAGATGGCAACCGTGAACTTGTGGCGTTGTCAAAATACGTAGCATTGCGACCGACAACTAGTGTATCTAAATTGATTAGTTGGTAACGACGTTTGTAGGAGGTTAACCGAAATGGATCCCTCCATGGAAGGCATCGAAGAGCAAAGCGTATAAACCTCCATTGTACAGCCTCGGTACGATCAACTCCATTTTGGTAATGTGGATTCCAAATTTGGCAGCAATACTCGACAGATGACCGCACCAGCGAACAGTATAAGGACTTTAGACAATAGATGTTACTGAAATCCTTAGTGATCCGGAACATGAAACCTAGATTTCTAGAGGCGTTCCCGATTCCATATGAAATATGCTGCTGGAACGATAGTTTGCTATCTAATAGCACGCCTAGATCTTTGATGCAGTTAATTCTTCCAATGCTAGTACCTAAGAGCTTGTAGTCGAAAGAGCTAGGTTCTTTTCATACGGTTTGTGCAACATCAGTCTGCTAAGTTGTCTAACGGTTGCTGAAGCACGTGGGCGTCGACGGTAGAGCTGATTCGATAGAAGATTTTCAAATCGTCGACGAAGGACAAACGGGGAACTTTGAGTTTAAAATTCACATCATTGATGTATGGAAGGAATATCAACGGTCCTAGGTGGCTGCCTTGGGGAATTTCAGATGGAGCAGAAAATTCATCAGAATAATTATCACCAATTTTCACTGCTAGCCGACGGCCAGTGAGATACGAACGTAACCAACTGATAACTCTGCCGCCGAATCCTAGCTTTTCCAGTTTGGCTATGGCACTCTCGTGGTTAATGTTATCGAATGCTGCTATTAGGTCAAAATAAACTGCATCAGTTTGCTCAGAATGATTAGAGCTATCTATGATATAGAGTTATAAATTATTGGGTAATGAATAGCTTAGATATCGCGATGGGCATCATCGGCTTATTTAGCGGATTTCTGTGTTCTTATAGCAAGAGAACCTGTGTTGTATTGTGCGTTGAACGGGAACGGGAATACGGGGCAAAAATCAAAACTGATAGCGCTAGACGTGTTATCAAGCTGGTGTAATGATGAAAATAGTTGGTCATCATAGCTGGCATTTGATTAAATGTCTCAAAATATTTGCCAAAATGTCTCAAGTACCAAATTTGCAACGCATTGCAAATGTTTTTCATGATTATATGGGTAGGCGATGGCTACATAAGTACAAAAGTAGTTGTGAAAGCGGCATTTATACCATAAAATCCCTGAAAGATTCAGCAATACCATGTATTGTTAGATTCAGAAGTACTTAAAGATCCACCTTGGCTGAAATTGCGAAAATCGCAAGGTATTTTGAGAAAACTTTGACGTAGGCTACATCTGGTAAATGGCTGGATAATGCGGAATATAAACCCCATAGTGATCGTTAGCCTCTTATCCAGCAACTTCGATCCCGACCTCCTCGTGGTACCAACCCCACTAAGGTCGTTTACTAACCGGGAAGGAGGTGTAGTGAGTCTCGGCACTATAAGATGGCAGCCCCATCGCGAGACTCGGTAGTGTTGCCCCAGTACGGCTACACACCTAAATTAAATTAGAACACTTATAAAATTCAAGCAAATTCGGAGCGGAATATTCGGTAGTAACCTAGGCGACGGAACAAGGACGACGAATGGAGACACGGTACTTCGAACTGCAGATCGCTAAATCGGTGGCGCTACCAACGAACTGAGAACGGGCTTTGTAGTGTTGGGCGGAATGCAGGATCGCGTGATAGATTGGAAGGTGATCAACGAGAGAATGTGTGTATTGAGGATAAAGGGCCGTTTCTTCAATTATAGCATCACTAGCTGACCCGACAAACTTCGTATTGCCACAAATTAACCTGTGTTGTACATAAATCATGAATCTCGGATGATCTTTGTCACTTCTCGAGTTTTGCAAGCCCCCCAGTGGGCGGCGCTTCCGACGGCGGGTGACCGGCAACACTCGCGACCGGCTCGTCCTGAATGATCTAGTGTTACTATAGATAGTTTTTGTGGTCTTGTTATTGATTAATGTTTTATGGAAGAGTCTCGAATTTCTCGAGTTGGATTAGTTTTTGAGTTTCGCAACCACAGGGGTGAGAGGTCTCTAACTATCATAAAATAAATTCAAGACTCAAAAATCTCCTACATGCTAAATCTGGTTCCATTTGCTTGATTAGTACTCAAATTATAAGGAAATTTGTATTTCATTTGTATGGGAGCCCACGCTCTTAAAAGGGAAAGGGGTCGTAATACACCACAGAAAAAAAATTCTGCCATCTAAAACTCTCACATGCCAAATTTGGTTCCATTTGCTTGATTAGTTCTAAAGTTATGAGCAAATTTGTATTTCGTTTGAATGGGAGCCCCCCCTCCTAAAAAGGTAAGAAGTCCTAATTCATCATGGGAAAAATGGTTGCCTCCAAAAACACCCACATGCCAAATATGGTTCCATTTGCTTGATTAGTTCTCGAATTAGGAGGAAATTTGTATTTCATTTGTGTAGAAGCCCCCCCTCTTGAAGTGTGGAAGGATCCTAATTCACCGTAGAAAATATTTTTGCCTCCAAAAACCTCCACATGCCGAATTTGGTACTATTTGCTTGATTAGTTCTCGAGTTATGAGGAAATTTGTATTTCGTTTGTATAGGACCCCCCCTCCTAAAGTGGGGAGGGGTCCCAATTCATCATTGAAAAAAAAATTGTCTCCAAAAACACACACATGCCAAATTTGGTTCAATTCGCTTGATTAGTTCTCGAGTTATGAGGAAATTTGTATTTCATTTGTACAGGAGCCCCTCCTCTTAAAGTGGGGAGGGGTCCTAATTCACCATAGAAAATTTTCTTGCTCTCGAAAACCTTCACATGCCAAATTTGGTTGCATTTGCTTGATTAGTTCTCGAGTTATGAGGAAATTTGTATGGAAGTCCTCCCTCTTAAAGGGGAGAGGAGTTATAATTCCTCTTATAAAGAGGGGAGGGGTCTCAATTCACCATAGAATAAATTCTTGTCACCAAAAAAACACCCACATGCCAAATGTTGTTCTATTTGCTTGATTAGTTCTCGAGTTAGGAGGAAATTTGTATTTCATTTGTACAGGAGCCCCCCCCTTAGAGTGGGGAGGGGTCCTAATTCACCGTAGAAAATTTTCTTGCCCTCGAAAACCTTCACATGCCAAAGTTGGTTCCATTTGCTTGATTAGTTCTCGAGTTATGAGGAAATTTGTATGGAAGCCCCCCTCTTAAAGGGGAGAGGAGTTACAATTCCCCTTATAAAGAGGGAGGGGTCTCAATTTACCATAGAATAAATTCTTGTCACCGAAAACACCCACATGCCAAATTTGGTTCTATTTGCTTGATTAGTTCTCGAGTTATGAGGAAATTTGTATTTCATTTGTATAGGAGCCCCCCTCCTAAAGTGGGGAGAGGTTCTTATTCATCATAGAAAACATTCTTGCCTCCAAAAACACCTACATGCCAAATTTGGTTCCATTTGCTGGATTAGCTCTCGAGTTATAAGGAAATTTGTATTTCGTTTGTATAGGAGCCCGCCCCCCCCCCCCCTCTTAAAGTGGGGAGGGGTCCCAATTCATCTTAGAAAAAAATTTTGTCTTCAAAAACACACACGTGCCAAATTTGGTTCCATTTGCTTGATTAGTTCTCGAGTTATGAGGAAATTGGTATTTCATTTGTACAGGAGCCCCCCCTCTTAAAGTGAGGAGGGGTCCTAATTCAACATAGAAAATTTTCTTGCCCTCGAAAACCTTCACATGCCAAATTTGGTTCCATTTGCTTGATTAGTTCTCGAGTTATGAGGAAATTTGTATGGAAACCCCCCCTCTTAAAGGGGAGAGGAGTTATAATTCCCCTTATAAAGAGGGGAGGGGTCTCAAATTACCCTAGAATAAATTCTTGTCACCGAAAACACCAACATGCCAAATTTGGTTCTATTTGCTTGATTAGTTCTCGAGTTATGAGGAAATTTGTGTTTCATTTGTATGGGAGCCCCCCCTCTTAGTGGGGGGAGGGGTTTCTAACCATCACTAAAACCTTTCCTGGCCCCAAAAACCTCTACATGCAAATTTTCACGCCGATTGGTTCAGTAGTTTTTGATTCTATAAGGAACACAGGACAGACAGACAGACAGACAGACAGAAATCCTTCTTTATAGGTATAGATTAACGTGCACTGCACGCACGAAGGTAGACCCAACGAAGGTATACCCAACGATGAGAAAGAACGCGAGGCTGGAGGTAACGTACGACAGCTGCTCGTCACGGGACTTCAAGATCGTCATCGGGGATATGAACGCTCAGGTCGGTAGGGAAGAGATGTGGTAGGACCCCACAGCCTGCACACCGACACGAACAATAACGGCCAACGATGTATAAACTTCGCAGCTTCCCTAGGCCTGGTGATCCGAAGCACCTTTTTCCCGCGCAAGGATATCCACAAAGCCACCTGGAGATCACCTTACCAACGTACAATGAACCAAATTAATCACGTTCTCATAGAGGAACTGGTTTTCTCTAACATCACGAACGTAGGTACGCTCCCGGCGGGGTGCGGATATTGATTTGACCATTACCTAGTAGCAGTACATGTGCGCTCAAAGCTGTCCACCGTATATCGGACACGTCAAAGCCGCCCTCCTCGGCTGAACATCAGGCAGCTAGATAACCCGCAAGCTGCCGAGAACTACGCGCGAATACTGAATTAGGCACTGCCTTCTTCTGAGGAGTTAGATGCTTCAAACCTCGAAGATGGTTGGGGCAAAATACGCTCGGCCATCGGAGAGGCCGCTTCGGCGGTATAGAACCTCGGAGTACACAAAATGATTAGTTTGATGGGGAATGCCAATAAGTGGTGGAGGGGAAAAAACTGCTTGGAAAAATTATCTAAGTACTGCCACTAGAGAGAACCTGGCCAAATACCGACGAGCTAGGAACCAGCCCAAGTAACAATTTTGGTTTTATTACACTCTTATGATGGCATTTAAGACCAAAATTGGTCTTGAAGACCACCATAAGAGAACAATAAAACCCACATTGTTGCTTGGGAGTTGACCATGGTCCTGAGGAGGGAAAAGCGCCAAAAGGAGGACAGAGATCGTGAAGAATTAGAGCAACTAGTCCGCGTTAATGACACGCGCAAGTTTTATGAGAAGGTGAACCAAACTCGGAAGGGCTACTCACCGAAACCTGACATGTGTAGGGACGAGGGAGGGAACCTAATCACAAACCGTTGACAGCGACGAACTAGAAGTGGTAGAGGAGTTCGTGTATTTGGGATCGCTGGTGACCGCGGACGACAACAGTAGTAAGGAGATCCATTTCCCGCATTCAAGCGGGAAATCGGGCCTACTTTGCCCTTCGTAAAATGCTACGATCAGGAAACGTACGCTATTTAGACCGGTAGTTCTTTATGGACTTGAAGCCGTGACGCTCCTCACGGAGGACATACGCGCCCTTGCCGTGTTCGAGCGGAAAGTGCTGCGGACGCTATTTGGCGGAGTACAAACTGAAAGCGGAGAGTGGCGGAGGCGTATGAATTACGAACAACAGGCACAGCTTGGGGAGACTCCCATCGTACTTCTAGCGAAAGTTAGCAGGCAACGGTGGACCGGACATGTCGTAAGGATGCCGGACGACAGTGCGACGAAAATAGTCCTCTTCAACAACCCCACCGGCACCAGGAACAGGGGGGCCCAACGTGCACGATGGCTCGACCAGGTCGAAAGCGATTTGCGACTTCTGAAACGACTAGGAAATTGGCGACGAGTGACCCAAGACCGAGTTAGAGACGAGTGCTTGAAACAGCACGAGCTACCCCGGCTTTATGCTGCTGAAGAAGAAGAGGAAGAAGAAGAAGAAGAAGAAGAAGAAGGACTACATCTTACCACAGGGTGTCATTTCATAATTTAGATTCTAGTATGAATGGATTTTTATGATTTAGATACCGATCGACTCTTAATAGATGTAGTAATTATGTCATTTCTATTATAACTTTCTTTTTCAATCACGAATGAATGAAAATTTATGAAAAGTTTCGAGGTCAAATATCCCCATACATTTTCTTCGTGACCGGCTTGCTTCACAGGCAGAGACGATAGTTAAACATACCATCTGTCTACTGTGATTTTGATTACTTTATTTTTAGGAAAAAAGTAACAACGCCCCCTCGTCCCAACAGGGCGAAGAGTTTGTACATACGACGTTCAGACTTACAATAATTTGACCTCTCTGAGCTTGAGGAGTACACCAGAAAAAGTGACAAAGTTCTCTCGTTCTTAACAAAATTTCTTAGGATTAGAACCGCTCTAAACCTAGACCAATTTGATGTCCGTATTAGGGAAGTGCGCCAGAAAAAGTGATAAGTCTGCTCATCCCACCAAGGTTTCTTAGGACCGTGGATAAACCTAGTCCGATTTAATGTGCTGAAAGTGAACAGTTCTAAAAAGTGAGCGACCAACCCTATTTTTCGTTCGATTGTATCCACATACCGCAAAAATTTATTCAAAACTGACGTCTCTCATGAAAAGATATAAGCAAAAGAAAATGGATTGACAAAAATCTCTTTTCTGTGAAAAGGAGGCACAACCTTCCCGAAGGATTACTTAACGGTAGTTCCGGTAAGGTTCAGGTCTGGCACTCGTGAGGTTTTTGGTGCGTTAAAGTTTCACACCTTGTCACATAAGGTAAACATACATCATTTTTGTGCCTGGTATTAGGCGTTTCCCCACGAAAAAAACTGCAAGGTATACCAGCCCTAAGGGTTGTACGAAAGGGTGATGTAGCACTATGCCATATAATACTCGTCAATGCCCCCATCAAAGACTAACGCAAACTACATTTCTGGCATGCAATGTTGCGAAGCCCACACTCGTGTCGTCTAATTTTCTCACACACGCGTACTCATTCTAACGAAAGCGCCGGCATAAGCGTCGCTTTCGGACTCCCGCTTGTACTTATTCATGCATTGCGACGAGTTTTTGCGAGTGTGTGTTTAGCGAGCAGCTACGGTTGTCGCCCTCGTCCTTTGTTGCAGCCCGAGCTGCTGAAACTGATTACTCACGAGGGTTTGCACTCCTACCCGTGAGTAGAATCGAGGACGAGAATGAAGAAGAAAAGAAAAAGTAACGCAAAACCTGTATCCCAGTGCGCCACTATGCCATACGGGCAACTGATTGCTCAGGAGTTATTTGACTCGCGAATAAGTTATCCAGGAAGACGATATGAGGATGTGCGTGCGCGAGTGTGTAGGTAGCAGAATGTCTGCACAAAGAAACCGTGGGAGGTGGCTGTTCGTTTTACGCTTGAGTGTATGACGTAAGCGTTGAATGCTATGCTTCTCATACTCACTCGCGTGAGAGTAGACAACGTTGGTTTCTCGCTCGATTTGCAACATTGCTGGCATGTGTATGTTTATGAGTATCTGTGAGTATCACTGCCTCCCACTTGGCTTAATACAAATAATGTTTCAGGCCAAATCTGAATATCATCCAACAATCGGCCTTTTAAAGGCCACCATGTAATAACTGCTGATAATATAGATTTTTCTTGAATTGAACGATTGGCGATGACTTCGCATTTTGATAATTTTAGATACGTATTTCGCCTACGACTTGCAGGCTTCATCAGTGTAATAAACAAAAAAGAAAGTTCCAAAAAAATTTGAAATATTATGAGAAAACAAACACATTCCTAACTTCTTTCGTGCGAAATTCCAGCAACTGGTGATGTTTTTCTTCTTTCTTAACACTCTCAAAAGCAATTTTGCATTTTTTAAAGCAAGTCATAATCGGTATTTTGGGCAAAAACATCTCTGTTTCAAAACAGTTTGCATAGATAATACACATCAATTATGTAGAGCGCCACTTGTAAGTCATCACGGTCTAAAATTAGGTTCCCCACTACAACGCAATATTGATTTGCGCCTGAAAAGAAAATAGCTATTTCATTCATCAGCCGGCTCATACTATCAACAGCCGATGCTGGTTTACCTGGTCATAAGCGATCAAATCATCCGTAGGCCAAAACGCCATTGCTGGCAGCTAACCCACCGTGCGCCGGTTCGGTCCATCTAAAGTATCATAAACATAAGTATCAATATCATCATTGACCAACAACGCCGCACCCAGGATCAACCGACCGATGGAACGTCGTTATTGGCAAAAGCACAAAAATCACACACACGTACCCGATAACCGAAAATCGTTCCATCGTTTTCCGTGTCCACACTCTGTATCGTTACCGGATCAGGATAGAGTCAAAAGTGCTCGCTCATGCCTGCCCACCTGCCCTTAATCCATCCGAAAAACCAACGGCCAAACCACAATCCGCACACCGGCTCGCTGAATATAGTTCCGCTAATCAAGTGCTTTTGCGATTACGTTCCACCACCTCCCGTCCGCCATTCGGAACCGCATTGTCGAACCCGTTCACTCACTCACTCACTCAATGCCACCCACTGCTGCCACGGACGGACGGACGGCTTCGAACGGTAGTCATCAGCCTGATCGGTTGGAATGTGATGCGAGCCATCGCCATCGCCATCGGTCGGTCGGCACACATCAAAACGCACACACCAGTCCAGCCCATCCTCAGGTCGGAACAGCAAAACGGCAACGGCAGAATGCTCTTTGGCAAACATGATTCCGGACCCGGAGTGGTCGTCGGCTTTTCGGATAGTGAAGCACCCACTCGCGTCCGACCCCGGCAGGTACATTCGGTTTGTGTGATGGGTGTCCGTTTCCGTTCAAACGCGGAACGACCTCCGAGAAAACCCCGTTTACGATGTTTGGTGTGTGTGCTTCTGAATATTTTGACGGTCAGCAATCTGCTGAGCCGCAGTCACGGGGGAATTGCACACTACTGCCTGCTGCCAGCTTATCCGGCGATTATCCCAGCTAATGCGCAACCTAGCCCCGGGGTACAACTGGCAGCACTGGCCAATGAACGCGGAGGGTAGATGGGGAGGGGGGGGGGAAGTATCGTTTTCTCAAATACCACAAATGCTGCTAGGAACAAAACTGTTTTATTTCGCGTATCCTTTTCGGAGCGGGGTTTTCCGCTCACTTAGCGCTGTCGCACTCTGCCTGCCGGTGTTTTGTTTTAGGGTGTTCTTTTTCCCTAGTAGAAAATTCAGGTATTTTTCCTAACCAACACTGAACTATATGATTATGAGCTAGGAAATGGGAGGAAGCGGAAGGCGGTCACTAGGGTGAACCCTCAGCGGGTCGTGACTTTTCCTCGCCTTCGTCGTTTTCATTATACTGCAATAATTATACTTTTGTATCGTTCTACAACATTTTCGTTATGATGATGGTGATGAGAATGAGAAGACGGTGGTTGGGGGGCGATTATTGTTGCTAAAACTATGACACATTGTGCGGCTTTCAGCGCATCGCTGCCGTGCACGGCCGTCCGTGGTCCGTGTGGGGTTTGAGGGTAGACATGAAAAGAATTCGGCAGACCGCAAATGGCACAGGGCGAGCGAGTGGGGTTTCTCATTTTTTTCGCCCTTCCATGTTGAACCTGCTACACGTTCGCTGCAGGGAAGGATGGGAAAACTTATTTGCATACGAGGCTGCTCCACTATTCTTCCTAGGCAAGTGTGCTCTTGCTGTTAGCGGGAGATTGGACGAAAGTTTATTTATAAATGCGAAAACACTGGTTGGATTACGCGCATTTATAAATAAACTCCTGTTCGCTGAGGGCTCTTCCGCTGTGATCCGAAGGGTGGTGCATGCTGCCAGTTTTAACCCTGTAGGTTAAAGAGCTAGTCTCTACCATGTAAAGTGGGTCGATAAGTGGCATGAAACGTGCGAAAGGGCTTCATAACAAGGTGATTCCTTCCGCAATTCGTGAGACAATCGCATTGGCATTCTGTGCCAGAATGACCTAATGTTGTAGAGTAGAAAATATCAACAGAATTTTTTGTTTCGGCTAGCTTAAAGTTTTAGTGGAAGACTAACTTTTTCCGTACTGTGTACTTAACGAGCACGAGAACGAACTACGTACATAAGTTTGATCGAAACAATAATTAGTGACAATATTCAAGAAAATTAAACAATTAGATGAAACTGAACATGGCAAGCTAAAGCTAGTTAATGTATTCGAATGGCATTGAATGTTTTAGTTACTATGTGGAATGATTCGTGTTTATAGATCATATAAAAAATTATAGTCGTTAACATTACCGATAATGGAGGATATGTTTATTCATGCTAGCGTGCAGAGACCCTAACAGAAGCTGGGGAACCAAAGTTTTCTAGTGGCGACAACGGTCCGTTATCGCTGCGCCGCAAGCCGAGCGGGTTATAGTCCTCCAGTGCAATCGGTCCTGGGCTGCCATTTTCCAATCCCCTCGAACACCAGCTGAACGTGCATTGTCATCGACAGCGCACATCCAACGGGGACGCGGTCTGCTCCAGAGTCTACGGACTCTTTCCGGTTCACTGCTGAAAATAGTTTTGGCTACTCTTTCGTCAGGCATTCTTGCCACGTGCCGAGCCCATCGTAGTCTGCCACATTCTACTACCTTCATTATATGAGGATATTTGTACACTTAATATAGCTCGTGGTTTATGCTTTGACGTTGCACTCTATTTTCCATTTTGTCAACAAATATACATCGCAGAATTTTACGCACAAAAACTCCAAACACTCGTCGATCCGCTTTCTCTAGCGTTCACGGCTCATGTCCGTATTGGACCACCTGGAAGATTAGTGTTCTGTAGAACGTCAGTTTTGTGCGAATTTGCAAACTACCGGACTTTAATTGGCCACGTAATCCATAGAAAGTCCGATTCGCGACTGCAATTCGTCGTTTTACTCAATTTCATGAATTCCTCCACTATTTCATATTGTTCCCCATCCAGCTTCGCCTCGGCACTATCACTCTTTTAATTCCCACGTTCCCTGCCAGCAACCATGTACTTCGTTTTAGCGGTGTTTAGGTAAGTCCAAATCTCGCTGCTTCCCATTTAAAAGGCCTAAAGGCCTCTTACGGCTCACGGTTTTACGGTTGTTTGCGATGATATCGACGCCATCCGCAAAACCAGGAAGCATGTAAGATTTTGAGATATGATAGACCCGTTCCTTTCCACGTTTGCTCTTCGTATTGATGGATTCGTCGAAAAACCATGCTCAATTCGTTTGACTGAATCGTACGCCGCCTTAAAGTCAGATGATGATGTCATAAACAGATGATGAGCTTACGAGTTCTACTCTCGCAGCATGTCTAGTATCTGCCGCACGGTGAACATCTGATCCGTCGTGGAGCGACCCTCACGAAAACCAGTTTGGTACTCGCCGACGAAGGACTCCGCTAACGGCAGAATGCAATGTAATGCCTCGATAGTTTTTACAGTGTGAGTAATAGTAATAACTGTCAGTATTTTTAGGATGTATTCGAATGTGTTTTGAATTTCCATATGTTTAAGAGTGGTGGTAGTCATGGACGCAAAAAGGGAACTTGTAATAAGTCTGTTTTTGAAAATTTTTTGACCGTGTGGTATTTTAAGGAAGCTAAAGTCACTCGGAATCAGCGAAAAATGAATTTTTCGTACTATCAAGTGATACAACAAACAAACATGGAACAAAGTAACTTGGGTTTCTCCAAAAACTTGAAGGTTCCATTGCTTTTCTTTAAACCTGGTGTTAAAATCAACACCAAATATTACATCGATAATGTTTTGCAGAACCATTTGCTTCCCATCATCGAAAAACACTGCAAGAATTCACCATACTGTTTTCAACAAGATTCTGCATCGTCTCACTAGGCGAAAGTTATATAGCAGAGTCGGCTTTAAAGCACCCGAGGCCCTGTGCAAATTAAGCAGCGAGGCCTTTTTAGGTATGCCAAAAGGACATTGGGTTAAAAGGACGCTGTGATAGTCTTAATGATCGCAACTTTTGGGGTAGACTTCGATTACTGTACTGAGTTTACGGACTGTTTATACCCATTGATGAAAATAAAATTGAGCTAGATAGCTGTAATCCTATGCCTCAATTTTACATGATTAATAAATCAATGACGTTTGAGGATTTGGGTTCTATACTCGATAGACAGTAAGAACGAAACTTCCGAAGAAGCAATGCCTAAATAAAGCAAGAGCGTCGAAATTGCAGAGCAGATGCGCTGAACTTTCAAGTTCAGAATTACAAAAGCGGCAGGTTTCTGTACCATCCGATATTCTTTAAATGGTGAAGAGCAGGACTGTGTCCAGTCAGGGGTTCCCTGATTGTGCGCAGCTTACTGTTTGACTGTTTAGTCTACAAACCTGAATTTTCAACTAGATACTCTCATAATAGCATAATCTAGGTGGGCAGCCAAGTTCAGGTTTTTATTCAGAATTATTCCGAGTACTGTTCTCATTCAAACTTCGAACACTTAGGCAATACTGAAACTTTCAAAGTAAAATGTTCGAAAATATCTTTATTCTATTCCCACAAATGATTCAATAGCATGACAATTTATTTATTTGCGCAGGAAAATTTTAAAAATGAGCATGAAATGTTCTCCTACAGTGAAAAACACTAAAAAGTTACAGTTCGGTTTTGATTCAAACTTCGAACACTTTCAATGGTCGACATTCGAAGCTCGATTATTTTAGTCTCAGACATCGAACGCTTGCATTACTTTAATAAGTATGTATTAATGTTTTAGTGTCACTCAACTTAAATGAGTGAAATTATATCCTTTTTCTAAACACTGTCCGTTTAAATCCACCTAACAGTGTTATTTAAATTTTTCACACTATAATTGGTTTGAATCCATATTTCTGAAGTCAATTGCTAATATACTCCTCAGAATTCTGCATAGATTTCCCGGAACATGCATTCGTTACAACGTCGCAAAAACAATCTCCTCTTCGCTTCTGTTTGGATCGGTCAACCACTGTCCGAATAGCATCCACCGTGGACTTCCCTTTCTGGAACTGCCATGTTTGACAGACCGTGTTCACCGTCTGTGTGGCTCCTAAGTCTGTTTTGTGGATTATCCTCTCCAAGAGTTTTCCCTATGTATCCAACATGTCAGCATGTATGACGCTGGATTTCCCGCATGCTTCCCTAGCTTCGGCAACAGCACTAGCTCCTGCATCTTCCATCTGTCCGGCAAGCACCCAACTTCTAGACATTTCTGCAGCATTGTCCTGAATATATATCCGGGAACGCTTGTATCCAGAAGCCTTCTCGATCTTTAGCCGTCTAGCCACTGCCACTATTTCATCGTTGGAGACTTGCAGACCCTCAGCGCTGGCCCTTTCTTCTGGACCGTACGGGGTTGGTTGCCACATTGTAGGGCCGAGCATCGGGAAAAGTCCCTCCACGATAGCCTTCAGCTTATCCGAACACACCTTCCTAATTGTCGCCTGAGCTTTTACTTTCGCCGTAACGATTCAGCTATCTCCCCTTTCAGTGGAGCCTTAGTCAATCTGAAACTCACGCTAAACTTTTTACGGACTGAAACCGTCTTCT
The DNA here is from genome assembly GCF_943734655.1 of Sabethes cyaneus. Lineage (NCBI taxonomy): Eukaryota > Metazoa > Arthropoda > Insecta > Diptera > Culicidae > Sabethes > Sabethes cyaneus. The sequence goes on from NC_071354.1 coordinate 230,311,303, forward strand.
AGCTCTGAGGTTGCTAAGGTTGCTGGCCTGCGCGGAGCTTGCTAAGTGTCTCGCTCCACCAGTAAGCTGCGCACCGGGCGTTTCGCGATTTCAGTTTTCTCGGCATGTATTCGTCAACGCGTGTGCATTCAGCATCGATCTTCCACTGTCCACTCGAAGTGCCTACTTTCGCTCGCAAGTTCTAGCTCTATGCATTATCACCAGAATGAAGCAATGTTCCATTTATTTGGCCACGCGAGGAGTGGTATTCAAATCGCTCACTGACCACAGAAATATACCCAAAAATATATTGGTTCGTTCAATGGCAGGTGGAACTCCAACCCACACGCTCTCGGTTGGCACTCAAGTGTGTTTGCAATTAAACTACCGCCGCACCCTTATATTAGATAGTCTCATATCTAATTTTGTTCCTCCAGTTTTAACAACTGTCTCTAACTCTGTCTTGATCGTGATTGACATGACATGATCGGGAATCGACGATGAGTTTGTTTTTAATATTTTCGTAGAAACTGTTGACGTACGTTGTATACTGTTGTACAGTATACCAAGCAGACCAAGACCCCATTATTAACAAGACTGGCTTCTCTGTTATTTTTCAATATAAACGCCATTCGTCAGCATCAGCGACACTTATATTTGCGAGGGTGGTAAATTTTGCATCCAGATGCATCCAGGGACCATCTTAGCCGGCAGAGCGAGCTACCATCAGTGTCTCCCGAATATTGGCAGAGCTGCCAGTCTTCTTGTTCTGGGGTCTTCGAAGCAGGTAATAATTGCACAAGTCTATTACATGTTCTACATAGAATCTTCACAACCCGTTCTCTTCTATAACGATGCCAGATAACAACCGTGCATCAAATGGGTTTTAATGCGCGATATGCTACGAATGTACTTACGTACAATTATTAACAATTATTAATTAAATTATTAATTATTAACCTGAACAGTCAAAATAGAAATACTAGTCAAACCTAGAAATGTTTACATATCACCAGAATAACATATATGCCTACAGTGTAACAATGCATCCCATTCGCTTCGATTTGCATGCAATTTTCGCGCTGATGCACTCTGCATTACGGCTGTCGTGCCATAGTACTATACACAGTCGTGCACAACTTTCCCAGCGAGGTTCTTTCTACTCGTCGTTGACGGAGGGGAAAACTTTTGATGACATTTTGATTTTCAATCGGGGTTCGCTGTTGCACCATGGCCTGGCTCTGCACGGCCTACTACCGTTGTTGTCGTTGGCACTAATGATGCTTGCGACTCCGGCCGGAGAGTAGAAACCCGACCGAAGAAAACTAATCTGTTTGGCTATACATATTGGTGTTATGTGTATGTATATTGTTAAAAGCACATTAGGTGCCGCTTTTCTGCACCACACAGCGGGAATTGTATTTCACCGCACGTATTTCGAGCCCGGCGAATGACCCAAGCAACTGCAGAAAACGATACAGTGACGGACACTGGCCGGGGTATTATTGTACCGCTCGCTTTCGCTCCTATTTGTTACCACTCGGTTCTTGCGAAATTACGGACAGCTTATGTGCCAGCTAATGCTTGAATTAGGTGTCATCCTTCTAGGCGCCCGCAAATCAGCAGGACAAATATGTGGAAGTGCTTTTTGTTTTGCATCATAAGCATTCCCAAATACTTTCTGCTCCTCGAAGTCGTGCAAAACATATGCTGTTATTATACATATAGGTACCAAGCGGCTCCACTGTTTACTAATCCTTGCCGGCTAGGCAACGGTACCATTAAGCCGTCGTAAATGCTACCGATTTTATGTTTGCACAGTGAACTGACATCTCGAGCCGAGGATTTGTGTTTTCTAGGCTATGATACGCAACGGCAGCCTGGGGCAAACGGAAACAGTTTGTGGCAATTTATCTTGAATGCACCGACACACTAGCCCTACCGTTCCCTAAGGCCCCAAACGAAGCTGAATATATGTTTTACTTCTGCGAATTGAGATGTGAACCGATTCGAGCGGAAAGCAATCTTCCGGCACCGGACAGACGGACTCACACCCGAAAGCTGCTTACTTTCCGGCTGTGCGGCGGAACGCACACTGCATTCAGCTCTCGGGGCTTTTAATTTCTTCTGCCATTTCCAACCGGCCCCAACCAACCAACGGGGGCATTCAACGCTTTAGCTTTAGCTTAGGTCGGTGAAAATTGTAGTACATAAAACAGCCCAGCTGCCGACCGACAGCTAGCCAGCCTGGCTGCAGTCGAGTTCGACAATAAAACACTGCCATATACTTTACAGTTGCTGCTGGTTTAACCGGTTTTATGTCCACCATTGGAATAATCGATTTTATATTTGAAGGATTTCATTTAAATTATTGCAAACTAGTTCCGAAAGCATAAACATGTTCCGATTTCAGTAGTAAATTTTCGAAAGAGTTTGCCATGAATTTATTTATTTATTGAAAACCAATCCGAGAAAGAACCCAGATCTTGACAAGTTACTTATTTGGACAGCATGAACCCGTACGTTGTATATGCCATAGCTTTAATGAAATGTTTGAGATGTTCGATTTTAATGTTCCAATTCATGTTTTCCGTAATCGTTTTTCTTAGAAATTAATATAACTTTTATTCATTAAGACACAATGTCAGATGGATCAGATAAATAAATACAAATAAATAAATAAAGCACTCGTCTCCATTCAACTCGGTCTTGGGCCACTCGTCGCCAATTTCCTAGTCGTCGCAGAAGTCGCAAATCGCTTTCGACCTGGTCGAGCCATCGTGCACGTTGGGCCCCCCTGTTCCTGGTGCCGGTGGGGTTGTTGAAGAGGACTATTTTCGTCGCACTGTCGTCCGGCATCCTTACGACGTGTCCGGCCCACCGTAGCCTGCTAACTTTAGCTATATGTACGATGGGAGTCTCCCCAAGCAGTGCCTGTAGCTCGTGATTCATACACCTCCGCCACTACATTCTCCTATACTCCGCTTTCAGTCTGGCGTAGATTGCCTCCGACGTCGCTAAGTTCCTGGCTATGATATCGAAGTCCTCTGCAAAGCCTAGAAGTTGGCTACCCTTGGTAAAAAATCGTGCCTCTCGTTTCGTTGCCCGCTCGTCGGATCACCCCCTTAAGAGCGATGTTGAACAGCATGCAGGATAAACTGTCACCTTGTCTCAACCCTCGCCGCGTCTCGAAGGGACTCGAGAGTGTCCCAGAGATACGTACGAAACACATCACTCGATCCAATGTAGCTCTGATCAGTCGCGTCGGTTTGTCCGGAAAACCATGTTCGTGCATTATCTGCCATAGCTTGTCTCGATGGACTGTATCGTATGCTGCTTTGAAATCAATAAAGATGTGATACGTGGGCCCGTTGTACTCCTGACATTTCTGCAAGATCTGCCGGATAGTAAAAGTTTGGTCCGTAGTTACGCGAGCCCCCATGAAACCCGCTTGATAATTCCCTACGAAATCTTGTGCTATCGGTGACAACCGGCGTAACAGGATCTATGAGAGTACCTTGTAGGCGACGTTTACCAGCGTAATACCGCGATAGTGGCCGCAGTCTAGCCGATCACCCTTTTTGTAGATGGGACAAACCACTCCTTCCATCCATTCCTCTGGTAGCTTTTCCCAAATCCTCGAAATAACCCAGTGTAGAGCCTTTGCTAGCATTTTTTTTTTTTTTTTAGAATGGGATTTGACTACTTTGTCCATTAATTTGAACTTTTGTAGTATATCCCTGTTTACCGTACGTGCCATGCAAGCCAATTGCCATTATAGACAACTAGTCATTTGCTCCTGCACGCTCCCAGTCAGGTATAATCTGGTTTATGAAACCGATAACCTTCCCGGGATTGGCAGACCAAATTTCACTAGGAGATAAGCATCTCTTGTCAAGAAATTTAGCTCTGCTCGTGTAAAGCGCACTACAACTGCAGAGCAGGTGCTCCGACGTTTCGCTTTCAAGATTGCCGAAGCGACAGACATCATTTTCAACACGACCCATGTTCTTTAAATGATGTCTACTCGGACAGTGCCCTGTTACTAGGCCGGTGTATGTACACAGAGCTCTCTTGTTGAGCTCCATGAGCTTTTTAGTAGTTTTTACGTTTGGATTAATGAATCTTTTTGACTGGTTACAACCTCTGACAGCCATCCAATTGGCCGTCACCTTTTGTTCTTCCCAGCGTTTAAGTTCCATTTTGATTGTGCATTTTGATATACCGCAAAAAGGCTCCGGACCGATGAATTCCGAATTGGAGCCCGCTTTTGCTAGCTCGTCTGCTATTTCATTGCCTTCAATGCCACAATGCCCTGGAACCCAGTATAGATTTACTGTATTCATTTGGCATAGCTGCCGTAATGAAAGAATGCAATCCCAGACTATTTTTGATGTGCATTTGCAAGCGCTTATCGCTTTCAATGCTGCTTGACTGTCAGAGAAAATGCATATATTTGCATGCTTATATCTTCTTCTCAAGCAAACATTCACACATTCAATTATTGCAAAGATCTCCGCCTGAAACACAGTTGGCCATAGTCCCATAGCCACTGATATTTTTGTTCCAGGGCCATAGATTCCAGCACCAGTTTTTGAACCAATTTTTGAGCCATCCGTGAAAAATATCGTTGAGCCTTGACGAACCATAGAAACTCCCCTCTCCCAGTCGGAGCGTGAAGTTTCACACACCTTGTAGGGAGTATCATAGTTATCCTCCGGATTCATCCAATCTCCGTTCATACTTAGCACGGGCCCGATTTTGAAAAGTTTCAGAATATTCATGTGACCAGAAAGATCCGAAATATGCCTGAACCTTTTAAGCCTTAGAGCACTTTTTTCCGCTTCTATTTGTACGAATTCATGCAAAGGCAGCAGATTGAGAATTGCATTTAGGGCTTTCGATGGAGTGCTACGCATCGCTCCCGTTATTGCAATGCTCGCAAGTCGTTGGAGTTTTGCAAGTTTTGCTTCGGCGGTAACTTCTTTTGTTTTTGGCCACCACACTAACGAGGCGTACGTTACTTTTGGTCGTATGATAGCCGTGTAGATCCACATGATCATTTTAGGTTTTAAACCCCATTTTCTACCAACGGTTTTCGAGCACAACCATAATGCACTGACTGCCTTGCTTATCACGGCGTCGAGATGTGCATTCCAGTTGAGCTTAACATCTAGGACCAATCCTAGAAATTTGACCTGTTCACTAAATTGGATTTCTCTGTTTTCCAGCTTGAGAGGCTTCAAGTTGAGTTTCCTCCTCTTTGTGAATGGGACGATTACGGCTTTTGCCGGATTAATGCTAAGGCCCTCCTTTCTACACCAGATTTGGGTATGTTTCAGAGCCTGTTGCATTCTTTCTGAAACCGTATTATCGAATTTCCCTCTTACCATGATGACCAAATCGTCTGCAAAGCCTACAACTTCGAAACCTTTTGCTTCAAGAGTTCTGAGTAAATCGTCTACCACCAAGGACCACATAAGTGGCGAAAGAACACCTCCTTGAGGACAACCTTTCATAGCCTTTATCATTATAGACGATCCACCAAGCTTAGAAGTGATTTCTCTTTTTGCAAGCATTGTATGAATCCAGTCAACAGTGTACTTGTTAAATTTTCTTCGTTTCATAGCATTTTCCATAGATGTGTAGGAAGTATTATCGAAAGCTCCCTCAATATCCAAGAATGAACAAAGAGCGAGATCTTTAACTGAAAGGGATTTTTCAATTCTTCCCACAAGCGAATGGAGCGCTGTGACTGTCGAGCTGCCAGCTCGGTATGCATATTGAAATTTAGATAATGGATAAGATTGCATGTACGTTGAATCGATGTAATCCTTCAGAACTTTTTCCATTGTCTTCAACAGTACCGAAGATAGACTAATGGGTCTGAAGGATTTGGGATTCGTCCTATCTCTCTTACCACCTTTTGGTATGAAGATGACTTTTACTAATCGCCATGTCGATGGAATATAATTCAACCTTAAGCTTGCCCTGAAAACCTTAGTAAGGGTCGGTATTAGGATTGCTTCACCCTTTTGAAGCAAGGCTGGAAAAATCCCATCGACGCCTGCAGATTTAAAGGGTTGGAAAGATCTGACAGCATTTTCCACTCTAGCTGTTGTAAAAATTTCGTCAGCAATGTTTAGTGGTAGATCTTCTGCCCTGCTAGACTCTGATAAGATCTCTGCAGAACTTACTACGCCAATGCTTTCCGAAACCCCACATTCAGTCGAGCCCGGAAAATGAGTTTCCATCATCAGTCTTAGAGTATCGTTAGGAGTTTTAGTGGAAGCCCCATCCTGATACCTAAGGTTGCCTAGTTTTATGTAGTCTTGCAACTGTTGGAGTATTATTTATGGATTCGCACGTTCTCATCCATGTTTTCCTCTTAGATTTCCTAATTTCGTTTTTGTATTCAGTGAGGGCCTTCCTATATTGAGCCCAATTTGAAGTGCGTTTTGCTAGATTAAACATTTTCCGAGTACCTTTCCTAAGACGTTCCAACTTGAGATTCCACCACGGCACGTCCCTGTTAGAGGACGACTGCTTGATAGGACAGCTGCTGTTGTAGGCATTAAGAATTACTTCGTTTAACTTTTGTGAGAGTGATTCAAGCTGTTGATTTGAGTCAACGCTACCATAATTATTAAGTTCATTTGTGTTTAAGTAATGAGTATACTGATCCCAATTTGTTTTCCTAGGATCGCGGAATGTTACGGGCGGAGTACCGCCTTCCCCCCATTCAAAAACAATGTGTTTATGGTCAGAGAGTGAAGTTTCGTCTGAAACGTGCCAGTTCCGTATTTTTACCGAGATTACAGAGCTACACAGTGTTAGATCTAAAACTTCTTCCCTGATTGCATTTGAAAACGTAGGTTTATTACCCAAATTACATATGTCTATGTTGTTATGTGACAAATATTCAAGAAGATTCTCACCTCTAGTATTAATGTCGGTACTGCCCCACACGGTATGATGTGCATTCGCGTCACATGCAATGATGAAGGACCTGTTGACTTCCCGGCAATATCTGATGAACGACGCGATCTCAGGAGGAGGCACCTCTGGGACATCACCCGGAAAGTACGCTGAAGCCATTATGACCTCTGTCTTTCCCCTGGTGGTTGGTACCTCAACCATGACCGCAACGATGTCACGTTTAATGAATTCTGTAATGGAATAGCATTTTAGTGTATCTTTAACGAGAATTGCAGTTCGGGGTGAGCTTTGATTCTCGTCGTAGAATAACTTACATGTTTGTGTATGAATACCAAGTATTATTCCTTTATTTGACCATGGCTCTTGCAACAACGCCATGTCCACTCCCTCCTTTCCGAACCTCCTGCTTAGGATCGCCGAAGCGCCTCTAGCATGATGGAGGTTCGCCTGAAGGAATTTAATTGGTTTCATTGTTTTTGGGTTTCTCGCTCCTCGTTTCGTTAGGCGGAGCGGTGGACCCAGAATGCAATTCTCGGGTGGAATTGTCGCGTTTAATAATTTGCCGTTTCTCGTTTGTCCAAACTCGCTCATCTGTTTGCCTGGAACTACTAGCTAACGCCTCCGATTTGGCTCGGCTTGGTCCCGCACTCGAGTCATTTGGTCTTTTTTGCTTGGGCTTGTCTTCTCGGCTATTTTCGATTCGCCGCTGGTCCTGACTTATCTTCCTCAGCTGCGTTTCTCCAAAACGGAAGTTGAGGATAAAGTTACGCTCCAATAAAATTTTTAGCGATGCTTCATCCAAGTGCAGCTTCCATTCTGCATGATGGTTCGGGTTAGTACGCTTAATGATCTTCCAGCCCGTTGTGCTTATTCCGTCGTTTTGACTCTCTATGAGTCCTTTAAGCCGCTCGTCGCTGTAATCTGCGCTTAGCGGGAAGAACGCGTGGAACATATCTGGACGAGGTATGTTTTTTTCATCCACAGCAATCAGTTCAGCGTTCTCCCAGGGGGTAAGAGACCGAGTCACATCCTTCAGCCATATAGCAGTTTCTTGATCCTTACAGGATAGGACTAAGTAACCACTCTTATAACTACATTTTGCAAACTTCGGTTTTACCGTCGCGTGTCTTTGGTCTTCAATTTTCAGAAGCAATGCATTTTGTACGGCATCCATATTTGCCGTTGACATCTGTTTACTAGGATAGCCGTTTAGGATTATCCCTACCTTTACCGTGCTAACTACATCCCTGAAGGAGCGACCGGGAGAGTTAAAGTCGGCTGACAAACTTTTAGGTCGCTTTTGGGCGCCTCCAGCTTTTCTAGCTTCCTTATCACTCTGATCACACTCCATTCTAGACGTGGTTGCTTGGTTACAGGGTAACCCAGCGCGTTGCGAAGGACATAGGTGAGGTCTAGTCCTTTTAGCGTTGGGTTTCTCTCCACTACTTCCTAGATCACCGTCTCTTGAACGTTTGGCAGCGTTCGGAGTGTCCGGAACACCGTCAGAAAATATTTTCATCCGAGCTTCCTGTTTAGAAAGCCCAGACTGCAATAATTTCTTCATTTTGTTCCTTTCGCTCTTTGACAGTTGCCTACGCCATTTCTTTATTAATCGGTTCTTTTCAGATGGCCCACTTTCCTCTTGTCCTACTGTAATCGGCCCTATAGTGACATTGATTTCGTCATCGCTTTCACTACCAGACGGATTAACACGTTTTGGGGTGTTTAGGATTGAGGAAGAGCAAGATTGGCCATCCGAGCCGTTATCTCTTAGCAATTGGCTCTCTAGTGATTCCTCAATTGCCAAGATTTCTTCCGTCTCCATTTTCTCCAAATTCTCCGACTTGGGTCCCTTATTCATTTTATTTCACCTATTAATTTCAGAACGTGTCTGTAAAGCTGAAAAAAAAAATAATAATATTGGTATCCAGACATAATGAAAATGTCAATAAAGCGCACAAAAATGGGGATTATTAACTATTTTCATTATGCGATTTGAGAACACTTAAGCATTAGATTTATCTGTAAGAGAAAAGGTCTGAATATGCATGTTCAACAGTAGAGAAAAAAATAAATAAATAAATAAATAATTATAAATAAACTAATAGGATATGATATAAATAAGTTGCTAATATAATATATGGACAATAAAACAATAAATAAATTTAATTATAAATGTATATGTGATTGCATTAAGAAAAATAAATTGAAATAAAATAATCAACTAAAATAGAAATATATTTATATTTAAAGTTGCGGTTCTGGGAATACCGTACCCAAAATATAATATACTTTGAATATCCTTTCAGTAATTTCCTTTGCAATGAACTTGGCAGCACAGTTTGTTGCGTGTCCACACACTTTTAGATATCAGAGTTTATTTACAGCGGTACACACTGCAGATTTTGTAGCAGCGGCACGCGCTTTGCTACAACCTTTTGTCTGCCTTCTAATGAATACTCCACTATTTACGGAGGCAGAAATATCACTTATTTTCACTTTTATACACTGTTACCTACCTGCACACAAAAACTATGCTTGCAGTAGCGGTAAAAAAACCTTTAGCACTAGCACTCGGCACTCAAAAACTTTGTTTTCGCACAAAAAAAAACAATTTTCCGAGAGCACAAAAATGCTATGTTGCGTACCGGTAACAGTGTTCCCAAAAAACTTTTTCGTGCTAGCATTACTCCCCATGTTTATAAAGCTCTGCCGGTAGGCGGTTAATTTCCGTTCCGCCTCCTTCAGCGACTTCGCCATCGAGGTGTTTATCGAAAAAACTGCTTCCATCTGTCGACCACCTTGCGCTCGTTTGTGATTAGATTCCCTCCCTCGTCCCTACACATGTCAGGTTTTGGTGTGTAGCCCTTCCGAGTTTGGTTCACCTTCTCATAAAATTCTGCCCCAACCGTCTTCGAGGTTTGAAGCACCTAACTCCTCAGAAGAAGGCAGTGCCTCATTCAGTTAGATAATTTATTTTGGCAATTACTTAACAATGAAAGCATGGGTAGTTTAAAATACATATTTATTATTTTCCTCCCAGTAAAGTAGATATCAAATGCCCCTATTGTTTAGCCAGATAAAATAAACTGGTTCAATGTGTCATTAGCCATTGGCCATTTTCCGGAAATCTGGAAAATCTCGCACATCACTCCCATACATCAGAAAGGGGCTAGAGACGATGTGGAAAATTATCGTGGAGTTACTATCCAATCAGCTATTCCGAAGCTTTCGGCATTCGTGGCTCGTTGTACAACTGGTTACAATCTTATCTCAAGTGTAGAGTACAACTTGTAATAATTCGTGGCTACAAATCTCGTTCGTTTACTGTGCACTCAGGAGTACCACAAGGCAGTCACTTAGGACCACTGCTATTCGTGCTTCTGATGAACAAATTGCCATATGTTATCTCCCATGCAACTATGCTGATTTATGCAGATGATGTGAAAATCTTGTTTTCAATCAAATCTATTGATGATTGCATGAAATTACAGCTCGACTTAGGTCATGCGGAAACGTTCTGCGTAAACCGTGCATTGAAAGTAAACACGAATAAGTGGTCTGTTATGACTTTCACCAGAAAAGCTACTCCTGTGAACTTTGATTACGCATACCGAGGCAATGTTATTCCGCGAGTTGAATTTATCCGTGACCTGGGGGTAACTTTTGGTCGCTCGCTATCCTTCAATAGGCACATTGACAATGTCATCAATGAGAGTCTGAAACTTTACGCACTTGTCCGAAGATTTAACCGTGATCTCGATGACTCGCATGCAGTACTAGCGACCTACAAAGGCCTCGTTAGAAGCAAGTTCGATTTCGCTAGCGTTATTTGGCGCCCGCGGTATATAACGCACATACACCGTATCGAAGGGATTCAGAAGAGATTTGTAAGATTCGCTTATTGATTGATTTTGACTGATTGATTGATTGATATTTAATGAGAGTGCAGTCACGCACCGACGACATAGGATTTTTGACCCACCTTTTAGGTCTAGAAATTACTCACAGCACGAACCGACTTTCCGATTCATGAACGCCTTCAATGCATTGCAACATATTATTACCATTGGCATGAGCTCGGATGTAATAAGACATAGACTCAGTTTATACTTAAGAGGACAATTACGATAAATCTAAAACTTTTAATTTTAGGACAATTGTAATTTTGTGCGTGTTGAAATTTATTTATTTGTAACTAGCTGACCCGACAAACTTCGTATTGCCACAAATTAACCTGTGTTGTACATACAGCATGAATCTCGGATGATCTTTGTCACAATCTCGAGTTTTGCAAACCTCACAGTGGGCGGTGCTTCCGACGGCGGGTCACCGGCAACACTCGCGACCGGCTCGTCCTGAAGGGTCTAGTGTTACTATAGATAGTTTTTGTGGTCTTGTTGTTGATTAATGTTTTATGGAAGAGTCGCGAATTTCTCAAGTTGGATTAGTTTTTGAGTTTCGCAAAAATTTCTGTTTTATTTGTATGAGAGTCCATATCCCCCTACCACAGAGGTGAGAGGTCTCTAACTATCATAAAATAAATTCAAGACTCAAAAATCTCCTACATGCTAAATTTGGTTCCATTGGCTTGATGAGTACTCAAATTATAAGGAAATTTGTATTTCATTTGTATGGGAACCCCCCCCTCCTAAAAAGGTAAGAAGTCCTAATTCATCATGGAAAAAATGATTGTTTGAAAATATTTTTGCCTCCAAAAACACCTACACGCCAAATTTGGTTCTATTTGCTTGATTAGTTCTCGAGTTATGAGGAAATTTGTATTTCATTTGATAGGAGCCCCCCCCCCCCCTCCTAAAGTGGGGAGAGGTCCTAATTCATCATAGAAAAAATTCTTGCCTCCAAAAACACCTACATGCCAAATTTGGTTCCATTTGCTTGATTAGTTCTCGAGTTATAAGGAAATTTGTATGGAAGCCCCCCTCTTAAAGGGGGGAGGAGTTATAATTTCCCTTATAAAGAGGGAAGGGGTCTCAATTTACCATAGAATAAATTCTTGTCACCGAAAACACCCACATGCCAAATTTTGTTCTATTTGCTTGATAGGTTCTCGAGTTATACTGAAATTTGTGTTTCATTTGTATGGGAGCCCCCCCTCTTAGTGGGGGGAGGAGTTTCTAACCATCACTAAAACCTTTCCTGGCCCCAAAAAACCTCTACATGCATATTTTCATGCCGATTGGTTCATTAGTTTTCGATTCTATAAAAACATACGGACAGACAGACAGACAGAAATCCTTTTTTATAGGTATAGATTTACTTTTCAAATTGAATTTAAAAATATTTGGCAGCACTGGTGCCCAAAAATGACATCTTTTTCGGATTCCTGGGTAATTTCCTTTAAAAATGTGAAAATAATGTCTTTTTAAACCTAATATTTCCGGAGATATAAGCAAAAGAAAATAAGAGGTTTTGACAAAAACCGGTATTTTCCTTAAAAATTAAGGTGCTCCCATCAATCGAAGGAATGTCTGATCGGCACCAAACTTTGGAGTTTTACTTTCTGACCGAAAACAAACAATCTGGCAAAATTTGGTTCAAATTCGTGAAGGTCGATTACACGGGTCCCGGACACTTCGCGTGGAATGACCCATAGTAATAATGTTTATAGTTCCACAGTAAATATGATTGTACATTGTTTGATTCAATGCGAACATAACACTGGTAAAGGTGGAGTGCGAGAAAAGAAACATTTTCGGCTTTCGACCGACTTGATGGGTGGCACGCATGCTTTCCTTACCCACTATCGCTCGTTTGGATTCAAACCTAAGGGATAGCCCCCCATATGATTCGGGAATCGTAGGATATCGATTAATCAGTTGTTAGCTTGCGAGAGGTTAATGCTTCAATAAAAGATTCGATTTTTTTAACTATAAAAAACTTCTTCAGTAAAGCTTTATAATTGTTAGAAATTGAGAAATTATCTGCGACTTTTCGTCGAAAGCAAAATTTTGAAAATAATTAGTTCTATCAACATTATTCGCCTTCCTGGTTATACTGCAAAAACATAATCAAAAACTTCGAAACGTATCGCAACTAATTTGGATTGAAAAATAACTCTTTTTTCGACCTTTATTTTCTCTGTTATCCAGCATTAGTTGCCAAGTATAAATCCAAATATGTACACCTATATGTAGGTAAATGCCACTCACAACCGTGGCCACAACTTTAGCGCACCGAAATTTCCGCAGTGGTAAATCACCGCTCGACGAAACATTTCATCCGATTTCAGTTCCCAAAAGTGTCGCAAAGCAAACTAAGTACCGACGGTACCTACAGACAAATAAATATTTATGATCAACGTGTGTGTCCGCTTTCAAGCACACAAAACAAGACAATGACCATCGCCGCCGTCGTCGCAGTCGTGGTCGGTACAGGAAGGGTTGTAGTGGTTTTCCGCACGGCACGGCACGGCGATCAGCTGTTGCCACGTGCCAGCACCGAATATGCTGCCGTTTTATTGAAATATCTAAACAATTTCTCCCTTTTTCCTTCTTTTGTCGGTATACGGATTGTTTAGTGTCATGCCAAGTGTATATAAAAACTTGCTACATTTATACGTTAAAATCTGCATTGTAGAAATTAGTTTCACCCTCCGAGGGTCCTGCGGGACGGGGGGTTTTCGGGTCGCTTATCGCGAGCGGCACTTGCGCCGCGCTTCGAACGGAAACGATTGCAGTTTTTTTCTTCTTTATTTTCAGCTATATGTGCCCTTTAAGTTAAAGATTGTCGTTTATATCGGAGCTTTCTTTCTGTAGCCGGCTTGCTCACGGTAACATATTTGCACGCGGTTATTTGTTTTCGTTTGCTTCATTTGCTTCATTAGCGGGAATGCCCGAATCCACGTGTTTTGATTTATGACCACCGCCGTACCGTGCCGGGCTCGGGAGATTTGATAGTTTTTTTCCACCTGCTCGTCGGCCCTGGCAGAGCAGCGCAGTACGTGCTCTCTCTGTGTGGAGGCGGGTGGTACTCGGTTAGAGATGGTGGCGGTAGTGGGGGAATAGGCTAAACAACTACTTCCGGAAACGAATTTATACCGGTTTGGTGTTTTGCTGCAGAGATTTCGGGTTCAGGTACGTAATAGGTTTGGTTTGGCGTTTCGACTCGAATACATTGCCTGGTGAAAGAGAAATGTGGCCTATTAACCTTATTTTTATGACTGGCAGACATTCAGTAGGTACAGTACGTGACATGTTTACTGGGAATAACTGTCACAAATTTGGCAGTCACAGACTCGACTGCGGGAAATGGGAAACAGGAAGGTAGAGCAGTTAGGTTTTTTTCAAGAGTTTTGCTGATACAAGTTACGTAAGGATTGCAAGGAATTTTCAAAGGCACTAAAGTTTAAAATCAATAAAAATTGGATTGTACGCAGAATTTAAAATTTGTATTGCTAGAACATACTCGTTCTTATTCACTAGTTTATCTATAGGTAAGGGCAACCTGGAGCACGTGACACACCTTCTGTTTGAAGATTGATGTCATCACGTAATGTTGCCCTGTGTTTCATTAAACCATAGTTCTCTGTTTATAGGTTAAAAATCTATGAGTTAAAAAATATGTCTACTAAAACGGTTTTTTTTTCAAAACCTAAACTGGGTACAAATGTAGTTTGGAACTGTTCAAAAATAACAGTATAATTTGGCTTGAAATGTTTTGCCATGTTATGAAATTTGGTACAATTTTTTGACTTGAAAATAATATTTAGAACATCCGTGCTCTTCAATTTTCCCAGAAAACTGTTAAAGAAATGTTCCAATTTTTTCGAACATTATTTCGTTTGGAACAAATGTGCCAATTTCGAACATTACTTATTTCGGTGACCAATACCTGCAATCCAAGGGCCTGGGAGTAGAAACTGAGTTCATATCCGGTAATAATTGACTCCCATTATAGCTTGGTTCGATCAGCCGGTCCCCCAGCTTGGATAAACAGGAACAGTTCCCCTTCACTTCTTGTCCCAATCTGTTTGGATGCTATAAACACCTTTGATCATTAGTTGCTTCTATCGTTCCCTCCGTGGATTGTTATGAACAATTAATTAAATGCCATACCTCATGATTAAGAAAAAACATTAGGTTAGTTTAAAGAAAATTATTCAACAAATTCGTCAAAAAACTGTAAGCGCTGCCAACTCTGCGCCCTTCTTTCAATTATGCATCAAAATTAACAAAATCAAAAAATATAACGGGTGGCAACTAAAATTTTGGAATTTTTTTCTCAAGCTGTCAAAAAAAGACAACGATACATGAAGAAGATCTGATTTATCGAAATTAAAGATACATTATCCATTGTGGAAAAAAGTGTACATTTGAAAACGGTCCGTAATCGGCTATTCGGCGAAGCTTTCGTTTGACGTCGAAACAGGAGCGTTGTACGGCCGTCATGTCAACTTTGCGAATGCATCTCTTGATTCTACCAATCAACTGTTTGCAAGTCGTGGCTCTCCAGTTGTTTTTGTACACCAAGGAACTCAAAATCCCGAAGAAATCTTCGATTGGGCGCACTGAGACAGATTTGTCGGGTCGTGGTTTTTAGGTACAAATGGGATCGAGTGCGTATTCAGGAACGATTGTGTTTTTGTTTTGGCGTAATGCGATGATGCTCTATCCGGCCAAAACACGTATTGTCCATCTGCATGATGTTTTTGTAGAAACGGGATCCAAATTTTATTCAAAGATTTGTCTGGTGCATCTTAAATAATAGCTAAACCAGAGAGCTTGTTGTTGAAGAAACGAGAAAGAGAACGATGTCCTTCTGCGTCCATAACTTTGACTGGTCTTTCACTACCATGCTTGCGAATAGTTGTTGAGCATCTTAGGATATGGTAAACAGTCGAAGCCGCAACATATTTGCTTCTTAAATGTTGTACCGTATACTTTTTGCCGAGATTTCTGTTGCAGATCGTAGAAGTGTACAACGCGCTCCCGAAATGTTTCTTGTTTCGACGCCATTTTTAGCAAAACTGGGCAAGCATAAATAAAAAATACAGCACTCGTTCGCCATTTGCACGAATGAGGCGATGCGATTAGCGAATTTCGTATTTTAATTGCACGATGGTTGCTAATATTTATTGAAAAACGTAATACGTTATCACTGTAAAGAACTCTTCACATGCATTCACACGTACGCTAAATTTTGAGAAAAACATTTAAATTTTTACAAACGAACTAAAAGCTTAATGAATATGTGTTCAACTAGTCAAAGTTTAGCCAAATTTATATAAATTCGTTTGTAAAGTATCTACGTAATGCAGAGATAGAGAGTGTGCATTCGGCAACGCTGCATTTTTGTTTATAGCAACCACCTGGAAAACCACGTGTAGTTTGACAGATAACTGCTTTTTAGTTGCACGATCGTGCAACTAGCGGACGTGCAATTAAAAGACGGTGCGGTTAGAGGACGTGCAATTAGCGCACGAGTGCTGTATTAACAAAAAGAGCAAAGAGAGAGCTAACACATACATACTCTCATTTCTCTCTGAGCTCGTTTGTTGTTGAGCCGCGAAAAAATTCCAAAATTTTAGTTGCCACCCGTTACACAAATTACATACAAGTTATACAGAAATAACACAACAATAACACTGAAACGCTGCCAAAATGATACCACAATTAAATGCAAAATGGCATAAATATTCGTCTGTCGAGATATATGAGTATGGCTTGAAAAATTATAAATATTACAATTATAAACGCAGCTCAATATTTCTATACGATAACTCAATTTATCGCGAAAACACATCAATCAATAAATAATTTAGAAGAATTCAGGAGATGGAAATCGGAAATCGAAAGTCAGAAAGCAGGGAGCACCAATAAAAAATCAGAAATCAAAAACCAAAAACCAGAAATCAAGAATCTGAAAGCAGAAATCAGGAATCAGAAATCGAAAATTAGAAAACAGAAATAAAAACTACACGGTATACATCCCTAAGGATTGTATGAAAGGATGACGTAGGACTATATTAGATCATTAGATCAAAGACTAATGTAAACTGCATTTCTGGCATATGTATGTTTATAAGAATCTGTGAGTGCCATTATTTAAGTGCATGCTGAAAAGAGAAGAGCGAAATATTCAGATTCAATTCTTCATTGAATGCAATGGTGGAGTTGAAAACACGTGGACGTAGGTTCATAAGTACAACGCCTGCAACCATTGAGACATAGAGATTTCTTTTAAAAATCACCTGTTTGTATCATAAAGGTTGAAATAGTAATGAATGACCAGTCCACAGATTATTGTATTAAATATGATAATGCGAAGCGTGAAATGTTTCAATAATCTTACTTTAACTCGCTTGTGGCCTTTAAAAGGGTCATTGGTTGCAAATAACATTAAAACCAAAGCACGTTCATCGCAAATATCACGTTCCATTCGAATGTCATTCTCTTTTGACATGAATGGCAACAGACACGTAAATTAGCGGCGTCGATTCACTGTCTTTTGCTCCGAGAAGCTTATCGCTTGTTACATAGCATAGCTCGCTTGTTACAAAATTTCTGTTTTATTTGTATGAGAGTCCTTATCCTCCTACCACAGGGGTGCGGTGTCTCATACCATCATAAAATAAATTCATGCCTCCGAAAACCTCCACATGCTAAATTTGGTTCCATTTGCTTGATTAGTTCTCGAGTTTTATAGTATCATTAGTATAGGAACCCCCCCTCTTACGCCTTCCATGAAATTGCTGGTCATTTTATCTATCCAACGACTTATAAATTGTCCAGTTTCGTTCAGTAGTTTGGTAATTATTACCATTTCAAATCTTTCATTCAAACGTTACACTTCTATTTTCGTTTTCACAAAGTCCAACCCAATCCCAGTATAGTAAACAAAGACGTAGTCCTACGTCAAAAATAAAAAATCAGAGCGCAGAAAGCAGAAATCAAAAATCAGAAAGAAAAAATCAAATAGCAGAAAACAGAAATTCTCGAGGTAAGCAATAAGCATTAGCCATGCTATTCAAATGCAAGCCAATAAGCATTTAAGTCACCTTAAATGCTACCTAAAAACTACTTTGATAAAATATACAGCTACTTTACTGCTAATCCTCTTATAGTGTTGATAGTGCTATTTGCAGCTGATTACCAATAAGAAGAATATAATTTTGGATGCCGAAATAATACGAATAGGCTTTCAAAACGCTAATAAACAACAACGTGGAGCATAAAATGGCAGATATGCTAATAAGCAGCTAATTTACTGCTTATGTTAATGCTTATTGGTTATCTGGGAAGAAATCAAAAATCAGAAAGCTGCAATCGGAAATCAGGAAGCATAAATGAAAAATCCGAAATCAAAAATCAGAAAACAGAGTGGCAGAAAGCAAAAATCAGAAAACAAAAAACAGCAGAAAGCAAAAATCAGAAAACAGACTGCTAAAATCAAAAATCAGAAAGCAGAAATCTGAAATCAGAAATCAGAAGGTAGAAATCAAAAATCAAAAATCTGAAAGCAGAAATCAAAAATCTGAAAGCAGAATTCAAAAATTAAAAATCCGAAATCTGAAAGCAAAAATCAAAAAGCAGAAATCAGAAATTAGAGAATAGAAATTAGAAAGTAGAAAACAGAAATCTACAATCACAACACAAAAATCAGAAATCAAAAACCAGAGAGCAGAAAGCAGAAATCAAAAATCAGAAAGCAGAAATCAAACAGCAGAAAGCAAAAATCTGAAAGTAGAAATCAGAAATCAAGGATCTGAAAGCAAAAAGCAGAAATCCGCAATCAGAAATCGAAAATTAGAAAGCAGAAATTAAAAGTTAAAGAGCAGAAAATAGAAAGCAGAAATCAAAAACCAGAAAGCAAAAATCAAAGAGCAAAAAAACGAAATCAGAAATCTGAAATCAGAAGGCAGAAATCAAAATTCCAAAATCTGAAAGCAGCAATCAGAAATCAAAAATTAATAATCAGTAATTCTCGCTGGAACGCGGGGCCATTACTGACACGAGGTCTTCAAATATTGGAACTTTTGCGCTTAATTGGTTGAAAATAGTTAAAAAAATAAGAATTACACTTTTGATACCTCGAAATAGTGGACCCCTCGTTCGCCAAGGGGACTAACAGGTTAAAAAAAAGTTTAATTTTGAGCAAACCTTGAGATCTATATCATGTGATATTTCATAAATTTGCCATGAAACAACTAACAAATAGCCCGGTTCTGTAAAAAAGAAGAACAGAGCTTTCAAATGGAATAAAAAAAATTTTGGCAGCCATCTTGGATCTGGTCGCCATGTTGGATTTTATCAAAAAATCGCCGTTTTCGCCATGAGTCAGCTTTCCAATGGTGGTCTTATAATGAAAATCGGTTCGAGGACTCATGGTAAAAACGGCGATTGTTTGATAAAATCCATTTTGGCGACCAAATCCAAGATGGCTACCTAAAAATGTTTTACTTCATTTGAAAGCCCTGTTCTTCTTCTTTACAGAACTGGGCCATTTTTTCATGGCAAATTTATGAAATATCTCAAGGTTTGTCCAAAGTCAACTTTTTTTGAACCTGTTAGACGCCTTGGCACACGAGGGTCGACTATTTCGAGGTCTCAAAAGTGTAATTCTTATTTTTTAACCTTTTTCTACCAATTAAGCGCAAAAGTTCCAATATTTGAAGAGCTCGTGTCAGTAGTGGCCCCGTTTCAGCGAGAATTACTCAAATCAGAAATCCGGAAGCAAAAATCAAAAATCAAAAAGCAGAAAAAAATCAGAAATCTGAAAGCAGAAATCAGAACGCACAAATCAGAAATTATAAAATAGAATATAGAAAACAGAAATCTGAAGGCAGAACCCAAGCAACAATGTGAGTTTTATTATACTCTTATTGTAGCATTCAAGACCAATTTTGGTCTTAAATACCATCATAAGAGCGAAATAAAACCCAAATTGTTACTTGGGAAATCTACAATCAGAAATCAGAAATCAAAAATCAGAGAGCAGATATCAGAAAGAAGAAATCAAAAATCAGAAAGCAGAAATCGAGTTAGAAATTAGAAGGTAGAAATCAAAAAGCGGAAATCAAAAATCAAAAATCTGAAAGTAGCTATCAGAAATCAAGAGTCTGAAAACAGAAGACAGAATTCAGGAATCAGAAATCAAAAATCAGAAAGCAGAAATCAAAAATCAGAGAACAGAAAGCAAAAAGCAGGCATCAAAAATCAAAAAGCAGAAATCAGAAAACAGAATTGTAAAACAAAAAAACAGATATCGAAAACCAGAAATGAGAAACCAAAAATCGGGAAGCAGAAATCAAACAGCAGAAAACAAAAATAAAAAATCTTAAAGCAGAAAGCAGTAGTCAGGAATTAGAAAGCAGAAATCAGAGAGCACAAATCAGATAGCAGAAACCAAAAATCAGAAAACAGACAGCTAATATCAGAAATCAGAAATCTGAATTAGGAAATCAGAAAGCAGACATTATAAAGCAGAAAACAAAAATCAGAAATCAGAAAGCTGAAATCAAAAATCAGAAAGCAGTAATCAGAAAGCAGTAATCAGAAATCAGAATGCAAAAAACAGCAATCAGGAATTAGAAATCAGGAAGCAGAGATCAAAAGTCGAATAGCAGAAATTAAATTTAAAAATCAGAAATGAGAAAACAGAAATCAGAAAACAGAAATCAAAAATCAAAAAGAAGAAAACAGTAAGCAGAAAGCATGTATCATAAGCCAGAAATCAAAAATCTTAAACCAGTAATCAAAAATCCGAAAGCAGAAATGATAAATCAAAAAAAAATAGAAATCAAAAACCAGACATCAGAAAACAGAAATCAGAAATTAGAAACCAGATATCAGAAAACAGAATCTGCAAAAAGCATTGAAATAGAAATAGAGCAACATGCAAAAAAATACAGAATAGAGAAAAACGTCAGAAATTAACCCCGAAATAGTAAAATAAAATAACGAAAAATGGCAAAACAGATGACTAATAAACCAAAGTAAGGCCATTGCAAATTACTTTAAAGTTTTTGTCCCCCCGCCCTTCAAAATTGGCTCTAAAAATCGGGGGACAAAAAAAAATTTAAAACCTGAGTAGAATTTTTTTGTATAAAATCAATTATTTGTGGGTTTTACAGCCCAAAGAACTCGAAATAAGAGTTTACGGAGTGTTAACACTTCTATCACGAAACAAAAATTGAAGTACAAATAATGTGACTTCCAAAAATCGACAAAAATTGTTTTTTTTTTATTTTGACTCTATTTTGGAAGGTTTTTGCAAGAAAACTAATCTATACCTATAAAAATGGATTTCTGTCTGTCTGTCTGTCTGTCGGGATGTTCCTTATAGAATCAAAAACTACTGAGCCAATCGGCGTGAAAATTTGCATGTAGAGGTTTTTGGGGCCAGGAAAGGTTTTAATGATGGTTAGAGACCCCCCCACTAAAAGGGGGGGCTCCCATACAAATGAAACACAAATTTCTGCATAACTCGAGAACTAGTCAAGCAATTGGAACCAAATTTGGCAAGTGGGTGTTTTTGGAGGCAACCATTTTTTTTCTATGATGAATTAGGACCCCTTACCTTTTTAGGAGGGGGGCTCCCATATAAACGAAATACAAATTTCCTCATAGCTCTAGAACTAATCAAGCAAATCTAACCAAATTTGGCATGTAGGTGTTTTTGTACGCAAGAATATTTTCTATGGTGAATTAGGACCCCTCCCCTAAAGTGGGGAGGGGTTCTAATTCACCATAGAAAATATTTTTGCCTCCAAAAACCTCGACATGCCAAATTTGGTTCCATTTGCTTGATTAGTTCTCGAGTTATAAGGAAATTTGTACCAAATAGAACCAAATTTGGCATGTGGGGCTTTTAGGGGGCAGAAATTTTTTCTATGATGAATTAAGACCCCTCCCCTGTTTAGGAGGGGGGGGCTCCCATACAAATGAAATTCAAATTTCCTTATAACTTGAGGACTAATCTAGCAAATGAAACTGCACGTTGTTGTATATTAGCTTTTTGACTGCATAGGTGTTGTAAATTGGCATCCAAAATTGTATTCAAATTCTTCGTGTCGGTAATTAGCTGTAAATTAGCATTGTCAGCACTATAAGAAGGTGAAAAGTAAAGTAGCTGTATATTAGAAAGGGAAGTTGAACAGAAGTGATATATAAAGCATGAAAACCGCACAGCAGATGAACGGAAAAGTATATCGGCACATAAAATTAGAAACAAAAAAATTAAAGACAAATAACAAAAAGAGATATAATATTTACCCAAAGAACCATAAAGTCGTGCTTCGTGATGCTCAGAAAAACAGAAAAAAACAAATTAAAAAAAGTAGATTTTAACGCATAAAAGGTAAGAAAAAGAAATTTCGGTATTGATCTACAGTAAAGTTAAGTGAAGTCCAGAATTCAGGATTCACCAACCTAGTGTTTACTAGTCTATAGACTGTGTTTCGGACAAATTGGACAAATTAAATGTCAAAGACGTTTAAATCCAATTATTTTTCTATAAAAATAATCAAATTTTAATGACAGTGCAGTCATTCAAGCAAGCGAAAGAATTTATCGAAAAATCGATTCCGTTCTCGTTCCCAATATATATTTACCTTCCAATTCCACAAGCTTCGGAGATAATTTATAGCCTCATTTAAAGCAAACAAGACGCGAGTGAAAAGTTACATTATGAATATTAATTTGTCACCCCGGGTATCAGCTGTATGGCATATCAAGGCAACGCGTTGCCGATTTTAGGACCGAAACGTAAATTTTCACGAAACAAACACTGAGTCAGTTGTAAACGCAAACATTTCAGTTTTACAAAGCGGTCGAATCCCGGTTGGGAAGTGATCCTAAGTAAGCAAAGACAAAAGGAACAGTTGCAACCGATTTTAATTATTTCCATCTCTTGGATAACGACTTGATTGTACGTTTATCGAGAAGCCATAAAGAATCCTGTCTCTTTCCTCTGCGTCATTTGCTGATTGAACAGAAAATTTTCTCACACCATACCCAATCTGAGCCATTCGAAATGCTGCGCACTTCAAGCCCGTGACCGTAGCAACGAAACAACCTTATCTGAGGAATTTAATGGATTTCGACCGTTTTATATGAATCGCATTTTCTACGGCTCGCTATCCTTCCAGCCGGAGTGCAGTGTTTGTGGAGATAAAACCGCTAGCACCAATCTCGACAGCAAGGTGATACTAATCCGAAATCCCAATGCGTAGCGTAGCGCAGATAATGTCAGGTACACTACATTTTCCTCCGTTCTGCTTCCGTTTCCGTTTCCCATCCACAGATCGTAGCTTTCTAGTGGCCAATGCACAGCCGGAATCGTGTCACATCATCTTCTGCTCGGATGGTTTCTGCAAGATGACCGGTTTCACGCGGGCAGAGGTGATGCAGCGGTCCGCCTGCACCGAGTTCCTGCAGGGCCAGATGACCTCGCCGGCCGTCATCCAGTCGATCAAGGAGGCCCTGAAGAAAGGCGAGGAGAAGCACTTCGAGATACTGTACTACCGGAAGAATGGTGAGTGTTGATTCGTCCGTCGCACGGAACTGTATTGATGGCCGTTTGGCACTTTTATTTCGATTGCGTTAAATGCCGTGCGTGTGCGTACGTACGTAGGTACGTTACGGACGTATGGGAATGGGATAGAGTTTCATGCTGCCAAAATAATCATGCCATTCTAGAGGACAATAACTGCAATTCGTTTTTCTTACTCTGAGATTTATGTGATTGAATCTCGGTACTAACGAGTTTGTAATAATACCATAACCAAACGTGTTCATGCCAATTGTCTTAACAACAGGCCTAGAACAAATTTATCCTAATTTATTGTGATAGATTAAATACGATTAGAATCCATTTGAATTACATAAAACCCGATTGCTCTACGTTTCACAAAACTTAATTTGAACAAACAGGTAAGTCCACATTCATACATTTTCACGATTATATTATTTTGAGCATAAACAGTGCTTTTGACGTGGGCATTTTTCAAAATTCTCATTCAGGTTTGAATTGAGTTCACCCAGAGTTTTATGTAATTTTATGCGCCGTAGGCATATGTGGTTATTAAACTTCTAAATGGAAACGGTATATAAAATGTTGAAGGTTGCATCTAAGATACTAATGCCTTCAACGTAGAAGCAAGTAAATTTAAATACGAGAAAACTATATTGAATTAATAATTTATTGAAATTTAATATATTCTCACTTTAATTTTATTATATTCCTCCAATAATCATGGTATAAGTACGACAGACTATATGGAATGCAGTTTTCACATGAAAGGTTCCAATTTGCTCATCCGTTTTAATAGTTAATTGGTGAGCTGGTAGTCGTGCACGAGTACAAATTAGTTATGAACTAATATTGACGAGTTTCCACCTATTTAGAGTCCCACGCGAAAATTATTAGCGTGGTTATTTTCTGCGTTCACACATGTTTGCAATTAAGTAATTTGAGCCATCAGTTTTTCGTTATTGCCTCCCCGATGCATCCCTCCTTGCTTGATAAGCATATTTTTATAGTGTTTAGTAAATACAGGATAATTTTTATCAACAAATGAATTTGCGTAGGACTCGTAAAATTGCTGCAAGGTACAATGCTAGAGTGCTATAATTACGACTTAGTTAGATAGTTTTGCCCCAAACAACATTTCCAATTGACCAAACTCGTGTTTTAGTCTTTGACCTTAAAACGCGGTCAGGCATTAATATTAATTTTTTTTTTTGAAACGATGGTTTTACAATTGATAGAGGGACGGTAGGGGAAAGTAATAAAAAAATTTTGGGGAAGGAGGGGAAAGAGTGGAAAGGAAGGGGGGGCGTAAAAGCCCAATTTTTCCAGAGTGGTGGAGCGACCAACGAGCTGGGAACGGGCTTCTTAGTATTGGGCAAAATGCAGGATCGCGTAATGGACTGGAAAGCGATCAGTGAGAAGAAGTGCGTGTTGAGGATAAAAGGCCGTTTCTTCAATTATACCATCATAAACATGCATTGTCCAGACGGAGGTAGACCCGACGACGAGAAGGAAGCGTTCTTTGCGCAGGTGGAGGCAACGTACGACAGCTGCTCACTACGGGACATCAAGATCGTCATCGGGGATATGAACGCCCAGGTCGGCCGGGAAGCAATGTATAGACCGGTGATCGGGATCCATAGCCTGCACACCGACACGAACGATAACGGCCAGCGATGCATCAACTTTGCGACTTCCCGAGGCTTGGTGATCAAAAGCACCTTCTTTCCCCATAAAAATGTCCACAAGGCCTCCTGGAGATCCTGACCAACCTGACCAACGAACCTCGAACCAAATCGACCATATTCTCATCGACAAAGTCGGCTAAACATTCGACAACTAGACAACCCGCGAACTGCCGAAAACTACGCACGCGTACTGGATGAAGCTCTCCCTTCCTTTGCGGAGCTAGATGCTTTGAACCTCGAAAACGGATGGAATAGGATACGCTCGGCCGTCAACGAGGCCGCAACCGCGGTGCTAGGTGTGGAAACCTCGACTCGAGTGCACGAAATGATTGGTTTGACGGGGAATGCCAAGAAGCGATAGAGAGGAAAAAAGAGCTTGGGAAAACTATCTGAGCATATCCACGAGTGAGAATTTGGCCAAGTATCGACGAGCGAGGAATGAGTTGACCACGATCCTGAGGGGGAAAAAGCGCCAAAAGGAGGACAGAGATCGTGAGGAGCTAGAACAACTATTCCGGGTTAATGACACCCGCAAGTTTTACGAGAAGGCGAGCCAAACTCGCAAGGCCCACACACTAAAACCTGACATGTGTAGGGACGAGGAAGGGGATCTAATCACAAACGAGCGCGAGGTAGTCGAAAGGTGGAAGCAGTTCTTCGATGACCACCTCAACGGGGATATAGCAGCAGGAGACGCAATGGAAGTTAACCTCGGAGTACATACAAACGACAACAGCGTACCGGCTCCCGATCTCGAAGATTGAGTCGCCGGAAAGGACCGACTCCCGGCTGAACTCTATAAAAATGGCCAAGAACCGCTAGCAACGGCACTTCACTGGCTAATTTCAAGAATTTGGGAAGAAGAGAAACTACCGGAGGAGTGGATGGAAGGCGTAGTCCGTCCCATCTACAAAAAAAGACCGGCTAGACTGCTGTAACTATCGCGGCATTACGCTGGTCAACGCCGCCTACAAGGTGCTCTCCCAGATTTTGTTGCGTCGTCTATCCCCAATAGCAAGAGATTTCGTAGGGCAGTATCATGTGGGATTTACTACTACGGATCAAATTTTTACACTCCGACAAATCCTTCAGAAATGTCGAGAGTACAACGTGCCCATACATCATATTTTCGTGGATTTCAGAGCAGCATACGATACCGTTGAACGCGAAAAGCTATGGTAGATAATGCACGAGTACGGTTTTCCGGACAAACTGACGCGGCTGATCAAAGCTACTCTGGAACGAGTGATGTTACGGCAAGGGGATGGACTGTCCTGTATGTTATTCAATATCGCTATTGAAGGTGTGATCCGGCGAGCGGGAATCGAAACGTGAGGAACGATCTTCAGCAAGAGTAGCCAACTCATAGCCTTTGCAGACGACCTCGACATCACCGAGAATAGAAACCGTGGGACGGCGGAGGCAATCTACGCCAGACTTAAAACGGAGGTTAGGAGGATAGGGTTACAAATTAATGCGACGAAAACCAAATATATGGTAGGAAGAGGCTCCCGAGAAAGTAACGTTTGCCTCCAACGGACAGTGACTATTTACGGCGATGAACTGGAAGAGGTTGATGAGTTCGTATATTTGGGATCTCTGGTCACCGCCGACAATAGTACGAGTAAGGAGATCCAACGACGCATTCAAGCTGGAAATCGACCCTACTTTTCCCTCCGCAAGACGTTTCGATCTATACGCCGCCGCACAAAGCTGACGATGTACAAAACGCTAATCAGACCGGTAGTCCTCTACGGACTTGAGACAGTAACTTTACTTACGGAAGACATACGTGCACTTACCGTTTTTGAACGAAAGGTGTTGCGGACTATTTTTGGCGGAGTGCAAACGGAAAGCGGAGAGTGGCGGTGACGTATGAATCACGAACTACAGGCACTGCTTGGAGAAATTCCCGTCGTATACCTGGCGAAAGTTGGGAGACTACGGCAGGCCGGCCACGTCGCAAGGATGCCGGACGACTGCGTAGTGAAATCCGTTCTCTTCAAGAACCCCACCGACACCAGGAATAGAGGGGCTCAACGTGCACGATGGCTCGACCGGATTGAAGCCGACTTGCGTGTGTCGAGACGCGCAACAAATTGGCGACGAGTAGCCCAGGACCGAGTACAATGGAGAGGAATTCTTGATACGGCAAAAGCCACCCCGGCTCTCGGCTGAATAAGTAAGTAAGTAAGAATATAAAAAGGAAAACAGCACAAAGGAAAAAAAATAAAAAAAACGGAAACAGAAAAGTAGGACATAAGAGAAAGAACATAATATATCACAACGAAAAAAGGGACTAGAAAAGGAGTTAAAAAAGACGAAATCCGGGACTATAAAAAAAAGACCGGAGCAGAAAGTGACAAAAACCGAGACAGAAAAAGAAAAATGAAAGAAAAAAAGACGAAGAACGGAACAGGGCAAAAAATCAGGACTCATGAACAGGGCGAAAAATGGGACAGGCAAAAAGGGACATAGCAAAAAGAAAGAGGAGGCAGCGGACATAAAATAAAATAAAAACTGGAAAAAAGAAAACCAAAGAGTAAATGCTACTATGTATATTTATTCTTGACAGGCAGCAGTGATGTTAAAAACTCGAAATCTCAAAACTCATCAAAAATCAAAATCAACTGTGAATCATGTCAACTTGATCCTATGCATAGCATAGCATAGCATAGTTTGACCGCCCGTGTGTTGCCCGCGATTGATCTAGATCAGCTGAAATTGCACAAAGAACCCTCGAAATGATGCTTGGGAATAGCAGATCATTTTCAGTGTGCACCTTCTGATGATCCAAGTCTTTATGATGATCAATAGCAAAGCTGGCCACGTCCATGCAGGTCAATTGAGGAAGGGAAGGAATATTAGTCAGACACTTGTTGCTACTAGAGACCGAGGAATCCTCTGCATCATCCACAAGTGTCATAGGAAGGAGTTGGTGTTAGTGGAAAGGTATTGATCTGGATCCACCGAGGTAGGTGGTGTGATCATTATTTCTGAACACGCCTACAGTATGAGAACGGATTTATTCATTTAGTCATCGCGAGACTGTTAATAGAGGACTGGGCGCACCGATACACGAGCACTCAGTTTACCGACGAAGACTACGTGCTTTTATTCCACTCGATCGGCTCATAATCGCGCACACTAAATCGCTTGATAACAAAATACATTTGATATATACGAAGTATCCGGCGGCCAAAGGACGAACTTCTTCGAGAATCACTACCCGTCGAACCAAATCGATATTTTAACGAGAAATAATATGCGCAATTATTGGTACTCTTCGACCATTCTTTAAAAGTCTAACAGATTACCGTACACAAGCCGTCGAGCCACCGGTACACGATTCTATATTCTAGAAATTACTTTATATACAACACCGCATACCTAACGACGAAGGTATCAGTTCGATTCAAATCCGATAAACGCGCGCTAAGGGTTGGACTTGGATTTCGTAGGGCTCAACCTGAATGCACAAACATGTAGAATATTGATAAGAAACCCGATCGCCGAAGTCGTATACCAAGCATCAATTTGCGGCATGATATATAAGACCATTAACCCACTTGGAATATAATTAACGGATTGGTTAGCAAGACCATTGACCTTAAGGGTACGTTGTAAGAGAGGGGTTCAGGAGTCGAAAGTGATAATGGATTCCTTTAGTATACGTGGGAGATTGGAAGGAATACCTACGAGATCGTCATGACACCAGTCATGCTTTACAAGACTTAAGCGGCTGTCCTGACAAAATATAGTCGTAGGTTTATTAGAATCAATGAGCTTGCAAGAATCCAAGGTAAGGCGGCACTTTGTCGTAGATTCGGTATCCGTAAATCCGGTATTGAACAAACGGCGCATTACAAAAAGATATGCGTGTATGAAATTTTGTAAACATATTCGACGGAAATCCAAAGGTTATCCAATTCGTGCCACTGCTTGTTTGTAGGTCGCTAAACTGAGACGTTGTCGGCCTTGCCTTACATGGTGAGAAAATATCAAAAGTGTAGTACAAAGATATAAAAGCATGACCCATGATGACTGAAAAATATTGGCATTGAATAGGGAGAAGTTCCGTACAACATGCTTGAATCGGATTCTAATAGTTGGGGTATGCGTGAATTTTAACATTTAGACATTTATCTCCAAATATATTCGTTTTCCCCAGAGACCGATGCGGAATCTTCAGAAATAGTTTTCCTTGCGAATAATCTATAGGATGAGACAAATATTAAGCGACTATTGTGCACTTTCAAATTCGTTGCCCGAAATTGCTTCTGCTATCAACACTAATAGAAGAGATTCTCAGTAATAGATGGTAAACTGATATCAACCTGTCCAGCAAGCATTCCGTACTGGCCGAGAACTACTAGGACGTACTGTCTTCCTTCTATTTTCGACTATTCGTCTTAGAACTTCCAACGAAATTTTGATAAGCTGTTTATAAGACGCGATACTTTTGTATCGTTTCCGTCAATAAGTTATAGAAGGAGCACAAATACTAATCTCAATCCTATGAAAATAGACACATAGCATTCAAAATATAAAGTTCAATGCCACTGTTTCGCTCGAGTTCCGAATCATGTCAACTTGATCCTATGCAGAAAAAACTCACGCGTGAGTTTTTCTGTTTTCATAGCAAGAAGCGCAAAACTCACACATATTTCTTCCCGCTTGCTCATATTCTGCACCTGCATCAGATTGTGAACCAGGTTTAAGGCCGCATGTTTATCAGATTGATTTGATCCGAATCTGGACTGGAACTAAATCTTCGAGCTACATTAGATTCTAGACCACATTTTCATCAGATTTGGACCAGATTTTGAATCAATTTTGGATCCGGAACTAGACCACAATATAAGCCAGATTTTAGGCCTCATTTAAAATCAGATTCTAAACCAGCAATCAGGTTTTGGATAAGATTTTGAACCAGATTCTGGACCAGGTCCATATTTTGGACCTGGCCTATATTGTAAACCACATTTTAATCAAATTTTATTCCAGATTTGAACTAGATTCTGGCCAAATTTTAAATCAGTTTTTGATCAGACCTTGGATTAGATTTTGGATTCAGATTCTAGACCTGGGTTGGACCTGCATCAGATCTTGGACCAGATTTGAGACGATTTTTATAGATTTGGATCACAGTTTTGATCTTGTTTTGGACCTCATTTTTGATTAGATCATGGGCTCGCGCCACATTCTAGACCTGAACCAGATCTTGGAGCTGCATCAGATTCTGGACCAGATTTTGAACCACATTTTTATTAGATTTTGGCCCAGATTTTGGATCAAATTTTGAGCCATATTTTAAAACTGGGCCAATTGTATTTTGATGAGCCGCAGTGTGACATTGTGGCGGCCCTGGTGATGGCCCGATTTAGCGCACTCTTTCTTCTCAAATCAGTGTTCCTTCGAAGTTTGTTATTTTTTAGAATTAGACCGTCATAAACGATTTGTACAACTCCCGAAATTCTGTACTTCGCTACACTTGAGAGTGCCTTACTGAGGTTCATGCTGTTTTTGGCGCTCCCTAGAGCAAGCGCCCTTGGCGGGGGCCAGTCTGGCCAACTGCACACTACGGAGCTATAGCAGGTGCTACATTCCGTTATCGAAACTTGACCCTCTGTTTTTTATATACGACAGACTTCGCAACCAGCTGTTAGAGTGCAGGACAATTGCAGGGCCAGTTGCTACGATCCTATTGACTCTAACAGCCTCTTCCAGTCGAGATTCGAACATACGACGACTGGCTTATGAGGCCAGCGTCATACCTCGAAGCCAACTGGGAGGCAGAAAAAAGTAATACGGAAGTGAAAATGAAGAAAATGTAAATATATTACATATAAAAAATTGAAACCAGAAGGGATTCAAAAACAACATTAATTTGAGAATAAACAAGGAAAAACAGGAATAAGGGAAATGGAGATAAAAAGAGATAGAACGACGAAAACTGGAAAAGAGAAAAAGGAGAGAAGAGGGAGGGAGAGGGAGAGGAGAGAGAAAAGAGAAGAGGAAAAATATGAAACGGGAAAGAGTGAAAAACATGAGGAAAAACAGGACTGAAAATAAGAGAACTAAGATAGAAAACGAAAAAAACTGAGCATAGAAACAGGAAACACGGGATAGAAAAGGGAAAATGAGAGAAAAAGAAGATAAATGGAAAAAAGCGAAAGCGAAATTTCAGAAAACGATACAATAAAGGGGAAAATTCGGAGCAAATTCAGAAATATGCGATACGAAAAGAGAAAAAAACAAAACAAAAAAGATATAAAACGTGTGAGAGAATAAGAAGGCATATTTCAAGTAAAATTTCAAGCAAAACAATTTCAAATTAGTCCAAATTTAAGTCTAATTCAGTGTCTGCTATCAAGTTCAGTTACCTTTTCCGATTTTGGCAGTTTCAGGGATTAGTTATCAAATTTGTTAGTTATTTTCGGTGAAAAGATGACAACTTTGCATTCCTTTTTTACTACGTGACGTTTCAGTCTGCTATCCTTCGACTATCAACTCACAGCTCGTGCAGGCAAGTGGATGAGATGAATCCGTAGCCCACCAGAAGCAAACTGATGTGACAAAGGAGAATATTCCTGCCAATTAATTAGCCAATTAATTAAAATTAATTAATTAGTCTGATGATAATCGAAGGATAGTAGGCTGAAACGTCACGTACTAAAAGAGGAAAGCAAATTTGTCATCATTTCACCGGAAATAACCAACAAATTTGATAAATAATCAAGTATCGGTGATTAAGCCCCTTAAAAGAAATTTCAAGTTTTGTTTAATTTCAATTTTAGGTTCAATTTTAAGTCAAATTTCAAGTCTAATTTCAAGCTAAATCCAGGTCTTATATTTATGTCCGATTTCAATTCCAATCTAAAGTTCAATTTCCAGCTTAATTTCAAATCCCATTTCAGATTTAATTTTATATCCAATTTCTGGGTTAAATTTCAATTTGAAATAAAATTACAAGTTCAATTTCCAGTTCAACATAAAGTAAACTTTCAAGCCCAATGTAGCCGAAATTCAAAAATTATTGTTTAATGTCTTATTTATATCATGTTCAATTTCAAGTGCAAAATACCCGGCTGAATCAAGACATTAGTGCGATTACACTGATTAATCTAGCAGTGTAAAAAAGTATGTAAATTATAAAGGTTGGTAACTTGTTTTCTCATATCGAAGACTCTAAAGATAATTTTATATTATTTATACATATTTATGCTTATTATGACACACCGTTGGAACGACGCCAGTTTCACAACTTCAAACGTAGGCGGCGCAATCAGCAGTATTGAATGAAAAACAAAAATTGAGAGCGCAGAGAGCAAGTATAGGGCTTACTCGCGCTTCTCGCCAAGGGCATGCATAGTTTACCCTTCTTGTTTGTTTGAAGGTATCGTAATCATTACCAAAGTTTAATGAGAAGTGCATCGTCATCGAAATTATGTTGGAATAATTTCATTCTCATATTGGATGTAATCCGAGATTCAATTTTAAAATGACTTTAAACTTTTTAATGATGCTTCCAATCGTAAGAGGACACACTTTAAGGGAGATTTATCATGTTCTGTGTTTACCATTTTTGGATTTCCCCATTTTCAAGAGAGAAAAAAATCGGATTCGTTCTCCGCGCTCTCCGTAAAAAACGGTAAAATGTGTGTAGGTAAACTTGACTGCATGCGCATTGAAGAATGTTCCGTCCTCTTTACGTCTCACTCTCACCCATAGCAGGCAGTCAGCGAAGCTTAGCAAAACATTCATTTGCTAC
This sequence comes from Sabethes cyaneus, assembly GCF_943734655.1. Lineage (NCBI taxonomy): Eukaryota > Metazoa > Arthropoda > Insecta > Diptera > Culicidae > Sabethes > Sabethes cyaneus. Next base: position 230,344,177 of record NC_071354.1, read on the forward strand.
CTCGTTTTCTCTGCTGCGTAGAGTAGGTCACATGTCACCCGCATACAAGGGTAGGCTGAAGGCTGTGGCCGTACCTGAAACCTGACCATTCTACTACGTACGTTCTGTGGCTGTGAACGATGCACTTTTTTCCTGTGTTATTAGTCATACATACTAGTTCTGCGTTTGAGTTCCTGCTGACTGATTCGCGAAGAAAGAAAGTGATATTTACCTCTTCATAATCTTGCTTAAACTTCTATCAGCGTCGTTTATTGTGCGTCCGTGTGTCGTCGTACTGTATTTTCTCTATCAATCTTCTGTCGTGTGCGTCGTTTCGTGTATGTTTATTAAATGGTGGCTTGTGTGTTCCCCGAGCAGTAAACCAACAAACTGATAAGGGCTAAATCCCCGTGTTTCTATTCGAACAGCAGTGGTGAAATCTGCGGTAGCTACCTGCAGCAGCCAAAAAAGCGATCTGGAGATGAGTAGTTACTCGTCTGCTTCACCGACCGGATCGCCAACGGTTTCGGAAAGGAATTACAACAGTGCCACCACAATCTCCGCAGGAACGAACAATGAACAAGTGAAAATCAATACTACGCCAAAGCTCCAACAGCGCCAGAAGCAGAAACCGAGCAACCAACAGCAACAGCAGGATATAGCAAGGGACGAGGAAGGTACAGGCACACAAAGTCACGCCGCTATGAACATCAACGAGTCGGACGGTGGTTTCATAGAGACGCCTGGGCTGGGGGATTCACAGGCGTCCTTGTTGAACGAAGATCGACTTCGTCGCAAGCTGCAGTTCTTCTTTATGAATCCGATCGAAAAATGGCAAGCCAAACGTCGCTTTCCGTACAAATTTGTCGTGCAAGTGATAAAGATTATTTTGGTTACCCTGCAGTTGTGCCTGTTTGCGCATTCCAGATATATGCACGTGAACTATACATGGGATAATACGATAACGTTTTCCCATCTGTTTCTGCGCGGGTGGGACATTACGATGGAGGTGAGCACCTACCCGCCCGAAACGGGACCACTTTCCGTGTATGTGATAGCAGATTTCTTCAACACCATCGATTACGCCATCGACGGTTATGCCAACCTTTCCGAAGCCATCGGACCGTATTCCTATCCCAATGAGGATAACACGATGCCTCCGATGCGATTGTGTCTGTACCGTTACAAGGACGGTACGATTTTTGGCTTTAACGAAAGCTACGTTTTCAACCCGGAAATAGACTCGCTCTGTCTCGATTTGGACGGAAATGTTACCACCGTTGGAAGCCGTGCTTTCCTGCATCAAAAGGACATTCGCATTAACTTCTCGGCCTTAGTCAAAGCCGAACTAACATTCGCCATTAAAACGGTGAATTTCAAAGCGGCTGGCCCCATCACCGCACCGGACTGCTATCAGTTCGATATTCTAATTTTGTTCAACAATCAAGATCACGACGGACAGATGACGCTTCGGCTGGAAGCGGACCCTACGCGGCTGGTTTGCCACGGCGATGTGGAATTCATCAAAACGTCGGAAATCGAAGAGGCCCTTCGGAGCACCCTGAACATACTGGTTATCGTGATCTGTATGGTGTCGTTCGCACTATGCGCCCGGGCCATCTTTCGGGCGCAACTGTTGCGCGTTATCACCTGTGATTATTTCAAACAAACCTACGGTCGAGATCTGACGACGGCGGGCAAGTGGGAGTTTGTCAACATGTGGTACATTATGATCGTCTTCAACGACGTTCTGCTGGTGATTGGATCCGCCCTGAAGGAGGAAATCGAACGCAAACACTTCATCGCAGATGATTGGAACGTTTGCTCGCTGCTGCTCGGTGTTGGCAACCTTTTGGTTTGGTTTGGTGTTCTTCGCTATTTGGGATTCTTCAAAACCTACAACGTTGTTATACTGACTCTGCAAAAGGCAGCCCCGAAAATACTGCGCTTTTTACTTTGTGCCGTTCTGATCTATGCCGGATTCGTATTTTGCGGTTGGCTTGTACTTGGACCGTACCACATTAAGTTCCGCTCGCTGTCGAGCACTTCCGAGTGTCTGTTCTCACTGATCAACGGCGACGACATGTTCGCCACGTTCACCATCATGTCGGAGAAATCCATAATGCTGTGGTGGTTCTGCCGGCTTTATCTGTACTCGTTCACCAGTCTGTACATATACGTTGTACTGTCACTGTTTATTTCCGTTATCATGGATGCTTACGACACCATTAAAAAATACTACAAGGATGGCTTCCCACCGTCGGATTTGCGCCAGTTTGTCGGTCCGTACCATTCGAACGATTTCTCCTCCGGGGTGTTCCGCGATGACGAGCACGACTACCTGTCGATGAGCTTTCTCGAATCGATGCAGCGAATAGTTTGCTTCTGGCGGGTCGACCAACGGCAGCGCGGACCGACCGGATACACATCGCTTCTACCAAAAGCTAATTAATTGATAGATGAAACATTAGACAAAAACCAAGTTAAATTGCCAAACTGTTTTACCATTTATTTTTTGTTGTGTACGAAACATATCGAACACGTGCGATAATTAGTTCAATAATACCTACCTAGATATTAGAACAAAATGTTACAAATGCGACCAAAAATCCGCTACCTAGGCTCCAATAATATTGCTAAACGGCTCACAAACCTAAATACTATTAAATTAGTCAATAAAAAAAGATAAAAGTTCTTTCTATTGTAATAGTAAATCAATTTTTAGAAGATGAATTATATTACTACTCCAGTTGAGTTTACGGTTGATTTAGTTAATCCATATCCGAAATTTCTCATATTTTACTATTTAGATAAATCCACCCTCCGCCGAAATCATTTCTTTGTAGGTGAGACACAATCCACTAGGCTAAGTTATTCCTTTTTTAGCAAGTTGAAGGTCTGTAACGTGTTACTAATTGGGTCTCGGTTTGGCTCGCGAGCGAACTAAGTAGGTATTGGCCGGCCAATGATCTGCCAACACACTAGTAAAGCTAAGCCTAAAGTCACCTCTGTACGCTCTGTTACTAAATGCAAACACCAATTGTTCAATTATATTAATAGTTTATAAAAATATTTCTGTGCAAATTGGTAGGTTGCAGCATATTGCCAATGGCCGACTCGCGAGCCGGTCTAATGATCGGCGCCGAATGAACGTCCCTCTTTTCGGACCGAGAGGACTTAAGTTGCTCAGGATTTGCTCGTGGTCGCTAGATCGTCACCTATTTTATTCACCTATTTTATTCTAGCTTGTTCGTTACTAGTTCCGTCGTGTCCGTCCAATTGTCCTCGACTAGTATTGAGGTCTGGTGCACACTAGAGCGTACCCAGAAATCAACATAAAGGAGGGGGCACCTGATCTTTCAGAATTCAAAATGTTTTAGCTAGGAAAACAGAGTAAGATGGCGAAACTATCATTAGAATTAAATATCACAAAAATACTGGCCGATTAGGTTGAAAAAAGAGCTGAAATTCGACTTGCAATCAGACTCATTGTAAGGCATTAAATTTGGAGTAATTTGGACTGAAAGTTTTACATGGAATTAGACATAAAACCGGACCTTAAAGAGAATTTGAAGTTTTTATTTGAATTTAGAGCTGAAATTTTATTTGAAATTAGAATTGAATTAAGACTTGGAGTTAAATTAAATTTTAAATTTTAAATTTAAAATTAAAACTTGAAATTAAATTTGAATTTGCACATGAAATTATGTTTGACGCCCGGAATTGTACTGAAAATTGGATTTAAAAGGGGTTTTAGATAAGACTTAGAATTACAGTTGAAATTAGACTTGAATTTGGAAATCAAATTGTACTAGAAATTGGATTTGGATTGAATTCAGAGTTTAAATTAAACCTCAAATTCCGTTCCGTTCCGTTTCCGTTTGCAGCACGAGGTGGGGCAGTTAGAACCAAGTCTGCCCAAGGCTGAGGAGTTTAAATTTAGCTTAAATTGAAATTAAAATAGACTTGAAAATGAACTTAACATTGACCTTGGCCATTAAATTAGACTTGAATTTGGAGATGATCACGAAATTGGGCACGAAGTTTCACTTGAAATTATGATTGACATTTTTCGTCTCTCTGGCATGTTTTACCTCTTTTCTCTTCCTTTTTTCCTATTATTCATTCCCGTTTAAACTCTTCGTTTCATTTTTCGCCTTTTCTGCACTGTTTTTGGTTTTTGCTTACACTTTTTCCTCTTTTTCTCTCGCTTTATCTGTCCCGTCTTTTCTGTTTCATTGTTCGTTCGTTTACTATCCCATTTTTTCATATTTTCAGTCTTGCTTTTCTATTTGTTTTTCACTCATTTATTTGAATTTTCTCTCCCGTTTTCCGTCGTTTCTTTTCTCTTTTTCTTTTTTTCGTTTCCAGTTTTCGTTTTTTCCTAACGCTTTGTTACTCCTTTCCTTTTTGTTTTTCGTCATCATCTGTTCCACTTTTCCTCTCTCAGATGCCCCGATTTTTCTACTTTTTTTGTCACGTTTATTCGGTTTTTGGCTTCCTTTTTTCGTTTTTCCCTCCAGTTATACCGTTCCATATTTCCTGATTTTTATTTCTTCTTTTTCTGTTCCATTTTCTCATCCCATTCCCGTTTAGTCCCGTCTTTCTCCAATCATATCCCTTTTGACGTATTTTTACCGCTTTCTTCGTTTCCTCTATCGCTATTCTTTCTCTCCTTATGATTTTGTTTGTTTTCTGTTCTGTATTCGCTTTCTTGCCACGTTTCCCCTTGTTTTTCCTATTTTTGACCGATGTTTGGAGAAAGAGGCTCTTTTTCTGTCTCCTTTTTTGCCGTTTTCTTCAATCCTGATTTTCCTCTGTTCCGCTTTGTCTTTTTTTTTCATTTTCTATCCCGATTTTTTTCATTTTTACGGTGCCGGTTTTCATTGTTTTTCTTTTTAACTTCTCTTCTATGTCGTTTTTTCCGTTGTCTTTCATTTCTCTCCCATGTTTTTCTTTTTCTGTCCTGTTTTTTCTCTTTTTCTGTTCTCGTTTCTCCATTTCCTGCTTCCATATTTTTTCATTTTCTTTTCCTTTCTCTCTATCCCTTATTTCCTCTTTTCTGTTCACTTTATTTTTTTTTGTTTTCTACGTTTTCGTTTCTGCTTTTCTCTTTCGTTCCTCATCTTTTTCAGTCCAGGTCTTCGTTTTTTGCCTCATTTTCTCTCTTTTTTGTATCATTTTCTTTTTTTCCAATTTTTTCCACTCGTTTTCCTTTACATTCTGTTTCATTTCTTCATTCGTTTTCTTTTTTTCATGTTAATTTTTGTTCTTTTTCATCACGTTAGTTTTCGTCACATTTTATTTCGTGCTCTTTTCCCGTTTTCTCCTTTTCCCATTTGTTTGCTTCTTCTTCCGGGGAGCAGCGGGATTAAAAAAAAGTAAGAAGAGAAAAGAGTTTAAAAAACCAAAAAAATGGAAAACAGGGACCGAGAAAATATGGAGAAAGATGGGTTAAACTGGGAATTCCTTTTTTCACTCTCGCCATTTTTCCTTTTCCTTTTAGTTTCTCTTGTTTTCTGTGCCGTTTTCCCTTTTTTGTCTGGCTTTTTACTCTTTTTCCACCGTTTCTGATACGTTTTTTTATTGTTTCGTTTTCCTTCTCGCATTTCTTGCCTACTGTTTCCTTTTTCTCTTCTTTTTCTGCCTGTTTGTTCCCTTTTCGTCTTTTTTCTACTGTTTTTCTACATCTACAGGCCCATTTTTCTTCTTTTTTTGTCTCATTTTTTGTTTTCTATCCCATAAGTTCCTTTTCTATTATTTTCTTCTCCTCTGTTCCATTCTTCCTCTTATTATGTCCTACTTTTCTTCCTTTTCAGTTACGTTCTGTGTCTCCGTTCTAACTCGTTTGTCTGCTGTTATCATTTTTTCTACTCGCTTTCCTCCTTTTCTGCTACTGTTTCTCCTTCTTTGCTACTTTTCTGTCATTTTTTTCTGTTTAGTTTGTCCTCGTTTTCATTATTATTCTCCTCGTCTCCTTTTCTCTCGTTTTTTTTTTGTTTTTCTCTTTTTCGCTGGTCCAATTTTTGTTACGTTTTTCCTCGTGCTCGGTTTCGTTTTACTCCAGGAGCAGTAAGAGACGGACTACCTCTAGTTCCATCAGTAAATCTATCCGTAAATATGCTAAGAAAATTTACTTACATTTTCATAAGAAACTGTTTGATCTACGTTGTTTGTTTAAAGGTGCGTTTGGATTGGCAACATGTGGCCACAGAGAACAGACATCCATTCACGAACAAATTTTTCGGGAATTCTTGGATAAAATTTCAAATTAAAATCACCTAATATGCTAGCGTCACCACCACTGTAGTTTCCCAACTAAATGATTCTTTTGATTTGGACACTGACAACCTTTGGCTCCTCTGGCGCTAGCATATATGGACTAAAAGCGTTATGCTAGCGCCAGAAGCTAGCTGTTGTGAGTTTAGTGTAGAATTTTATGTGCCTTTAGCGACACCATCACTATAGTTTCCCAACTAATTTGACATAACTTTTATCCAAGTGGGGACCTTTCGCTTGGATGTCTGTTCTCTGTGATGTGGCATGCAACTTTTTCCAAACTGTTGCCCGATGTTTCCATGCAACTATAGCAAGCAACGCAACGCAACGCAAGAAGCAACGTTTAGCCTTGCGTTTAGCAGTAACTAGCAACATGTCGCATTCCGCATGTGACGGATTTCACTCCAACTCGACCAGAGCATGGCATGACCCTCTCAGAATTCAATGACACTTTTTGTGTGCAAAGAGTTCATGTAATTAAACAACTTTGCGTACTTAGTTTTTCGAAACTTGGTCTAGACTAACTCTTGGAAAGGGCTTAATATTTTTTCGCTTTTTTTTTATAAAAAATATAACTCGAAAATTATAGGACCTACAAAAAATGATCTATGGGTGACTTTTAGAAAATCTTCTGAACTTTCATAAAAAAAATACTGAAAAACCTAAAAATTGGTTTCTACACTGAGAAAAAAGCATTTTAAAAACTAAAAATCGATCTTCCAAAAAAGGCCTTCTCAGAAATTGATGAAATTTTTTTTGAAGATATATAATTATATGATATTTTTTGCAAGAACCATCAGTGTTGTGTCTCGTAATGGCGTTATAATTATATGGCCTACAAAAAAAAATTTCTAACAAAAACTTTTGTAAGTCCTTTCCGGAAAAAAGGAATTTAAGTGTTTTCGAAAATTATAGCACCTACAAAAAATGAAGTACAAGTTATTTTTAGAAAATTTTCTGAATTTTCATAAAAAAATACTGAAAAAAATAAAAATTAATTTCTACTCTCATAAAAATCATTTCTGCACTGAAAAAAAAAATTGCGATTTTACCAAAACATTAATTTAGTCTTCCTTTAATCGAATAATTCGAATAATTCTGGATTGATTGGACAGGGAGGCTTTATCACTTTTTTCTAAAGATTGTCATCATTGTCTTGGGAAGCAAAAGCGTGCTTATATGTGATTGGCTGATTGGTTAATTCCGACAGTGCTTGATATTTATGCTTTTTCAATAGTGATTTGCTAAATAGGGTTTTTTTACAGCGAATCATGTTGTAGAAGATTTTTCGACCGATCTGTGAAAATGTATTGAAAATCAACTAGCAAATCACTCAGTTATGCACGTTCAAAACGTGACCACTTTTCGTAAAGCGTAGTCCTACGACAAAAACTATGCTTTTGTATCAACAACGAAATGGCGTACCTTACATTTCGTTTACTATGAGATCAATCCGGCGAGATGTACCTTTTTTCTCGTGTGCAATTTTGCCTTCCCTGCGCCGCTAATATGCGGCAAAGTGTGCCATTTCACTTGCGCTGCAGTCTTTTTCGGTATGAAACATTCGTACTGCGCATGACGGCCCTCACGGTGGGCACTGTGCAGTACGTAGGAAATTCACAGTCTTCTATTACGTTTATTTTTATTTACCTTCTGTTCTGTTACCTAACGAATTTGATTTGTCGTGTCATTCATTTATAAAACAGATGTTTAATCATTCGAAATTCGGGATCTATCGCTGTAGCAAAATAGTTAACAACTGCTTAAATCCCTGTTCAGCTAGTTCAACGTCCAACCGGTGTTTTCGAGCCACGATGTCCACCTCAAGCGAAACACGTAATAAATTTGACCTTCCGCTGCGTTATCGGGGAAGTTCAAAAAGTGTGTGGTAAGTAGCGCCTAAAGCACGTTAGTTTGCATTGACTCAGAACATATTTACTTACAAACCGGTCACCATTCTCTTCTAAAGGGTGGAATACATCCAGCTGGCAGCGCAATACAAACCGCTGAACCTTGGTCAGGGCTTTCCGGATTACCATCCTCCAAGGTACATAACGGATGCACTGGCTGCCGCTGCCAATAGTGACAATCCGCTAGCTAATCAATACACGCGAGGATTTGGTCATCCTCGGCTGGTACAGGCGCTAAGCAAACTTTACTCAAACCTTGTAGGTCAGACCGTCAATCCGATGACGGAAATTCTGGTTACGGTCGGGGCCTATGAAGCCCTATTTGCCACTATACAAGGCCACGTAGACGTTGGCGATGAAGTGATCATCATCGAACCGTTTTTCGACTGTTACGAACCAATGGTGAAGGCGACTGGTGGAATACCCAGATTTATTCCTCTCAGACCGGTGAGTTTTTTTTTTCATTATTTTGCAACATTCCCATTAACTTAAATGATTTTTAACTAGAAAACAACCAAAGGAATGGTTTCCTCTGCGGATTGGGTGCTGGACAATAAAGAATTGGAGTCACTTTTCAACGAAAAAACGAAAATGATTATCATCAATACGCCGCATAACCCGCTGGGGAAAGTAATGAGCCGCGAGGAACTGGAAGTGGTAGCACAACTTTGCCGCAAGTGGAACGTTCTTTGCGTGTCGGATGAGGTTTACGAACATATGGTTTTCGAACCGTACGAACACATTCGGATATGCACACTACCGGGAATGTGGGAACGCACGATTACCATCGGTTCGGCAGGTAAAACTTTCTCGCAAACGGGTTGGAAAATCGGATGGGCCTACGGACAGGCCAAACTGATGGAGAATCTCCAGATGGTACACCAGAACTGCGTTTACACTTGTTCCACACCGGTGCAGGAAGCCATCGCTGTCGGGTTCGAAACGGAGCTGGAAAGACTCAGCAGCCCTAAATGCTATTTCAACAGCATATCCGGTGAGCTGCAATCTAAGCGGGATTATATGGCGGAATTTTTGACGAAGGCAGGCATGAATCCAACCCTACCCCAGGGTGGCTATTTTATGGTAGCGGATTGGTCGTCCCTGGCGCCTAAGCTAGACCTCTCATCGGAAAGTGACAACCAGAAAGATTACCGCTTCACCAAGTGGATGACCAAAACGATCGGACTGCAGGGTATTCCACCTTCGGCATTTTACAGTGAACCGAACAAGCATTTAGCAGAAAATTACGTTAGATATTGTTACTTCAAAAAGGATGAAAATCTTCAAGCGGCAGCTAAAATATTGCTTGACTGGAACAAGAGTTTGTAAGCTCTAAAAACCTACAAAGACAATAAGCCTACAATTGTCTAAAAATGTCGGATTTATTCCAAGTTTTCCTAGAAAACAATGAGATATTACAATTGTGTAAAATTATTAAAATTAGATTAATTTCGTCATTGATCGGAATAGAAGCATTGATATAGAATAGTTTAATTTTGAATTTAAACTGAAAAAATCAGCATTTGATTTATCGTTTGAGCTCGTTTGTCGTAGGTAATTGTAAACTCTTATAAATAAAATTTTTGGTTCACACACCTAAACATTACTCGTATGTAAATTGCTGAGGAAACTTCCACATCTTGTGCGACTTATTTAGTCTAATTGTGGATTTTTAAGTATCCACTTTCTTTACCTCATCTAAAGTTGACGGATTTACATCTTGTCCATCCTCCAAAGTCTCTACCCTCCCAAGGAACATTATTGTTGTATAGCAGCTTATCAAACACTTGTTCCATTGGTTTTAGCTATACAATAGTTGAATAAGCTACTCTTAAACAGAAATGTTTGTTGGGCTGTTTCTGGAATAGAATCTATTGGAATGAATTCGTATTTTCTATACACTTGATGAGCTCGCTTTTGAAACTGACCCAAGCAAATCCAATTCAATCTAATCTAATCTAGTCAAGTCCAATCCAATCTAATCCAACCTAATCCAATTTAATCCAGTCTAATCCAATCCAATTCAAATTGAAAGAGGATCTTCATCCACCGTCCAAACCTCCCACTCGCCTGCATTTCCATTTTATTTCGAACTGAAACTGAGCTTACTCACCTGTGTCGCTTCGCTGTTAGACATGTTGAAGTTTTTTGTCCACCATTTGGAACCTCAACAGAACCGATAATCTGTTGCTGCTGCTCCTGCGGCTGAACTACTCTGCTCAGATGATCGTTAAGGTCGTTAAGCGCACTAATGGTGTTCTAATGCTGCATTTGCATCACACCAATGGCTGTGGAGCCATTCCTGGACCGAACAGATTCCACCAGGATTACATTAGTTCCAGTACAGGTTGAAAAGGGTTACTCCCTGTTTTACTATAGCACTACTGTCAACGTTGAAACACTTTTGGGTGCTTTGGTGCCGGTATTTGTATCTGCGAACCCAACATCACAATCATAGAACCACAATTATGTCACTTTTACTTTTTAAAAACATTACAAAAATTCGAATGTAAAAATGTTTCACGTTTATTCATGACCGCCGGCTGCTTTGATCAAACATTTGCCCCGAGCCACCCGAGCCACACTGAACAATTTTATCAAATATTTGGTTATTATGCAAACATTTATACGCAAACATTTCGTAAATCACGTTGAACCCTATAGGTTAAACCCAAGGGTAAGTCATTTAGTTATATAGAGCATTACGCAGGTACAATCTAGAGAATAAAGATGTTAAAATTTGAATAAATAGTAATGTTTATTAAAATATGAATTTTGAATTCCGAAATTTAAGAAAAAGAACACTTTATTCCCGATTAAAATAGTCTAGAAGTTTTACTTCAAATTGGGTAAGCTGGGCTTTAAATTGAACTTGAAATTGGAATTAAATTGGACAGGTAAATTGACTTAAAATTAAACTTGAAATTCGGCATGAAATAGGACTTGAAATGCGATATAAAATTGGACTTGAAATACAGAATTCAAAATTAAATTTGAATTTTAACTTGAAATCGGCTTGAAATTAAATTATAAATTATATTTAAAATTGGAATTGAAAATAAAATTTTTGGTTGAAGTTGAACTTGAAATTAGACTTAAAATTCGATTTGATACTGGATCTGCTTTGCCGCTTATTTATCGGAGAACTATCTGGCCTTAAAATTACAATCTCCGTACTGCCAGGTTACACATTTATAGAGAAGGTGGGGTACGTCCATGATTTTTGGGTTTTTCAGAGCTCTTTTCGGTCGATGATATCGTATGTAGCTTTGACGCCCACAAGTATATTCGCAGCTGGCGTAGAGGAAAAATGATTTGGGAGAGATAGATAGATCGGACAGACAACTCCATTCTTCCATGCCTTCGGCAGCTGTTCTGCATCCTAAATTCTAACAATCAGTTGGTGAGGAAAAGTGGCCAGCTTTTTACAAAACCGTAGACTTACGCGTAGAGGAGTTCCAGATATTCTAGTCCAGCTTATCTCGTGTAACCTGTTGCACAATGGCGTTTTGTCCGACTCTATAAGGGTCACTACTGGTATGAGACAGCGCTGCCCATTATCACCACTGCTGTTTCTCTTCGTTATGAATGGGATACTAGTTGGGGCTGTTGACAGTTGACCAATCGAGGATTCAAGGATCGAGTCAAATGGCCTCGACCTAGCCGACGACATTGTCTTGACTGAACAATGCCGAATCGATAAGCAGAGTAAGTTAGATGACCTCTCCGAGAGCTCCCAGGCAGCAAGTCTCAGTCAATGTAGCAATGGCTAAGTCTGTGGTAGTGAACACTGATAATTCCACCAACTTCACGGTAATGGAACCACAGGTTGAGCAAGTGGAGGGCTTTCAATATCTTGGTATCCAGACAACGCACGATGGTGGTACCAAGACTGATACAGCCATACGGATCAGGGGTGCTTTGGAGCTCATTTGGAGCTCAAACCAGATCACTCAAATACCAAAACCCCGAATTTTCAACTTCAAACGTTCAATCCGTATTGCTGTACACCTGCGCAAAGTGGTGCGTCTCAATAGAGACAACGTAAAAACTGGTGGTTAAGCGCGCTGTCTCATTGAGGAAAGGAGCGAACTGTGCAGAGAAGCACTCGACTGGAATCCGCAAGGGCAACGTAGAAGGTGCAGACCCAGAGGCACATGGCGACGCAGCTTAGCCAGCGATATCCGGGCTGTTGACGAGAACCTGTCCTGGCCGTCGTGGGTTACCGTCTGCGCTGGAGGTCTCTGATTTCAACCCTTTGTTCTGTCGGGCTGGCTGACATGGAGCAGTAACTAATTTAAATTCCAGCGGACAAAAATAAAAGTTCGGAGTGGTCAGCAGTTAAAGATGATAATCAATATTTTCATGTGGTGTTATTGTTAAAACCATACAAATAAACAAAGAGTTTTGTTTTCTCTATTTTCGTTATTGATTATTTGATTATTGGTCCACCTGTTATCTGCATTGGTTGGTATTTGGTTAGCTTTACCAAACACGTGTAAGTGACCCGTGTTCGAATTCCTCCTCACCATTATGGGATAAGAACGGGGAATTTGCTCTTAGCTACAGTGCCGATGACTCAACGAAAAAAAATGATAACGGCTACAAACATGTCCTTGCTATCGTTCGGTACAAAAAGAATTGTCAGAAATATATACCTAATCGTTATCAGAGACCGAGACTATCGCAACATCTGCGTTCCTATCGGTTGCAAGATATGATAAGATCTGGATTCATTATGGTTAGTGATGTCATTAACCAATCACTCAAAACTGGTGTCGTAGTGTCCTGTTTGAGGTGATGATTACCAAAGTTTTACCAAATTTTGTACGAATGTCTAAATTTTTTGACATAGGATTGCGTCTCACCGCAGAGTGTTATTTCATAATTTGGGTTTTAGTTGCCGTTACGAAAATATGAAAGAGGAAAGAAATATGAATGCCTCTGTTTTTATTAAAATTTTCTTTTTCAAACACTAAATATCTTTTTAAATCTTTTTCTAACACTAAATCAAAGAAAAGTTTCAAATTTCTCCATACATTTTCTTCATGATCGCCTTGCCTCACAGGCAGGGAAGACGGTTAAATATACCATTTGTTTATACTGTGAATTCGATTATTTTCTTTTAAAAAATAACAGAGTCATCTTGTCTCAATAGGTCGAAAATTATTTACGTACGGCAATTAAACTTTAGAGAAATTTATTGTCTGTGCACGGGAAGTACACCAGAAAAGTGATAAAATCTCCTCGTCCCAGCAGATCAAAGATGCTTTATGACGATTAAACGTATTCCAATTTGATATCTGTGTTAGACAAATTCACTACAGCCGTACTGTTCGGTTGAATATAATTTAATATGTTCATATCTATGTATGCTCATGTTTGTCATTTTATTGGAAGAATAGTGAAAAGAGGATGTATTGTGTTCTAGAAAGGCTAAAGGGAGTGTCTTCAACGTGGGGGAAGTGTTGGTGATAAAAACAATCTTTGATTTCTGTAAGGTAACATGACAGCAGTAGTTTCTCATTGTTGTCCCAGAGAAGGCTTGAAAGTATTAAGTTTAGGAATCAATACTCAGTAAGCGTTTGTCGCACGACGTCAGAAGGACGTCGCCGGACACAGCCGAAACTGTGGCTTGCGTTGTTGCAACGTCGGGCGACAAATTTATACTGGGTAGGTATAGTAAAAACTACAATCTTCTACATATTCTGTTACTCTTATTATTTTACGTTTGATTGATAGAAATATTATGCATGTAAATTTTGAACTGGCGTTCTTACGCTAGGACACACTGCGGCACGTATCCCACCTTCTCTGTAAAATTTAGAGTAAAACAAAATAATTTCTTTAAAGTCCGCTATTTGTTCGATAAGAAAGTTAATTGCATCAAAATAGGTCCAATTTCAAGTCTAATTTAAGCTCAATTTCAAGTCCAAATTAAGCTCTAATTTTATGCCCAATTGCAACACCGATTTGAAGTCCAATTATTAGTTTACTTTCAAGTTAAATTCACATACTATTGGAATTAGAATTCAAATCCAATTCATATCTGTAGGGAATATGTCAGGCTAAATGAATTAGCGAGTTAATGAATCTGGATCGATTGAATCATTTGTTTCAGTGCAACTAAAATATATGCATACATACGGCATTTCGAAAGTTCGAAAGAACGAGAGAACGAACATACATTGTGTGACTCGAATCTCTTACTGGCTTCGTTTAGCGAATAGTACGACAAAGAGGGAGATCGAAGATCGTCCGGGACGAGACGCACCGGTTTGAGAGTATTGATATCGTTCCCGAAACGAGCGCGTCAGTTTTTGGACGAACGTAGATTTGGACGGACGTTATTTGGTGCGTATTTCGGGAATCTAGCGTAGAAAAACGACCAGACACTACAATATCCAATTCCAATTCCTATTTTAAGTTCAATTTCATATCTAATTTTAAGTCTAGTTTCAAGTTCAATTTAAAACCAATTCATTTCGAATTCAAGTCCAATGTTACGTGATGTTAAAGAAGAGTCAGAAAATTATGTTCTGTCACTTTTTGAAATATCTTATGTCTTGTTTAGAAATTCCTAATCTTTTAATGTATGTATTTTAATGTATTACCTGAGGGGGACCGCCTGAAAACTCGGTTTCCTGAATTTTTACCGGACTTAAAAATTCATATCTCATAAACCAAACAACATAGTGCAAACAGTTTCTTGTACGTAGTGGGAAAAATCAGCCAGGAGGAGAAAAAACGGAAAAGAGCACGGAAGGAAAACGTGGCAAAAGCTGGCCAAATAAGAAAGAGAGAGAGAAAATAAAAGCTGGCATGATAAAAATAGAATAACGAAAGAAAACAACGTGACAGGATCGGAGGAATAATCAGTTGGAAAACAGGACATAAAAAGAGAAAAAAGTAGAAATGTAATAAGGCCATTACAAATATTGTAAAGTTTTTGTCCTTCCGGTGTTCGGCCACTGAAGGGGGGAGCGAAAAAAAAAAACAAAGTGAATTTTGTAATCGAGTAAAAAAACATGGATTTTAAGAAATTTTATTTAAGGTTTAAACGTGAAAACCGAATCTATTCTTGCTTATAATATATACGTTATTATTTTCTATGCAAAAATACACGAAAAAAGACAAAAACGAAAGAAAATTTTTTTGGACGATTTTCGGAAATTCCATTGTTCGAATTTCCATTTCTGTTTCGTGCTAGAAGCGTTAATTCAACTCGGGGACACATTTTTCGAGTTTTCCAGACTGTAGAGCCCACAGACAATTGATTTTAAAAAAAGAAATTTGACTCATATCCTACAAATTATTTTTTGCCCCCCGATTTTTCAAGCCAATTTCCAAGGGGGGGGGGGGAGTGACAAAAACTTTAAATATGATTTGCAATGGCCTAAACGAGATAAAAAAAGTGGGAAAGCAATCTAAAAAACGAAGGGACTGGACAGAAAACGATGAAAATCGCAAGAGAAAATTAGAACAACGAGAGAAAAGAAGGAATAAAAATAAAGAAAACGAAGAAAATGAGAGTAACTGTTTCCGTCCAGGAAAAGAAATACGGGAGCAGAAAAATGGAGAAACGAGAACAGAAAACGAGGAAATATAGGACGAAAAAATAAAAAATGAAATCGAAAGACAAAAAGGAACAAAATAAGAACAGGAGCAGAACGTGGCAGACAAGGAGGAAAAGCAGGACATGATAAGAGGAAGAACAGAACAAACAAAAGCGGAAAATAGAATAGAAAAGCAAACAAACACGAAAACCGGACCGAAAAAAAGAAAAAGTCGAAATTGTGTAGAAAATAACGAAAACCCAGACATGAAAAGAGGCAAAATGGACTAAAAACAAAGAAAAATTTCAGAAAAATGTCAGGAAAAGGACAATCGGGACTTAGGAAAGTAACGGAAAACGAGAACAAGAAAACAAGAAAAAGGAACACAGAAGTAAAAAATAACGAGCAAAAACAGTAAAAACGAAAGATAAAAAGAAAGAACCTATACAAGGTGTTAGGAAGCATAGCGCATGTATTTCAGAGGGTGATAGAGAACCACTTTTGACGAAAAAATCCTTCAACGCACATGGTCAAATCTTAATCATTATTAACACTAAACATACCGACTCTACGCACTCTACGAATATTTTTCGCTAGCAGACAGCAGTTGCCGTGATTGTCGACAGATTAGCGTTAATATTTTTCTCGAAAAAAGGACAAATAGTTCAGCAGCAAACTTCGCATTATGTTTTAAATATATTTTCTAATAAAAGTAACTAAGAGGAATAGCATAGCATAGACAACCGTACATACCATGGGTGGCTGATATGGTGTACCCGTAAGTACACCATACACCTGGCCATGTCCTTACGATTGTAGAAATGGGTACGTTAGTTGAACATCTACTTTACGAGGATACGTAAAAACTCACGCAATCTTCATGTACCCAGTAATATATGATATGAACATATAAAATCGGTCGAATGAATTATAATTGCGTCATTTGAGTTTCCATCAGTGCATCTAATATCCAATAATTAATTTAATTCTTCATTCTGATATCCATGTGCATTATTTAAACTTGTCACGGTCAACGTTTTCACTGTACAGAAGGAGGTGCTTGATGAGCTAAAACAAAATAAATTATTAGAATAATATATCAGGCTTGCCGTCAGCCCAATATCGCAGTTTTGAAATGAGGCAGCTGGGAACCACGCAGCATCGCATCTCCTGGCTTAGCTACTCAATAGAACATTACCGGGTATGGCCACGTGGAGGCGCTAGGTAGGGGCTTGAGATGGCAAAATAAAAGTAACTAAGAGGAATAGTGTAAAAAAAAGCCAAGGCGCTACATTCCGTTATCGAAACTTGACCTTCTGTTTTTATACGACAGACTTCGCAGCCAGCTTTTAGTTGGAATACAGGAGCTTTAGTTAGATTGCAGGTCCAGTTGCTACGATCCTATTGATTCCAACAGCCTCTGCCAGCCGAGATTCGAACATACGACGACTGGTTTACTACGCCAGCATCATACCTCGAGGCCACCTGGGAGGAATAATGGTATGAAAATGAGCCAAAAAAGCAAGTCCATCGCACGCGGTGATCTAGAGTGAAGTCTGAATTCGTGCAATTTTCAGATACTAATTTAACATTCCACACGATGCGTTTAAAAAAAAACCCGAATTAATCCACCTAGCGGCGTGACCTAGCCTTTCTACTGTCACAATAATCATCATTTAATTTCTCAGGAACATCTATGTATAATTAACTTGACTATATTTTTAAATATCCGTTCCGTATTCCTCAAAATCCTTATTTGCCAGTAAAATTCACAACGTATTGCGTAGAATAATTAAATTTTCTTTCCTTGTGTGCGTAAATACTTGTAACACCTTATTTAGTTTTATAATCGGTCGGCCTAAACTTTCGAACTTCAGAGCCACATAGGAAACTTGTTTTGAATTGACAATATGAAATATGTGTTCAGAACAGATTTTTTGATAATTAATTAATACCATGTGTTCAAAAGTTAGCATCTTTGAAAAACAAGAGTTCAGAAAAATTATTATTATACTTCGCCTTTGAAGACAAAGAATATCAACAACAAAATGATTAATCTCAAAATTTTACTATTAGTTTGTTTGGCTTCAATTTTGCAGTATATCTGAATTAGAAAAAATAACTGAATAGAGCATTAGATATGAAAAAGAGAAATTGAACTTTTTCTTAGCTGGCGCTCCTTCAGATAATTATTTTTGCATGAAAATCAAAACTTATGCTTTTTTTGAATGTACTTTCATGAAAAGATAGTCATTAGCTTGATCGTATCGTTTTTACAATGTTGGAGGGTTAGGAAAACAAGAGGGTTGCAAAAGCTGCGCCTTAAACATGCTTGAGAATGGGAAATATGATCGATATGATTTTCAGTGCTTGTCATTTTTGATTTATTTGTTGAAACATGATACATGACATAAGACATCTGTCCTTTAAAATGTCATTAACGAAAACAAATCTTACAAAATTACTACCGTGCAACGTTTACTTCCTATTTTTCATATAACATTTCTAAGCTCTAGTATCTATTGATTGAAAAGAGCATCTATTGATGCGCAAAATTTGTTTGAAATTTGTATAAATTTATTTGGAAAAATGTGTGAACGTGTGCAAGTGAACAAAATGACAATTGAAATCTGAAATCAAAGAAAAGAAAAAGCTTTTCGATTGAATCCCATTATTTAATATTTATTTGCAACAGATACGTAGTTCGCCTACGACGTGCAGGCTTCAACAGCGTCTTATTTCAAAGCGTATACGTATCTGTTGCGAATAAATATTAAATAGTGGGATTTAGTCGGTAAAAGTTTTTTCTTTTCTTTAATTTCAAATTTCGTATTCCACTAAGAGGCTTCAAAAATTTCAGACAATTGATTCAGAAAAGTGAGAAACATCTTTTCTTGAATTTCAATGCAAATTTAAAAATTGCAAATTGTCATCCCAAGTAACAATTTGAGTTTTATTACACTCTTATGATGACATTCAAGACCAAAATTGGTCATGAAAACCACCAGAAGAGTACAATCAAACTCACATTGTTGCTTGGGATCACATACACACACATACATACATACATACATACATACATACATACATACATACATGCATATATACATACATACATACATACATACATACATACATACATACATACATACATACATACATACATACATACATACATACATACATACATACATACATACATACATACATACATACATACATACATACATACATACATACATACATACATACATACATACACACATACATCACACACATTGAATACAATCAACATTTGTTTTGAATTCACACGTTTTAACGGTTTAATATACGGTGCTTAAGTCTTAAAGTTTAAATAACTTTTGAATGAACTGTCCGATTTTAAATAACTCGGTTTCGTTTGATAGATCTCAGTAGTAATTTTCAAATAATAATAAAATGTGTGATGTTTTTCATTGAATTAATGCTTATATGTTACAAAAATATGTTTTAAATACTATTTTTTCACATTTCTTTATGTAACTTTCAAACTACAAGCCCAATCGTCATGAAATTTGGAAGTTAAGGGTTTGCAAGGCTCCTCTTTCATATGCAATCAATTTTGTTCAAATCGGTTAAGGGACCTATGAGATAATGAAGTCCCATATTTTTCATATTTTTATACATAACTTTTGAACTAAAAGTCCGATCAGTATGAAATTCAATAGCGACTAATGGGACACCTAGACCTTTCATTTGACACTAAGAACATTAAAATCGGTCCAGCCATCTCCGAGAAAAGTGAGTGAGATTAAAAGCGTCACATACACACACACACACGCATACATACACACACACAGAAAATGCTCAGTTTTCGAAACTGAGTCGAATGGTATATGACATTCGGCCCGCAGGACCTTCTTTCCATTTCCGGTTTTCCAAGTGATTTCTATACCTTTATACTATCTATACCTATAAAGAAGGATTTCTGTCTGTCTGTCTGTCTGTCTGTCTGTCTGTCTGTCCTGTGTTCCTTATAGAATCAAAAACTACTGAACCAATCGGCGTGAAAATTTGCATGTAGAGGTTTTTGGGGCCAGGAAAGGTTTTAGTGATGGTTAGAGACCCCTCCCCCCACTAAGAGGAAATACCAATTTCCTCATAACTCGAGAACTAATCAAGCAAATGGAACCAAATTTGGCATGTGTGTGTTTTTGGAGACAAAATTTTTTTCTATGATGAATTGGGACCTCTCCCCACTTTAAGTGGGGGGGGGGGGCTCCTATACAAACGAAATACAAATTTCCTTATAACTCGAGAGCTAATCCAGCAAATGGAACCAAATTTGGCATGTAGGTGTTTTTGGAGGCAAGAATTTTTTCTATGATGAATAAGAACCTCTCCCCACTTTAGGAGGGGGGACTCCTATACAAATGAAATACAAATTTCCTCATAACTCGAGAACTAATCAAGCAAATGGAACCAAATTTGGCATGTGAAGGTTTTCGAGGGCAGGAAAATTTTCTACGGTGAATTAGGACCCCTCCCCACTCTAAGAGGGGGGGCTCCTGTACAAATGAAATACAAATTTCCTCCTAACTCGAGAACTAATCAAGCAAATAGAACAACATTTGGCATGTGGGTGTTTTTTTTGGTGACAAGAATTTATTCTATGGTGAATTGAGATCCCTCCCCTCTTTATAAGAGGAATTATAACTCCTCTCCCCTTTAAGAGGGGGGCTTCCATACAAATTTCTTCATAACTCGAGAACTAATCAAGCAAATGCAACCAAATTTGGCATGTGAAGGTTTTCGAGAGCAAGAAAATTTTCTATGGTGAATTAGGACCCCTCCTCACTTTAAGAGGAGGGGCTCCTGTACAAATGAAATACAAATTTCCTCATAACTCGAGAACTAATCAAGCGAATTGAACCAAATTTGGCATATGTGTGTTTTTGGAGACAATTTTTTTTTCAATGATGAATTGGGACCCCTCCCCTCTTTAGGAGGGGGGGTCCTTTACAAACGAAATACAAATTTCCTCATAACTCGAGAACTAATCAAGCAAATAGAACCAAATTCGGCATGTGGAGGTTTTTGGAGGCAAAAATATTTTCTACGGTGAATTAGGGTCCTTCCACACTTCAAGAGGGGGGGCTTCTTCACAAATGAAATACAAATTTCCTCATAATTCGAGAACTAATCAAGCAAATGGAACCATATTTGGCATGTGGGTGTTTTTTGAGGCAACCATTTTTCCCATTATGAATTGGGACTTCTTACCTTTTTAGGAGGGGGGGGGGGCTCCCATTCAAACGAAATACAAATTTGCTCATAACTTTAGAACTAATCAAGCAAATGGAACCAAATTTGGCATGTGAGAGTTTTAGATGGCAGAACTTTTTTTCTGTGGTGTATTACGACCCCTTTCCCTTTTAAGAGGGTGGGCTCCCATACAAATGAAATACAAATTTCCTTATAATTTGAGTACTAATCAAGCAAATGGAACCAAATTTAGCATGTAGGAGATTTTTGAGTCTTGAATTTATTTTATGATAGTTAGAGACCTCTCACCCCTGTGGTAGGGGGATATGGACTCTCATACAAATAAAACAAAAGTTTTTGCGAAACTCAAAAACTAATCCAACTCGAGAAATTCGAGACTCTTCCATAAAACATTAATCAATAACAAGACCACAAAAACTATCTATAGTAACACTAGATCATTCAGGATGAGCCGGTCGCGAGTGTTGCCGGTGACCCGCCGTCGGAAGCGCCGCCCACTGGGGGGCTTGCAAAACTCGAGATTGTGACAAAGATCATCCGAGATTCATGATTTATGTACAACACAGGTTAATTTGTGGCAATACGAAGTTTGTCGGGTCAGCTAGTATATTTATATAGTAGAAAGGCAAAAAGACAGCGGAGGGTATATGAAAAAAGTCTTTATTTCTCTTCCGTTACAGGGATTTGCAGAGAGCAAACAGATGCATAATAGTCTACGCGGCAGAAAAGAGAGCTCACTGGGAGGGAGCCAAAAGGAGGGGGGTTGTGCCATAACTGCGAAATCGGGTAATCAGCTAATATGAAATTAGAAAGAGAATACGGAACAGAAAAGAAGGGAAACCCAAGGGGAAAAGCGGAATAGCAAGAGAGAAATAAGAAAACTGATACAGGAAACAATGAAAACGGGAAAAACGGGTCAAACCGAATATATGAGGAGGAAGAAGGAACAAAAAACCGGAAGCATGGGACAAAAACGTATAAAAGAAAAACAGGAAAAATGAACTAGAGAAAAAGAAGTCAACAAGAGATAAAAAAGAAAAAAGAGGAGGAAAGTGAAAAAAGGGGGTGAACATCCGAGTGAACACGATAGAAAAACCGGAAAAATAGAGCATCAATAAGAGACAAAACGGAACAAACTAAGATGAGAAAAGAGAATGAAAGCAGATAAAAAGTGTACGAAAACTGGAAACGAAAAAAATAGAAAAAAAGTTGAGAAAAGACGGAAAACAGGCAAGAAAATAACAAAATACGATGAAACATGGGGAAAAAACGTGGCTGAAAAAATAAGAAAAAAATGGGACAGTAAACAATGAAAAATAGAACTCATTCAGGATACACGGGACAGAAAAAAAGGAAAACGAAAGAAAAAGAGGAAAAACAGAAGAAAAGCGAATGCCGAGAAGAAAACCGAGAAAGCAGAACAGAAAAGGAGAAAATCCGGACAAAAAGTGGAATTACGAGACTGGAAAAAAAATCAACGGAACGGATGAGAGGTAAAGCGTGTGGGAAACATCAAGAGAAATAATTTAAAGTAGAAATTCGTGTCTAATGTCGTGCCCATATGCAGTGAATATGTATGTTTTGAAGTAAAATTTCAAGTTCGAATTAATCCAAATTCAAGTTTAATTTAATGTCAAGCTGAATTTCAAGTTCAATTACAACTATAATTTTTAGTCCAGTTCCAAGTGTGACTTCTAGTCCAATTTCAACTTTTCAACAAGTGGATTTTCAATGCACCCGAAAGGTCCGGAGTTTTCAACCCAATCGGCCGATCCTTTTGTGATAAATAATAATAGACTCGCCATCCTACGATTTCTCGGTTTTTCCAGGCCAAAACGTTCTTCTGAAAAGTCGGGTGCCCCACCTTTCGCTTATACCTGGACACGCTTGCGTGTTTATTTTCTCGTTGCTCAATTGTTTTTGAGGTACGATGCTGGTCTAACAAGCCAGTCATCGTATGTTCGAGTTTCGACTAGGCGGTGCAGCTAGATAGAGTCAGTAGGATTGTTTGACCAAACTCGTGACTTTAGTCATAACCTTGAAGTGCGGTCAGGCATATATTAATATTTTTTGAAACGATGATTCTACAATTGATGAAGGGACGGTAAGGGAAAGTAATGAAGAACGATTTTTTCGGGAATGAAGGGGAAGGGTGGAAAGGAAGGGGGGGGGGGGGGGTAATAGGTAGCTATGGTTAACAAGTTGTCGTTGTGACTCCTATCTTTTGTCCAATGCTGGAAGGTGCATGGGTCGAACCAAGCTGTAATCAGAGATTATAACCGGATTTGAACCCACAACACCTGCCAGGGCGTGTCGCTCACTGAACGGAGCCTTTCTCCGAAGAACCGCGCTGAGAAACGCGGACTAACACGCTTTCGGACGAACAGCGTCACACGCAGTACCTTGCAAGTCGTAAGGGCCTGCATAGTGTCGTCGTCCTGAAAGTAAAAACAAGTTAGATTAAAACTTCTCGGTCGATGGTTTCTACAGTAGGTGGTGGAAGAGGCACAATTTGTGTGTCTAAAAATAGACCAACCCATGTCGCGCTATGGTTAATAAGGGGGGTTGTGCAGACTTCTTTTGTCCAGCGCCTCTGTGGTTCAAAGGTACACGGGTACCAGTGAGCGACACGCCCTGGCAGGTGTTGTGGGTTCAAATCCGGTTATAATCTCTGATTACAGCTTGGTTCGACCCATGCACCTTCCAGCATTGGACAAAAGATAGGAGTCACAACGACAACCTGTTAACCATAGCTACCTATTACCCCCCCCCCTTCCTTTCCACCCTTCCCCTTCATTCCCGAAAAAATCGTTCTTCATTACTTTCCCTTACCCGTCCCTTCATCAATTGTAGAATCATCGTTTCAAAAAAATATTAGTAGGATTGTTGTTATTGTTGCACTGGCTCCGTAACTGTCCTGCACTCTAATAGCCGGCGGTTTTCGATGGTTTATATTCAATATAAATACTGAAATTGTTACTCGTGTAGGTAGGGCAGCTTCCGTGTTTCATGTTTAACCGATTGTGAAATATTTGTAAATGCTTTAAACTACGGCGTTTTGTATTTTCTCTTTATGTTAGCAGGCGGTAGTATCTCAGAGGCAACCTACAACACAAAATATCTAAGGAGAATAATAACGTGAGAAACCACTCGGTTTTCTTTGCGTATTGTCATGGATTACTTCGATCCCTGTTTATAGGTTCGAAAGAGTTGTTACTATGGGATTAGTATAAACTCTCAGGCATAAACCAAAAAAAGGACAATCGGCCAACTTGATGATGCTAATCATACCGTTGAAAACAAAATTTTTTAATTTTGTTTAATTAGTTCTGCATCTACATTTAAAATCGATCATATTTAGCAAATTTAAATTAAGACTTAGTGATATATATACATATAAAACACGCTATCATTAGGAAATCATCTACTTTATTTACAGCTATTTCAGTCTATTTCATTGCATGTCCTAAAACGTTAACCTGCGGGTTGTTGGCAAAATTATTGTTAATTAAAAACATTATCCGAACAATCTAGGAACTAGATTATTTTCACTATCTAATTGTAGTATCATCTGGAATCTCATCTGTATTTGAACATACCATAAAATCTACTTTATATTTTTAGTCACCGTAACGTAACCATAAAATCGACATCACAAATCGGTTAATCAGCGCTGGTTGACGCCGAGCTGCTAATTTCATTGCGAACCCCCAGTCGCACCTTACTGTTCACCCGCCGTCCACGATAGGACTCGTACTCGTCGTATTCGCTATCGTCCTCCTCGTTGTAGCTAATGAACATATTCCGCAGCGACCCGGGAAACGGTGCCGTCAGTTCGGCACTTTCTGACGCTTCCTCGTCGGTGGAGAACTCGTCATCGAACGGACTGATGGCAACGTACGACGCCGAGAAGCCCTTGAAACCGACCGTATCGTCCGAGCGGAAGCGCAAGATCACCACCTCACTCATCGAGATTATCTCCGGCGGCATACTGTTGCCGCAGTACTTCCCGTGCAGTTGACCGCTCGTATCGTCGAAGCCACTGCCAATTTCCACGTAATCGTACGAGCAGAGGGTTTCCTCTTCTAGGTCGAACGTGAGGAAGGATAGTTGTACTTTTCGACCGGATTTCGCTTCGATTGTCCACTCACAGTCGGCACCGTTTTCGTAGGTTCCCACTCCGTAGTTTACGTGTGAGTAAATGTGATTGATTTCGGCGGTTGCTTGCAGGTGGCCACCGCACGCCGTCATGTGACTGGCGAGGAAGCCCTTTCGCTGAACGCTGGAGTCCGTTTTAAAGACCATGTACATTTCATTCGAGGTTGACGAAATCGGATGGGGTAGTTTGGCTCCGCAGAAGCGTCCCAGGGTGTGGCTTTCCTGGGAGTCACCATCGTAGATGGCGATATTGTCGTAAGCGCACTCCTGGTGCAGTTCGACGTCGAACATAGTGAAGATTAGCTTGATTCGATGCCCGGGTGCGGTTGTGAAGTGCCAAATGCAGTCCTTTCGCGAAGGGTAATCATCCGGGTAGTTTGGGCTCTGAATCTGTCCGTTTGGGGTATCGATTTCGAACTTGCAGCCACCTTCCTTGCAGTCGTGACCGTTTTCGTGCAGAAGGTAGCCGTTCCGGCAGGTGCACACGTAGGAACCGACCACGTTCTTGCACTCATGCTGACAGCCACCGTTATTTACGGCACATTCGTCCACGTCGGAAAAATAGACGGCAGCAAAGCCCGTCTTCTGTACGGTTTTGTCCGAGCGGAATTCGATCCGAAGGATGTGACTTTCCGACGTGATGGCGGGGGGAATTTTCGACCCGCAGTATGTTCCGTGGCGCTTCATGGCTTCTTCGTTGATTTTCGAGTAGACACTGACGGAATCATAGTCGCATTCCGACGATTGATAAAAGGTGTTGCCTTCCAGATCAAAATGAGTGAAATTTAGGGTGATTTTTTGCTGCGGAGCAGCCACAATTTCCCACACGCAATCTTTCATTGCAGGATATTCTTTTGGGAAGGATGGAGACCAAACCGTTCCGCTTTTCTGTTTCAGAACACCACCGCAAGCTTTCTCGCACGATTTACGATCACTGTGCAGCTCGTATCCGATCTGACAACCGCACTCGTAGCCTCCCAGCGTATTAATGCACTCGTGCTCGCAGCGGTGATCCTTCCGCTCGCACTCGTCAACTTCCTTCAAAATCGTGGCCAAAAAACCTGCCTTCTGTACCGATCCATCCGACACAAACTTCACCCACATTTTGTTCGAAGTCGATCGCATATCCGGCGGGATTTTGTACCCGCAGAAAATACCTATCTCTCGAGAATCAGCCGAATGTCCGTCCCGAACTTCAACATAATCGTACGCACAATTATCATGATTCTCCACCTCGAACGATTGAAACTTTAACGCCACCTGATAGTCCTCCGGAACGGTTATCCTCCAAATGCATTCCTTGTTCGGAAGATAATCCGCCGGGTAGTTCGGTGATTCCAACCGGCCTCCCCCGTCCAAGTTGATGTCCCCCCCGCAAACAGCTTCATACTGGGCAGCAAAACCTCGCATACTCATCGCCCGATAGCTGGTCACAAACGTCAGCAACATCCGGCTCCCACTGGACACGATCAGATTATTATTCCGCTTAGTTCCGCAGAATCTACCCAACAGCGGCGACTTGTACCAATAACCGTCTCGAATTTCCAGATAATCCGTCCGACAGTTCTCCGATTTGTAAATGTCGATGTCGGTGATGTTTAGCACAATCTGTTCCCCATGGGTTGCCGTAATTCGCCACTCGCACCGTTCCGCCTCACCCGTGGTGACCTTCGTGTTGTAATTCGGTGACGTGAAATGCCCCGAATGATCCTGAAAAGTTCGGCCACATTTCGTACATTTGTACAGTAGATTCGCTTGAATGATATCCCCTTCGCTCAGCCGCAACCGTTGACCGATCTCCGGACGCTTTTGCCCCGGAACATCCACCGGCAGGATGGTATCCAGATACGTTCCCTTCGAAAAGGTATTCCTTGCGTAGTGCATGATCGAAAAGTAATCGTACGGTTGACCCAAACTGTTAACCTCGTCGTCCGTTAGTTTGTTGAAATTATACTCCTGCCCTACCATGATGTTGTGCTTCTCGATCACGACGTGATCCTCCCGATCGGGACGCGTATGTTCGTGCCAAAAGCCGACCACATGTCCCAGCTCGTGAACAACGATACCAAACTTATCACAGTTTTTCCCAATCGAAATGGCCTGCGGTCCGTTGCCTCGTTTTCCCACGAACGAACAACATCCGCACGGACGTTCGGTAAACACGATAAAATTCGGATGCTGTTCGGGATCTCTTTCGACAAACTTTATGCAGGTATAGTTTTCCCAGTGTCGCATTGCCTGTTTAAACAGTGCCTTATGCAGGCCACTAAAATTCCCATCTATTTCGTAGGGAATCACACCAAAGTCCCAAACGCGTTCCTTTTTGGCCGTTGCCGCCCGCGTTGATCTACGATGCGGGCGCTCTGTTTTCCTCCTCCGTCTAAGCCGTCGCACTTTACGAGGCGTGTTTACTTTTGTCAGAGCATTCCTACTTGCAGCCCGCACCACCACCGGTTTATGCTGCTGCAGCATTAGAGCGCTATCAGTGCGCGAAAGAGACGGCTTTCCTAGTTTCGATTTCAGATCGGTTTTGTTACGACTGAAAGTAGGTCTCTTCACTCTGGGATTCACTCGCGCGATTGTTTTGTCCTGACTGTGCTTTTCCGCGCGATGTTTATAATGCCTTGATCGCGGTTTAGTGCTTTCATCAGCAGCCGTCTTCGAGGCTGCGATCGGTGCTCCGGCACTGGCTTTCGATTTCGCAGAACGCTCTCGTGACGGAACAGGTGGCCTGGCAGCCACTAGGCCTTCCTCCTCTACCTGCAACCCTTCGAAGATTATCTGTTTCTTCAGTTTCTCCGCCTCCACCGCTTCTTCCTTCAGTCTTTGCTTGTGAAACTCACTTTCGTAATTTACGTTCGGTACAGCAATATCACCCATGAAGCTGCTCGACTTGCACGGATCCATGTCAATGTCCCCGGAAATGCTGGTTGGAAACGTGCTCTGCTGCAGCTCAACAATGGAGAATTGCCGTTGCACACACGTCACAAAAACACTGTTCACCATCAGCAGCATAAAAATCGCAGGAAGTAGATCACTTAGCGAGCCCGACCAGGGCCACCGTCTCCTGCGGGGCGGCCAACGAACCACCAAGGACAACATTACGGAAAATTACGGTCTCGTTGATAGACCGACACCTTACGAACTGATAGAAGAAGCTCCACTCCGCTGCAGCGCGATATGCTTTATTGATCCTCTTGCTCTCCGTTTGTGTTCTGTTCTGCTCTGCTCTGCTCCGAATGGGCCGTGAGATAATCCTACATCTTCCTACAAAACGCGCGGTCAATCGAACCGCGAGGAAAGAGAAACACGAAAACATAAACAGATGAGCGCTGCTGCTGCTGCTGCTAACTAAACTAAATAAACTGCTGATGATCATTTTGATAAAGGAACGCACTTCCATTCACACAAACACATTCATAAAAAAAAAGAATCACATTGTGATGCTGTCGAATCTTCCCAGCCAGCATCCCATCCACACACTACACTGCACTGCACAGACAGGTCCAGCAAGCGGAGATTGTCGATGCGGGTACTTACTGATAATAAACTAATCAAATGCTGCGATCCGAGGTAATCGTAACGAGCGGACGCCGACCATGAGGTTTCAATTCAACAAAACATTCAACCCCCAATTGATCGGTCCCTTTACTGGCTGGCTGGCTGACTGGATGGCTGGCTCGCTGACAGTCCAAAAGGAGATAATCACGTTAAAACCACGACTTTAGCTGCACACTCTCGATCGACGACTGACTGCAGCAGCAGCACGGCAACCTGCCACTCGCTTCTGGCTTACTGGCTGATGGGCTGGTTGGGTTAGCTTCTCTCCATCCCATGCGCACGATCATGAATGATCGCACGGGTGACGGTGTGTTGGTTCGTTCGTCCGTCCGTGCAACCGCATCCGATGCGTGTGTGTTTCTCGCTCTGCAGACTTCAACACGCATACACATTTACAACCATCAACATACTATCATACATTCGATTCGTTCTTTCTCGGTTTTGGGTGGGAGGACTCTGCAACTCGAGCAAAGGATAAGGATTCGAACTAAGCAGTCACAATGGGCCAAACCGCGTACCTGGACAAGTGGGTAAAACCTAGATTTGTTTATGAACGATAGAGGCAGTGGGAATTCCCATTGATTTTTGACTGTTGACCCCATTCATCAGAGGCTGTGCTTTTCTTACTGATTATAGTATTTTCAGCTCCGAAAATTTTACCTGCTTTCAATATTTGGATTACAAAACTAGCCTTTATTTCTAGTAGCATGTTATTGTCTAATGATAAATCTGCATCTCGATCTTCTTCAGTAACAATAACCTATAGAGATAATAACATGGTAGTAACATTAAAAGACAGAATAAATTTTTGTTTTACGCTTGGGCTTTTAAAAAGTAGATTGAATGAACTTCAACGGAGTTCATAATGAAGGCAAATGTTGATCAATCAATTTTATAAAATGTGCAACAGACGTGAATATATCGAACAATTTGTATCGAATGAAGTCGATTAGATTTTGAAAAAGTACCAACTTTATTATTAAGGGCCGTCCAAAGCTTACTACTGTAAGTATAATAAACTTTCATTTGGGAAGATATACAATTTCTGGTTTTTTTTAAAACGAAATCGTCACTGTAAATCAAAAATGTTGGAAACACATACAGTATGGCTTCAAATTTAGCAACAAATGCATGTCGCTTATGTTGCCAAAATAGAAACCGTGCCCAAATCGAGACCCTTTTTTGGTATGGAAAAATAACTAATTATTGTTCATTAACGATTTTTCCGCGATTGCAACCATTTTATAAAAAAAATACCGAAAAGAGCCGACCGACACTCCAAATTTTTACTTCGACATACTGACGTCATCATTTTTTCGTTATTTAGAACTAAAATGCGAAAACTGAACGATTTAGCCGATTCTAAATTCAGCCGATTTTCCTTTCTTTCGCTAATAAAAATACTTTGCGACATACAATTTTAATATGTTATAACTATTTTCTCAAGACTGTAAGAAATCTACTGTTTTTTTTTTGTTAAAAGAAGGTCAAAACCACCTGTTATTCTACTATACATACTTTACTTGCTTTTACTTTATATTTTCGGCAACAATCCGCTTATCTTATCGAATCTGGGCCGAATTTAAGAGTCTTTTTCACGCTTGTTGGTCTCATATACTCATATATCATGGACCAAATCACCAAACAACCTAGAGCAAACAGTTTCTTATGAAAATAGCAGTAAAGGTTAAAAAACGGAAGGAGAAAAATGGATAGATAAGCGGAAAACGCGAGTAAGAACGTTTTCACTCTTTTTCTCTCTTGTTTTTTTCCTTTTCTCTACCGTCTTTCTCTTTTCCTGTCCCGTTTCTCACCCTTTTCCTGAATCCTGAGTTTTTAATGTTTCGCTTTTCATCTTTTTTCTTCTGTTTTTCCTTGTTTTCAGGCCCGTTTTCGACTTTTCCTGTCTCGTTTTTTATCATTTTTTTATCATTTTTTGGACGGTCGTTTTTTCGCTTTTTTAACTACTTTTCTATTCCGTTTTTCCACGTTTTGTTTTTCTTTTCCGTTTTATCGCTTTTTATTTATTTATTTCGTCAACAGATGTAGACTACTATACAGTTTGCTTATATAAAAGTCTTATACTTAAATGAAGATAAAGAAGTGTAGGGTAACAAGGGGTAAGAAGGCCCGGCGAGGTAAGAGGGACCACATCGATTTCGTCAAGAAATCCTTAAATTTTCTACAAATGCCCCAGTATGTTTTGTTTATTAGACTATCTAAACACTTTCGAGACAGTCTGTGGCACTCGGCCGTATCCAACGTCAAAAATAGAATCAAAACAAACTTTTCGTTCGCAGTGTCTTCATGCGATATAATTTCAGCAGCAACAAATTTAAGTTATTCAGCAAAAAAAGCTATGTATTTTGTCGTTTCTCTTACCATTGACTTTAATTGGGCAATTCTTGTTCTGCGTGTGGCGGAAAAGGTATATAAAATAGTACGGATTGAGAGATAAAAGCAAAATAATGTAAATTGTTAACTAGGGGTAAGACGGGCCATTTTTCACGGGGTAAAAGGACCATACGTCATAGTGCTCATAATTGCCTAAAGTTCTTCTGTTTAGTGTATTAATAGATTTTAAAAATATTGAATGAAAAAACCAACTTTTTACCTTTGTTATACTATAACAAAGGTTTAAAAATTGGTCGAAAAACACGAAATTGATCCGAGGCCCGGAGGGCCAAGTCACATATACCAATCGATAAGGTTCGACGATTTGAGCAATGTCTGTGTGTGTGTGTGTGTGTGTGTGTATGTATGTAATGATTTTTTCTATCGCCTGTTTCTCAGAGATGGCTGAACCGAATGGTTCGCTATTACTTTTGTTTGAAAGGTATTATTGTCTAGTAGATCACTATTGAGTTGTTTTGTGATACGACGTTTCGTTTAAAAGTTATAAGCAAAAATGTGAAAACTACGTGACACGGGTTTCTCCGAAACTACATGACTGATTTCAACGATCTTAGTATCAAATGAAAGCTCTTGTTAAAGCTAAATTGTTCAAAAACTTTTTATTGAAAACAAACAAGTAGTTTAAAAGTTATGCTTAAAAAACCTGTTTTGACAAGGTAATAATTATCGCCTGTTTCTCAGAGATGGCCGAATAGATTTATGCGCTATTAGTTTCATTTGGCAGGTAATATAGCCGGATAGATCATTATTGAATGGTTTTTTGATTGGACGTTTAATTTGAAAGTTATGAGCAATTGAATACACAACACCAAAATTAACAATAATTTATAATGATTTTAACCAAGATAATTTACCTAATTTCAATTATTTTAATATCAAACGAGAGGTTTTGACACTACAAATATATATGCAAAATTTCATAAGAATTGGTTTTACCGATCAAAAGATATTAACCCTCGAACACTCGCGCCAAGTTTTGTAACACGGTTACTCGCGCGCACAATAGCCCCAAACCAAAGAAAACATGCGCACTAGAGTTTTGATTGAGAAAACTTGGTTTTAGGTTTATCGAACCTGCGGAAGAGTTTCTAGAAATTGAAAGCTACATCGTCTGCTGGAATTTAAATTTTGATTAATCCCCCTAAAAGTGAAATAAAAAAATTATTTTTCTGCAATGTCAATATAACACATTGATGTGTTCTGCAAAGTTATAGAGCATATTATTACAAGAAATTTTGCTAAAAACAATAGCCTTCTATCTCTGCAGCGAAGATAGAAAAATCTTATTTATTGTATATGATTTTATTTTTTCTTATTTTTTATTTTTAGGTTTCGTATTCTACTAAGACGCTCCAAAAACTTCAGTATATGATTTTGTAAAATCAGTTTTTCTATTTTTGCTCTTTTTGTAATTGTTGTATGACTTTTTCATGTACTAAAAAATTGTACAAATAGTAAAAATACACAACTTTGCTGAAAATAGTATACCTCTATGTTTGCTTGTTTAGGAACTGTGGAACTTTGATTATAAAAAAACCCTGATTACTCGACTGCCAGCAGACGGATATATTTTAAACATTTTACATTGGGTAGTTTTGCTGCATACAGACACCATTTTTCCATATGAAGAAACAAGAGAAAATTCCAGTTGGGGCCAAATTCTGGTACACCTCACATGCTGATTGCTTCGTTTCTGCGATGGCGGTTTATGCTGATCTATTTTCCCAAAAATTTAAATTATTAATGCATTGAATAATTATGATATTTTTCTCATAATAAGTTTATTGGAGAATATACGTTAGTTAAACAACGATTTGTAAATTTATAACAACATGGTGTAGGAAAACCTACACGTGTGTACAAAATACAACAGCGTGAGTAACCGAAGGTTAATAAAAATTGATGAAAATTATTCAAGAAAACTCTTTTGATGTGAATCAAATGGAATGGCATTACAGGAAATTATGCATAGTTCAAAAACCTATACACTAGACCTTTACTAGGCAATGTATATGTTAAAGAATAAGATTTCCTCTCACAACTTACTTTTATTTGCACTTACTCTGATTAATAACAACTTACTTATCCTTACTCAGCAATTTCATGAAAAAGGGATCTATCAAAATTTAAAAGTGTTCCTATTTTGTTCAAATTTTGTAAACTTATTCAATTTTCAAAAATTTTATGTAAGCCAACGCATTACGCTATGTTAACCAATAGCCGAAGACGTGTCGATTTCTATCTCAAATAGCAAGTAAGACCGTATAACAAAGGTTCCTTTCACCACTAGGTGGATTAAATCGGGTTTTTCCTGTTGAATTTGACTAACTTTTTTATTATTCTGACAGATACGCATTTCGTTTACGACTTCCAGGCTTCATCAGTGTCTTTTTCGAAATAGAGTACACCTGTAATAAAAATTATTCCTGAATCTGAGATCATCCTGTCTAACACAGAGCCTCCCACGTCAAAAGAATAACAAAACAATGTAAATTTGGATCTAACGGAATCAAAATTCGATGATCCCAAGTCACTTAACGGCTCATTTAATGTGTTGCCTTCTTTGCCTTCACCTAAAAAGAAGCGTATTCAAAGAGTAAAAGTCCTGCTGACAAATCAACAAAATAACGCCAAGAAAAGAGTAAATAAAAACCAGTGGAGTAAAATAACGTCTACTCTTATTTTCAAAATTGAACTAGTAGTAAAACTCCTTCTTTTAGCAGATCTCTAAATTAAACTATACCTTTTTTAGCATGTACCTAAAAACCCCTTAAGAACTTGTTCTTACTTAGTTAATAATATTGAAATTGTGTTTACAACTCAAAGAAACCTTCAAATCTGCCACAATCCGCCTTACTCCGCCATGGGCCGTTTTACCCCTTTGGTGGTCCTTCTTACCCCGCCTGGTTGTGAACGAGTAATTTTTAGACGTTTCGAAAATTGATGAAAAATCACGGAAAAATAGACTAATTAATTCTTTATATAAATTTTAATGGTAGATAAATGAATGCTTTTCCATGTGTGGAACAAGAAAAGGTGAATTTTCGTACACATTTTATGCTAGCAATTTATTCGCTTATGGGGGCCGTCTTACCCCGTCTTCCCCTACTAGTCTACCTGCATACTAGTTGACATGCATTGCAGGAGCTTCGAGTGCGCCCTGACGGAGTTACTATGGAAACATCCATGATTGTTTGTTGTTCGAGTGTAAAAATGTAAAAATGTAAACATTCTTTCATTTTGCAGATCAGCTGAAGTGGAACATAACTGAACGGATTCAAACTTTTGTAGTAGTTTGCGGCCATAATTTCCTGAAAGCACCGCGTACTTTTTAACTACAATTGTGCGAATTAAACATTCGAGTGCATTCAGAGGCAAACATTGACTTCGTATTGGTCGAACCGCTGCCAAATTTGCTCTCGAACAGCGTCTCGTTTTGATAAGAAACTTTCCGTTGGGTATTTGGCCATTCTCCCTGAAATGTCCGAAAACTGCGATGCCACAATCCATAAACCTTCTTATTCGTTCAATTATGTTCCTCTTCAGCTGATCTGCAAAATGAAACAATGTTTACATTTTTACACTCGAACAACAAACAATCATGGATGTTTCCATAGCAACTCTGTCAGGGCGAACTCGACGCTCCTGCAATGAATGTCAAAAGATTGTGCCCACTTGTGCTCAATAACCGCCATTATCGCTCGTGGAAAGCTGGATTGTCCTGCTACCGTATTTTCTGTTTTTCTCTTCCTCCTTTCCTAACCATTTTTTCTGTGTATCCCGTTTTTTCCTTCGTTCGCCTTTTCTGTCCAGTTTACTCGCAACTCTTTTTCTACTCATTTTTTTCTTTTCAGTTCTTTTTAAACTAGCTCAAAACAGACACTGATGAAGCCTGCAAGTAGGCGAAATACTTATCTGTCGCGAATTTGGAAAAAGTTTTCTTTTATTTAATTTCAGGCTTTTTTTATGTCCTGTTTACCTTCATTTTTTTCTCGTTTTCTTTATGGTTTGGTTGCTTTACTAAGTTTTTCCATTCCGTTTTTCTTTCTTTTTCTTTCCAGTATACTCGTTTTTTGCCTCGTTTTTCCTCTTTTTTTCTTTTAATATTTTAATGTGTAGAGAAAAAGACTGGAAAGAAAAAGATGAAAAACGGAAAGGAAAAACCATAAAGAAAATGAGGGTAAACTTGACAGTAAAAGAGAACGAAGGAAAAAAGGGCAGTAAACGAGAAAAACAGAGAAACAATGAGAAAAAGAGAAAAAACGGGAAATACTAATGGAGAGAGAGAAAAATGAAAACTGAAGACAAAAAGGATAAAACGAAAAAGTGTAAAAATCGGAAAATGAAGGATTCAGATAAAGGGCAAAAACGATAGAAACAACGAGAGAGAGAGAGAGAGAGAGAACGCGGCAAGAAAAGGAAATTGCTTGAAAAATCGAATGAAAAATGAAATTTGTAGGATATATGTTTTTTTATGCAATCAATTGCCTGTGAACTCTACAGCCTAAAAAACTCGAAAAATGAGTTAACGCTTCTAACACGAAACAGAAACGGAAATTCAAAGGAAGGAAAATCCGCAAAAAACATTTCTTTCATTTTTGTCTTTCTTTTCGTAGGTTTTCGCAAGGAAAATAATAACGTCTACATGAAATGCAAGAATAGATTTGCTTTTCACATTTAAACTTGAAGTAAAAATGCTTAAAACGCAATTTTTTTTGGTCGAACAAAAAAATCTTTTTGTTTTTTTTGCCCCTGCCATCAGTTGCCCAACGCCGAAAGGACAAAAACTTTATAAAATATTTGTAATGGCTTTATGTACTGTAAAAAGTGGCCAAAAAAGAGATAGAAGGCAAGAAATGGGACATAAACTTAGACCGAGGAAGAAGAAAAAGAAAATAGGAAAAACGAACTAAAAAAAGAAAACTGTAGAGGAAAGTAGGCAGTCAAAAACAGAATAAACTTGACAAAAAAGACAGAAAAATGAGGCATCAATAAAACGGAACAGACAAAGACGAGAAACGAGAAGGAAAAAAGATGATAAATAGATAAAAAAACGAAAAAAAGGAAAAAAACGGAAAATGGAAAAGAATTTAAAAAAGCGAGTGAAAAACATTTGGCAAAACATGGCTGCAAATGAGAAAAAATGGGAAACGAACAAATGCGAAAGAATGAGACAGGAAACGGTAAGTTAGAAAGTAGGACAAAAACGGAAGGAAAGTAAAAGCAAAAACCAAGAGAATGGTACAGAAAAAGAATAAAAACGGAACTAAAAGTGAAAGAACGTGATTGCAAAAGAGAACAAACGGAACAAAAAAGAGGTAAAACGTGTGAGAGAACGAGATGAAAAATGGTAGTTCTAATTTCAAGAAAAAGTAAAGCTTCGTGTGTGCTTTCGTGTCCATGTTTGGTTTGAAGTAAAACTTCATGATCAAATTAGCCCAAGTTCCAGTCAAATTTATTTCCAATTTTAGGTTAAATTTTAAGTACGATTGCGTTTAATTTCGGATATTTTTTTTGTATACCGGAAGGGACAGTCTTAATAATCGTCTTTTGTGGCAGGCCCCGATTATAATTTAGGATAACACGAAAATTCGCGATATCTCACACAGCCTTAGTATGAATTGGCCCAAGTTTAGTACCCTGTGGTACAAGATTGGAGAACGCGGCAGGTCGGCAATTGCCAAGTTGTACGAAAAATTGCCTATCAATAAGGTTTGGCTCCTACCATCTACAAACAATCTGTGATACTCCCCTGTTTGTCCAGTTTTCTTAAAAGAATAGCATGATTAATGGTATCTAGAGCGGTTTTTAAGTCAGTATAAATTGTTTCAACTTCAGCTTTGGTATAGAAAGGGTGTAAAATCTCCATAAATTTTCTTCTTGATTTCTCAGCTTACTCAGCTTTTTCAGAGACGGTACAAAAACGTACAATACATACGTATAAAAACTGACTACAGTTGATTAAGCTCTAACAACGACATCAGTAGCAACAGAGGTTACACTACACACTACTGTTATAATCTTACGGGTAGCAACTGAAAGGACTATAGAAGAGCCCGCATAGTTAGCAGTTGATTCATTCAACTGCTTTATCATTAGTTACCAGCAGCAGCAGAAAATCTGTTAGAACCAAATCAAGCAACAGTTTTTTTATTGCAACTAATATTTTATTTTTAAGATTCTAATTTTCGCCTAAAAGTTTTTTCACAGAACACAAATATTATTTATTGATCAGAGAGGAGCATCTTCCGGACGGTGCGTAATAGTCAACTAGTAAATGAACTGTTATGTATTCAAACCGAACGGCCCTTTTCAGGGCCACCATATTTACGAGCAGAGTTAATGTCAAGGTTTTGAAGTCGTGATATCTGATATTCTGATAATAAGTTACACAATAATAAATAGTGTTTCCAAAAATACGTTGCGAATGTGTTCGGGATGTGCGCAATTCATTATTTTCAATATGTGACTTGAAATTTGGTATACTTGATCCATGACCTTGGCCATTGTTTAGAGTTCCCAATACTATGTTTAGAAATTGGTGTTGAAAAATAAAATATTTTTGGGTTAGCGACCGTAAATAAGCGCCCAGATTTTTTCCAAATTTGACTCAAACGTAAAAAGGTCATGGAACCAATTGAGATTAACCCAGTCAAATATCATTTCTGTAAATAAAGAAATATCTCGAATATTTTGTGACTTATTGTAGAATGGAATCATTTCTCTCGTGAAATGAGAGTACGGAATTAACAACAAACACCGAGACCAAGAGACATCGTTATCATTATAACACATTTCGTTCTTACATTAAGCAATTACCGGTCATTAGAAGGTAATTGGTTTAATGTTGTAAGAACGATATGTGTTATGTCCTACGATAATAGTGTCATCAGTTTTACGCTTGCACATAATCTAAGTAAGAAGTCAAGAGATATATAACTATGATATGCAGAAATGATGAATTTTCGTAAAACAGAAAATAATTGACTATTTTAGTTAATTATGGGCTGATAAACATGAGGTGGACCTTAGAGGAGTTAAACAAATTCACTACAGCAATTGTTCTCTATTTCTCTCTCCCTTTCAGGTACGAAATTCCTGTGTTCCGAGGTGATAGCCCCGATCCGCTCCGAGGTGGACGACATCTCGCTGTTCATCATCAACTTCGAGGATCTAACCAACCCGACCACGCCGGAACCGCTGGAACCGGTCAAGCTGAGCAAATGTAAGTCCAGCGCGTCGCCAGTCGCCATGCACTCGGCACAGATACAGTGTTTTGCTTCTTTTTTTATTTTGTTTTTCTCTAAAAAAATTAAAACCGCCAAAATATGTAGGCTCAGTTCCGTTCCTTTCAGTTGACCGTGCAAGGGCTAGCTTTCGACAATCGTTCCGTATCGGGCACATTGCACTGCGCGATCGGGGTCTCCGGCTGGCCGGCTATTTGACCCCGCCATCCGATGCCACCCAGGAGGAGGAGGAAGTGGGAATTAACAAAAGTGCCATCGAGAGGTAAAATTTTGCCGCTTGCTTCGAACGTTTAATCCAAAAATTTTCGATTTACTACATAAGTAATTTTGATGTGGTGTAAGAACGGTTGATGATCGCATTTTTTGTCACTCACTCAGGGGGTTTTGCAGCGATAGGGTAAGCCAAACGACGGTGCTAAAGGTGGAAACGAACATATGGACGCCCATGTCGACCCCGGCGTTGACGAGGACAAAGGAACTGGACGCCTTACCACCGGACGTGGACACGCTCAGTGGACCAGGAGAAATTGTGATAACCTCGCCGGTGGTAAGTGGCCCGATCAAACTCAACCTATTAGCCTATTGATTGGTTTCCGTTTTCACTTGTAGACGGCCAAAATGGAAGTGACACCCGAGCTTCCAGCGTCCATCACCGACATTAAACCAGAGTTTCAGCAAACCAAAAGTTTAGACTTTGAGATACAATCAAAACGTAGGTATAGTCGGACGAATTGGTCAGTCGCACCTATATAGTATCATGACCCCGTGAGCAACAACAAAAAATAATCCAAAACCATCACAAATCACAGCCCCCCAACATATAATTCTCTAATCACAGAACCTGTTGCTACTTTCAGTTTCGTTTTTTTTTTCATTTATTTTATTGAGGATTTCCCTTGCGTTGAACCTTTCCCCTATTTATTAACCCTTCGCCGTATCACCCGAAATGAAATGCATTTATGCACTGATGTGTGATTTATTCAGAATTATTTCTTGTTTTTCGTTCAAAAAACTCCAATTTCGTTGATTAGTTTTCCTCAGAAAAATCCATCGAAACCAAACTGAAGCTGGTTTCGTTTTATTAGTATAAAGAAAAATTACAACATTACTATGATATATTACCAAAAAAAAGCAATTGCTGAATAGCCAGTAAGACTGACAAGCTTTTCGTATCGTATCTTTAGTGCTGCATATTGGCAAGCAAACGCATAACAAATGTAATAAATTTTCTCATTTACTGTTGTTCTACTAAGTTGTGCTACACCGTCGAATTTTGTTGTCTTCGTTACACATCTAGGTGTTTCGGTTTTGTTGAGTTTTGGTTTTTTCGTCTTGTTATACCTATGATTTTTCGATTTTGATTCTGTTCCTGTTTCTGTTGTGTTGTGTTTTTTAACTGTTGCGTAGCTTCGATGTCGATGTTTCAGTGTATTCGTCAGATTGCTAGATTTCTTTTTCGATGTTTTTTGGACTTGAACACTGTGATACCTACTGTTTATTTTTTGTGAATTCTAGAACTTCAAACCCGTTTGATTGAACCATGTGAGTAGGTATGTTACGAAGCTCGGTGTGACGGTTCGTGCTTTACGGATGATGCATTTTGACTTTTGGTGTGCTTTATTGCATTTAAAATAAGTTTTTAACTAAAATGTGACTTCGATTGGTGTTTTTACAATTCACAACATTTCATTGCATATCTTTAATATTTTCCATTAGAAACTCTTTAAAATGGATAGTGAAATGATTATAATTTTCTATACAAATTCTTCAAAAGAGCTGAAGTTTTGAAATCAGCTTAAACCCGACAGCTAAGTATGGACAATGCGACTTTTAGCATGAATTTTAGAACAAAATGTCGCGTAAATCATTAGCGCTTTATACGACGACACTTTAAAAATTGTGACAAGTGATTAAAACTAATCATGTTGCAACGGTGGAATGAGCAAATATATAATAGTCCATCGTCAGCAACTTAATCATTTTTGTTGCTATGCTTCAGTAACCTTGGACAAAATCAACAGTTCTGGTCAGTTTAAGATGTGTGCTTAAAGTAAGCTATCATGAAATGAAAATAGTTAACACCTGATATTAGTTAGATTCAAACTACAAATAGAATTTGTCGCCCAGTAGTTTATACGAAAAAAAAAACAGGGAAAAAAGTGAGAACAGATAATTAATGACACAAATCACATAAGAAGCACACTAATCTTAAGAAGATGCGAATAGGAATTTCAAGTATATATAACGCAAATAAAAGAAAGTTAAAAAATTCTTAGAGTGCGAAAACGGGTCAAGAAAATGAAAAAAAAAATAAATAGTGAACTACTGATGTCCACGGAATCTGGTGAATATGGCGGGTGATGTACAACTTTCTAGTCCCTATTTTCTTAATGTTTTTAACCGGTGGCTGACACGCGACCGTGCATTTTCGTATAATTGAATATTATCTATTCGATCACATAAAACCCTCACTCATAATTTGTAATTAACCCTTTATAAGGCAATGGCAATTATATTTCAATTCTTATCCAATTTATTTCTTCTTCTTCTTCTTTAGCATAGAGCCGTGATGGCTCATGCTGTTTCAAGCACTCGTCTCCATTCAACTCGGTCTTGGACCACTCGTCGCCAATTTCCTAGTCGTTTCACAAGTCGCAAATCGCTTTCGAGCTGGTCGAGCCATCGTGCAAGTTTGACCCCCCTGTTCCTGGTGCCGGTGAGGTTGTTGAAGAGGACTATTTTCCTCGCACTGTCGTCCAGCATCCTTACAACGTGTCCGCCCCCCGTAGCCTACTAACTTTCGCTAGATGTACGATGGGAGTCTCTCCAAGCAGTGCCTGTAGCTTGTGATTCATACGCCTCCGCCACTCTCCACTTTCAGTTTGTACTCCGCCAAATATCGTCCGCAACACTTTCCGCTCGAACACGGCAAGGGCGCGTATGTCCGCCGTGAGCAGCGTCACGGCTTCAAGTCCATAAAGAACTACCGGTCTAATAAGGGTTTTGTACATTGTTAGCTTCGTGCGGCGGAGTATGCTACCTGATTGTAGCGTTTTACGAAGGGCAAAGCAGGCCTAATTTCCCGCTTGGTGCGCTGTGCGCGGTGCGCTGGATTTCCTTACTAGTGTTGTTGTCCGCGGTCACAAGCGATCCCAAATACAGCGATCCTCTATCACTTCTAGTTCGTCGCCGTCAACGGTTACCGTCCGTGGGAGACGCGCGTTTATTTCCTTTGAGCCTCTTCCTTTCATGTATTTGGTCTTCGGCGCATTTATTTTTAGCCCAATTCTCTCAGACTTCGCTTTCAGTCTGGCGTAGATTGCCTCCGCCGTCGCAAAGTTCCTAGCTATGATATCGAAGTCATCTACAAAGCCTAGAAGTTGGCTACCCTTGGTAAAAATTGTGCCTCTTGTTTCGATGCCCGCTCGTCGGATCACCCACTCAAGAGCGATGTTAAACAGCATGCAGAATAAACCGTCATCTTGTCTCAACCCTCGCCGCGTCTTGAAGGGACTCGAAAGTGTCCCTGAAATGCGTACGAAACACATCACTCGATCCAATGTAGCTCTGATCGCGTCAGTTTGTCCGGAAAACCTTGTTCGTGCATTATCTGCCACAGCTTGTCTCGATCGACTGTATCGTATGCTGCTTTGAAATCAATAAAGATGTGACGCGTGGGCAAGTTGTACTCCCGAAATTCCTGCAAGATCTGTCGGATAGTAAAAATTTGATCCGCAGTTGCACGAGCCCCCATGAAACCCGCCTAATAATTCCCTGAGAAACCTTGTGCTATCGGTGACAACCGGCGTAACAGGATCTGGGAGAGTACCTTGTAGGCGGCGTTTACCAGCGTAATACCGCGATAGTTGCAGCAGTCTAGCCGATCACCCTTTTTGTAGATGGGACAAACCACTTCTTCCATCCATTCCTCCGGTAGCTTTTCCTCCTCCCAAATCCTCGAAATAACCCAGTGTAGAGCCTTGTTAGCGTTTCCCCGTCATGTTTATAAAGCTCTACCGGTAGGCGCTACTTCTCAGCGAATTTATTGATCTTCACGTTTGACTTCTTGGAGATCAGGTGCTAGGGCATTACTATCTTCCATGGGCGCTCCTAGACAAATTTCCGTTCCGCCTCCTTCTGCGACTTCGCCATTGAGGTGTTCATCGTCCATCTGTCGACCAACTCGCGCTCGTTTGTGATTAGATTCCCTCCCTCGTCCCTACACATGTCAGGTTTTGGTGTGTAGCCCTTCCGAGTTTGGTTCACCTTCTCATAAAACTTGCGCGTGTCATTAGCTCGGAATTCTTCAAGATCTCTGTCCTCCTTTTGGCGCTTTTTCCTCCTCAAGATCGTGGTCAACTGGTTCCTAGCTCGTCGGTATTTGACCGGGTTGACCCTTTAAATGATTAAAGTGAAAATTTGTTTACATCTTACGCTTGGTTTTTGGCTGACTTTTAAGATATTTTATGTTTGGAAAAGGTTATTGACATAGCTGCTGTAGTTAATCTCCTGGATCTCTTCTGGAATAAGGCGTCTTGCGGTGAGCACGATCTCTATGGACTGAATCACCAGAAACCAGAAGCAGATTATCTATAGATTGATTGAAGGAATTAGCCCAATAAACATTTTTGACGAAATGGCGGCTTCTTAAACATAAAAAATCGATTTTTGGCATAAGTTTTGCTCTTAAATTGTCCTTAAAATGAGAAATATTAATCGGCGAGAAAAACGTTGGATTAATCTCTAGAATATACCCTTAAAACACTTGTGACAAAATTTGGAGTGATTCGGTTTAGCCGTTTTCGAGAAATCTTGCTTACCGATTTTGAAACTTGAATTGACTTCTTCAATCGCTCAGACACGTCGTTACAAATATACGATTTTTTTAAAATTTTAACTGTATACCTATATCGCCTTAAACATTCTGCAATTTAATAATATTCAGTCTTTTTACTCGGTTAACAAATTGGGAAGCAGACATTTCAAACTCGAAAATGGATTCGACAGAAGTAAATAGGTGAATCGCGATGAGCGATAACATTCTGGCTTCCTTAACGATCGTCCTTCCTGCACCGCGGAGCTCAAGCAGAGGTTTAAGATGGGGGCAATTGATGTCACCGACAAGCAGTTTAACAACGGAAGTGGCTTGCTAAATCCTTCGTTTTCGAGCGAGGGTTTCCAGACTAAGTATTTGACTCCTATCTGAATACGCTGAAAGTTACCAAGGGTCACCGCCTGGTAGATTCCTGACAGCGAGCTGAACGGATCTTTTCTAGACTCGCTCGTTCCTTAAGTTCCAAATTACGTCGGTCGATGTCCATAACACAGAAGGATGA
Organism: Sabethes cyaneus; assembly: GCF_943734655.1. Taxonomy (NCBI): domain Eukaryota; kingdom Metazoa; phylum Arthropoda; class Insecta; order Diptera; family Culicidae; genus Sabethes; species Sabethes cyaneus. The sequence continues at coordinate 230,387,883 of NC_071354.1, forward strand.
GTCTACCGAGGTAACAATATATCGCCCTCCCAGCAATAAGATTCCGTAAAGTCCTTGACTATTTTGAAGATTAATTTTGCGATGTTTATTAAGCTGACACCAATTCACGAACACGTTCAGCAAATGGAGGCAGTCCTCGATACAGCGCACCATTAGTACGTAGATTTTCAAAACATCGGCGTAAATAAGTTTGCATCTATAACCAAGTGAGGATACAACATCGTTGCAGAAAATGGCAAACAAAAGTGGTCCCAAATTGCTCTCTTGCGTCACACATATTAACAACTGGTGCTGAAACGCATTACCCGTGCTTGTCATACAGCGTTCTTCCAGTTAGATAGAGAATTAGATATAAATTTCACGGTTTGTTCGATTCAGTCCCTGAGGATAATCTCGAACACTTTCGAAGCGACAGAAAGGCTGGTAATCTCAAGGTAATTTCTGACAACCCGACGATCACCACTTTTTTATTCCCGTGTATAAATAGTCCTTGTCAAGTCAGACCGAACCAAGTGATAGAACTTTGATTTCGAGAAAACACGTTCAAAGTTTGCTGCTCTGTACGGTTTACAGCTATCAATCGTTCGAAATCATCTTAGAACTCTGGCTGTTTGCAACATTTATGTAGTCTAATTAGAGCAAAATGTAGCTTAGAAATTTCTTAATCGTTTACTACCATTAACTCATTTTTTTTTTAATTTTGCGACTTGGTCCGGTCTGATTTAACACCGACCAAATGTGTGATGATATTTAGCTTTCAGCTCACAGGAAATTCTATTCGCTCGAATGACAGTTCGAAATATTTGCGAAAATTGAATTTCCTATTTTCGGAAAATTGAGTGCTCTTCTGTGTTCATTTGTCGCTGACAGTGATCCCGAAAATTTGTCAAAAACATTCATGCGAATATCTAAAGAATGGATCTAAGGAATGATGAGGATCTACAGGTAGCTTAAACCAAGCATCGTTGAACAAAAATTTCTATACCATGCAACATTATTTCAGCAACTCTAGGAAAAATATCAGCTGCAAAAAAATTTTCATTCAATTTTCAACGATGGCGGAAAACTCCGAGAAAAGTAGGAAAAACCACGTCCCAATGTTTAGAGAAAATTTGCCTTGATAATTTTGAAAAACGCCCTTATGTTTTGTCAGCATCGTTTTCATAAACCTCTTCGCGAAACCCAGACGCCCGTCCTTCTCATTCCAGATTTTGGGGAAATTCTGGTTGTGGCTACTTATACAAACACGTTCAACTTTACTTTCCGCATTTTAAGTTAATTTTCAATCAGTTTTAGAATTCCATAAAAGCTTACATTGATGATGATCCAACATTTTTTAATAGAGCGAAATCCATATTTTTTTATAAGACAAAAAAAGATTATTATTGGATGCCAAATTCCACAAAAAATGTCATGGTAAAAGTCACAATTCTTTGGGCACAACATTCTTTCTTATAAATTTATCCGTGGACTGTTCTAAACGTCATGATTTCTTTCCATACACTTTCAGGAATGGCCAACTTAGATGTGACGCCGTACACTCTTAAATATTTTACCCCGCAAATTAATTGACACTACGCCGGGTCCTCTTACAGTATACATACAATCTCTGGTTTAAAGTAAAACATTTGTCTTTGATGACAGTACGCTTTAATTTTTGGGAGTATTCCGATTGTGTTATTCTGTTCCAAGTTTTGTTCGCTGTTCCAAGTGTATCTCACTTAGTTGGTGCCATTTTAATTCCTTGTTGTTCCTGTGCTGCTTTTATTTCATACACGGATAGAAATTTATTCCCCAAAATGAGCAAAATGACTCATGATTCCAGGTTTCTAGCTTATATTTTATGAAAATACACCATGAATAATAATCATAATATTATTCATGATTTTGTGCTGTCTGATATGGCAGTTCAGTCATGATTTGACAGCAATTCAAGTTTCATGATTTCATGATTTCATTCATGGTATCGGAATCAGATTTCTTTCCATGTAGTGTTAAAATCAAATAATTTTTAAAGCGTCTTATCGAGGTATTATGAGAATACGCTCATTTTAAGTAAGAATACTTATGAACATTCAAAAAAACAGTACACAATAAGCCGAAGGGTCTCACAAATTCATGAAATTGAATGCACGTAAGCGTGCGAAGCTCATGGACTGATGAACGATAACAAAATTTAAAAAATTCGAGGCCATAGAAAATTCTAGGGGAAATTTTAGGATTTTCTCGGATATAGAAGAACATTTTTTTATGAAAATGAGAGTGAAATTTTTCGGCAATCCGACAAAAATACCATTTGGGAAAAACTTTTCACAAAATTTTACATAATAGTGGTTGAAACTTCAAAGAAATGTGTTGTTTCACTGCACTATGGGCACAAACGAGCACGTAATCCCAAGAATAAGAAGCCGCTGGTTTAAAATCTTAAAAAATGTAGGAAATCGATTGGTGATGGTTTCATCCTGCGAAGATTTCGGGAAGTGGTCGATTTTGCCCTATTTTCCCCAAAAATCCTGATAAAAGCTAATTAAACAGTATAAAAACTTATTTGCCGCCCGTGAAACGAACTCAAATAGCTTCCAAATTTTATCTAAACATCAGAAGAAATAAATTCCATCTGTTCCATACTGTGCGAAATGCAAGAATAGTCCATTTTGCCCAATTCACCCCCATATACATAGATAACCTAATTAAAGCGATTAAAACTAACTCAAATGTAAAAACAGACTTCAAAAAAATGTGTATTTTATCATACTCAATAACTCAGGAGAATAGTTGAAAGCAAAAAATAAATTGGATGCGGAGTTATTGTGCAGAATTGACTTTTAAGTGCATTTTTAAATAAATCATTATATCTCGTGTCGTAACAAGCAAAAGATAGATAGTTACTATATTCAGCAAAGTTGCTCTTTTTAGAATGTTCTATAATTTTCTGAAGAAATTTTTTTTTTGGACGTATTAAAAAAAAACCAAAAGTTTGTATCACCTTGATAGATGAATATAAGATTACCTTGTGTGTGTGTGTGTGTGTGTGTGTGTGTGTGTGTGTGTGTGTGTGTGTGTGTGTGTGTGTGTGTGTGTGTGTGTGTGTGTGTGTGTGTGTGTGTGTGTGTGTGTGTGTGTGTGTGTGTGTGTGTGTGTGTGTGTGTGTGTGTGTGTGTGTGTGTGTGTGTGTGTGTGTGTGTGTGTGTGTGTGTGTGTGTGTGTGTGTATGTGTGTGTGTGTGTGTGTGTGTGTGTGTCTACAATCCATCGTCCACTGACCGGCAGTGCTTTTATGTAAAAAAAAATACTTGCATCCAGAAAGTTTGTTTCTGTAAATGCAAATAATTTTAGTCCTGGAGATGGAAGGTGATAGCTCCATTGTTCATCCAGCGACCCATTTCCAGAATGCCTGGATATACACGTACATTCCGAGGTCGCCTTCATAAACAATAAGCCCCGCATGGATATTTTTACATATATCCATACTTCCAGAATAATTTTCATTATTCTGGCACGTATTTAGTTAAACAAAATCATAATTGCAAAATTCTTCTAAACCAATTTCATTTTGATGCAAAAAAGAATAATTTCTACCGTAGCGCCAACTACATGTCAAATGAAACCACTTTTCGTCAATAAATATCGAAAATAATTTTTGATAATTGGCATCTGGAAAAATTTTATCGGGGTTTATCAGGTTTTTTTTTGTTTCCGTGACATGTGTTTGGAAACTACTTTAACTTTGAAAATGTATACTTATCTCACAAACACTAAACAGTACACTCGCGCAAACTATATCAATAAATACTTTGGTTTAACACTGAAAATTTCTAGTAAAACGGAGCGTTCGAAAGAAAACAAACAACCGGAACCGTGCTCCCAGACAGAAATCACTATTCAAGTTTATTCCCCTGCCTTTAAGGTTTATTCCCCTGCTCTAAGTAGGTTTTACTATGTATTTAGGGGTGAATTAGGCAAAATGGACTATACCTGCATTTCGCACAGTATGGAATAGATGGGATTTGATTTTTCTGATATTTTGACAACATTTGGAAGCTATTTGAGTTCATTTCATGGGCGGCAAATAGGTTTTTATACTGTTTGGTTAGCTTTTATCAGGATTTTTGGGGAAAATGGGGCAAAATGGATCACTTCCCGAAGTTTGCGCAGGATGAAACCATCACCAATCGATTTCCTACATTTTTTACATAAGGATAGGTATTTTGTAAGGTTCCAAACCAGCGGCTTCTTATTCTTGAGATTACGAGCGTTTACGTGTTTGCCGCTTGTGCATTGTATGGAAAATTTTTGAATGTTTTTTTTTTTTTGCAAAAAGGAGGAAGAGTCTGATGCGACGAATGATTAATTGGATGAACTGGAAAATTTCGATATAGATCTAAAACATATCGGGTTGTACAGTGACAAGTGCACCCACCCTCTTGCAGGTGGTACCCGAATGTTTTACTCACTAAACTATTGCCGTCCGTTATATTGGGTAGTCCAATATCCAATTTTTGTTCTATTCTCTCAGTTCTATCATTCCCGTATATGCACCACACACTCCTACGCGTTAGTTTTTGTATGGCTTTTGAATTTATAGCTCAGAGCATCTTAAGTCCTTTGAATCGAAAACCGTTTGTATAAGCCGGTATAAATCAAAGAGCATTTTTAATTACGATTAAAACATGAAACCAATTTTGTCTCCCTGTGAAATAGCCTTCCCTAGCCTTTGTAACTTTAGAATTTATTCAAATAAATTACTTGCTTTGTATTTCACTACTTAAGGTTCTGACTTTTCGTCCCAACTTAATTTAGTTACTTGTTTTATTCTTTTGAACGGTGACAGATTTGACTCAAACCTCGATCTTGGGTTGATAGATTTAACCTTGTGTTTTTTTCTAGTTATAATGAAGTCAGGCATAATTCTAATAATTTGTGTAACGATAGGCTTTCTAATAGATGCAGGAAAAGGTAAAAGAAAGTTTTCAAGGAGTTTTGTTGAGTTTTATAGGTGAAGACGTGAAGGAAAAAGAGCGGAAAATTGAAACAATTTAAATAGACATAGAAAAGTTACGTTAACTTTCCATGTTAAACAGCATATAGTATTCTCAACAGTCGCATCCGAAAATGTTTAAAATATAACACTTAATGATGTCTAATGCTTACACTCATCTTGGAATGCTGAAAACTGTTGATTTTGTTCAATTGTAGTTTACTGAAGAAAATTTTACCCACTCGGTCTTATTCGGTTCTGTACGGTAATACTATAAAATGTAGTCTGAATATAATCAAGCATTGCTTCCAAAGAGTCAGTCCATTATTTTTGGAATAGAGCGGAAATTTCACAAAAAAGTGAATTATTAACCTTGTTTTGATTTGATTTAGATATGTTTTGTTTTATCTTTTTCTCTATCGCCATTGCCACGCTATAATTGAACTGCATTCCACTTTCAAGTATACAATTCAATCAATTGTACTAAAAACAATACTACTGCTTCTGATAATAAAAATCAAATTGATCTCAGATGCTGAAAAACAAACAGGAATCGGTATCGATTTTTGAAAACTTCTTTAAAAATTTATGTCAAAATGATTACAGTACCTGCCGTTTCCTTTCCGTTTAAACTTAAATAGGTTTTTTGCCGGAAGACTAAAGTTTTCTAACTAATCATGCTTAAATTTGAAAGGTGGAGATTTTTTTTTAAATTGATACTAATTTGAAGAACTTTGACCATATCGATTTTCAGAAACCAATACATCGTTATGTGGTTTACCGAATTTTATTTGAAAATCAGTCGGAACGAAACACTCGTCAAGAGAAAATTTGTCCTAACCCGCGTGCAAGTGTCAATTCGTAGTATCTAATTTATTTTTTGTTTTCTTTGGTAATACATTTTAATCGTTATTATTTAAACTTAATCAATTTTTCTGCACACCCCTACAAACAGCACCCCATAAATGTATTCAAGCTACTCGTATGCAACTTGTTCAAACGTACAATATACTGCAACCAAGTTTGCATGCAACCCCTCCATGCCAGAAGTGCTCTTCTAATACATTGTACTTAAATACCTCTATTATCAATTAAAACGTATATTTGCATACAAACAAACCACTTCCCCCAGTAACCCCCCGCCCCCCACCCCAGTACATCGTTTTTCACACTCGCCACCCACCGGATGTGTTGTGTACCTCCGTTGTTCTACCCAATTGTGTTTTTTTATCTTCTCTTTTTTCTCTTTTTTACCGAAACCTTTACGCCCCCCGTACTGCTACCGCTACTACCACCACCACCAACCACCAACCACTACCACCTACTATGTACTACTACCCACCCCCTCCGTACGTTTGGTGTGTGCTGTTCGTTGGTTCGTTTTTCTTTCTTTCTTTTTTTCTTTTTTCTATGCTTTTTTGTAGATTTCGAACACACTAAACTAATCCAGTCTTATGAAAGTACGCACGCGAAAAATTGTCGAGGGTTAATAGAAAAGCGTGCTCATACGATAGACGATTTTATGCGAGGTAAAAGTTTCCTGAAACACTTAAAACCAATTGCGATTTCAAACTATCAGCTAAGAAATCAGTAGTGTGACTTCTTCTCATATATATAACTAAACTATAACTGCAACTATACTTTCAATGCATATCTAGATGCATATCAGAATCTGTTTCGAACCTCCGAACTCGGGGTTCATTTCTATGCACATTTATCTTTCTGACGAATAAGTAGGATGTTTTATTTTTTTCAATTCTAGAAGGAACAAAAAACTCCGTTCACCGAGCACACCTGGTGCCTGGGGTTTGCGACAGCCCAGGAATTTCGTTCCATTTTTCCTTTAGATATTCTCCAAAACCATATATATTTTTTTTATTAGACGCGTTTCGTTTTTGCCGGATCTGTTCTGCCTTACTACAACCTAGCTTCTAGCGCTTACGTTTCGCTTGCTAGCTATGCTGAGCCATGTGAGTTGTCGTCAATTTATGTATGTGTATAGTTTTGCATGTCGATTCGAGAGTCGCTCTGCTCGGCTTCTTATCCTTTTTGTGTTTTTGGGTGAATTTGGTTATCGGATTGTTAATTTCCTGTTCTGTTTCATTGCAGTTTTTTGACTAGTTTGAAGACGAACCGAAGTTTTATTTTTTTTCAGCCGCATTTTGTTTGAATCAAGTCACGTTTTCAAGCAAACAAAAACCATTTCAATTAAAAAGCGCTTCCTAATTCAAGAGTGCAGAAAGCCAAGCCCCAAAAAAGCTGCGAAGCTCGCTTTAACCCCTTGCCGAGATTTTCGCTACTCATTCTGTACAGACAGGTGCTAACTGACCGCTTGCGTACTCGAGCAATCTGTATGTGTGTAGTATAAGAAAGTTGCTCCCGTGTCCGTGCGTGACCCCGAAAGGTGAGTATCGGTAAAAAACCCCCCCCTACAGTCGGTGTGCCTTCCTTCTGATTGATCGATGTTTTAAAACGCTGTCTGTATCTGTGTACGTATGTGTACGGTTTTTGACACTTTCTGTGGAATGCTTCATCAGTGCAGTGCATGTAGATCTAACTAAAGGCGCCTATCCGCCAGCGGAAATCGTTCGCAGTTTTGCCATGGGAACTGCGGTCTAACGTAATGTTCTGTCGTATCGGTGCTCTTTTTGGACTGTTGTGGAAGATTAACTACCTGTGGTATTGTATCCCATGTTATCCTGTGCCGTTGTTTTACAGAAAGGAAAAATTGTACAGCTGTAGAACTAGTGTCAGAACGTTGGTTTGGTGTTTTTATTTATTTTTTCTCACTGTGGACAACGTTACCCAAAATACCGGATAATGAAGCGCAGCTTCTTTGATGAGTTTTCAACAGTAGGTTTCGGTTGTACAAATAATATATATGCAAATGTTAAATTTTTGCTACTCAATCCGACTACCTTGCACTTGAGTGAGCAGGGTTACGAAGTGTTCAGGAGATGAGCTTTAGAAGATGCCTTTTATCAGACTGCACTATTGCCTCCCAAATTACACCAAAATGTGGTGGGCCAGATAATATACAATGTTTAAGCACCTTCCCCTAATCGCAACAAAACGGTGCAAAGCTTGAAAAACCGAAATTGGTTGACAAAATGCTGAATTTTAGTAGGATTGAAACGGAAACATTTCCTATTTCGCTCTCAATATAAGCTTCGGTCCGGTTTGAAAAAGGTACTCATGGTAATATAGCGATTCCTCAACTTCCTTTGGGCTTAATCAGTCCTTCTTCAAGCGACGAAAAGGTTTTTTTTATTTTTTAAAACTTTCATTTCATTTGCGAAGGAATCCACTTGTCCGAGCAACGTGTTCTTGGTTCGTGCGAAGTAAAACTTTGACCTCAGATTTTGACTTTTCATCAAAACACCACAGGAGATCGTCTTAAGCAATATCTAAAATACGTGTCTCTGCGAAATATTTATGTAGTGAATATTTTATGTTACGTAATATTTTCTAGTGAATATTTTTGAGTAAGAAATATGTGCGAAGGAATTATTTGGTAAAGTTGTCAATAGACACCTTCAACAAACTGCAATTCTTGTCTCACGTTGATAACGGCCTTCACTATAAATCCTACTTCGAAGGAATTATGGTCCTCCAGTATTATCGGTCCTGGACTACCGTTCTCCGATCCCTTCGAGCACCAGCTGTCCGAGCATCATCTTTGACGGCGCACATTCACCGGGTGAAGGGTCTACCTTGGAGTCCGGTTCTCTGCTGAATAATATTCGGCTAGTTTTTTGTCGGGCATTCTGGTCACGTACCCAGCCCATTGCAACCTGTCACATTATACTAAAGATTGTACCCGAAAAAAATGCAACAGACAAAAACGAACACCAAAAATCAGGCAATAAATAAACACATATTGACTATGTTTTTGCAAAGTTGGTTTATTTAACGACAAGGTCGTGTCAGTATGACACCGATTATCACCTTTCCCTTCCCTTCTTCAGTATGTCAACATGCTCCCATAGACTCGGAAAACCATCGCAAAAGAATAAAAACAGTTCAACTAACCTTTCACTTTTTCGTCGTCGATTTTTCTTTAATTTTTCGGCCGTTCCATTCGTCACATCACTCGCGAAACTTAACTTAAGGCACAGAAAACTTTAATTTACCACCCGAACAGTTATTTAGTAAGATATTATAATGATTTTGCCCAAACTGTTCACTTGAATTGATAGGAAAAACTTCACTTCGTTTCGAGTGCAATTCCGAATCCGCGACCGTCGTTGTTACACGTTGCCAAGGGAACGGACGTTTATATGGAGTGATGCCAACGTATCATTTCAACATGAAATTGACCAATTATTTTCACTATTAAATTAAAAGTCGTAGAGTGTCGATAATCCTCTTTAAAATTCACTGATAGTAAAATTCACCGTAAACTACATTTTATGTGATAGAATTACTGGCGGATCTAGTTCAACAGCAAAAATAGATACGCGATTCTACGTTTCATAATTGTTCATAACAGATTATTGCCTACTACTAGCAACTCTATTCTCAACAAAACTATAATGGCAACAAGTACTGAAATCAGTAAAAAAGCAACTGGCCTCTGATGACCTTCACCTTAACCTTCTCTCCTGGAGTCCTGTGCAGTACTTGTGCCATCATTCTAACACACTTTCATCCACTCTTTTTTCAAACCCTAGTCGTTTTCGGAGACTTTTCCTGTTTTTCGGAGCCCTTCATAATCGCTCAGAATTTTTCTATCGGGGGAAGTTCTGGCGAGTTTGGTGGATTTGGACTTCTTGGCAAATTTGTCAACCTTTTTCTTCCAAAACTTCTCCGAAACAACCAGGCGGGACTTGCCGACGGAAAACTGCAGGCTGGGATCTGCTAGGTGACCGCTTTAATATACGTCTCGTCGTCCATTACGATATATTTCGGTTGCACCAACCACGCTCGTGGTACAGCTTCCTGGCGCGGGATTTGGTCACCGTATTCCGTGTATCGGTTCGGTTGGGCGCCTTTCTTACCTCGAAGACACGAAGTCCGGCTCGCTTCATTGTATGCTGGACAAACACTACAGAAAAATCGAATGATTTTACCACACGGAACACGATAGGATGGTCGATTTCCAACTGTTTCTCGATTAGGGCTGTCAGTATTGGATGCTTTGATATAAAAGAATCGTTCGAAATTGGTAATTTCATTTATAGTTTTCTCAAATGTTCCACCGTGTCATACATATGAAATGAAACACACTGCATTGCAGTACGTAAAGTGGCTGGGATTGGCTGCGCATATCTGCGCCCTTTTAAAATAAAGCCCCTTAAAAGCTGATTGAAAATTAAACAAAAGCTGGAATAGCTCGAAAACCAAGAAATGTAGAGCTGCACTTCTTTCAGCAAAAAGGTGTATTTTCATAGTATGTTAAACTTCGTGGAACATCAAAACTGCGTAGAAGTCTAAATAACCAGAAAAAATTAGAAAAACTTGCATTAAGAGGATACATTAGTTTGTAGGACTATAACTTCTTTCCCTTAAGAGATAGAAGTTCTCTTTCTTCGACAAAAACTTTTTAAATTACATTTTGTACAACTTTTTCATGGGCTTTGTTTATCTTTGGCTTTAAATTAATTATTTATTGACCCACCCCCTAATGCAAATTTTTTTGGTATAACAAAAAAGTACTTCAAAAATCAAGAAACTTTCGTGACACAAATGCAGAAAACTTAAAACAGAGTAATTTCTACGCAAAAGCTGATGTCCGCCTATTTTTGAAGCCGTCCCACTGTGCAACGCTTCGAACAATTGAAAAAAAAAACTTATGCTTTCATCGAAGTCTGATAAACGGCACTAAGCGCATCAGGAATTTCCCTTTCATTTCTTCAAATTTATAGTAGGGAAACCCGCTTTTAACTATTTTTAAATGTCCCGGTATTGCAGCTTCCAGCTTGTTGAACGCCCCGGTCTCCTATTAACTCTTTACGATTTTTTCCGGCTTCCCCAGAGCGGAACCCTTGCATAGTGTCATCCTCTTCATCATCGCAGATATCTTCTCTTCTCTGTTATCAATCCCACTATTTACAGATAATGGCTTGGAGATTTTATCTGCTTGTTTGATCAATGTATCACTCGAAATACTTGAAAAATATTCCAAAGTCTTTCCTGCAGATCCTTTAATGGCAAGAGTGCTCAAATAGCGGAAAGTTTCCCGTATTCTGATTAGGTTTCGGCATCGTCGAGACAAATTAATGAAGCTGACTTTCTTTTACCACCTTTTACCTTCGCTTCATACATGAAGCGGGATGAAGCGACTTGTTTCATTTATTGAACAGAACGTTTCAAGCAAGCTTCAGCTGAAGTAGGTGACTGTTTCAAATGACGACGATTGACAGTCAGGCACGATTTGTCGATATTGAGTAGGTTAATTACAATATGCGTTAAATTGTAGGAAATGTTACTTCAGATCAATTCAATTCCGTTCAAAGTATCTGGCCTTCCACTGTATATTGAATAGAAAAATACAAATGAAACTTTAAAATCGGTCGTCATGAAGAAGTGAAACCCGTTTTATTGACGTTGATTGAAGCCAGTTTTGAAATGAAGCGACGTTGAAGCTTTATTACTTCATTTTTGAGTAACGATTTACTTATAAGTGACGTTGCTGAGCCCTGATGTTGTTTCCTAAATTTCTTATTTGAGAGCTTCGAATAATAAGGTGGCACAAGTTATTCAAAAATAAATTGAAACGCGACGTCTGGCTCATACAATGAAACTTTTTCACGGCAAAGATACTCTATTGTGCCTTAAACGGGTTCAAGAGCTGTAATTATGTGACCCACAATTTCACCCTCTTCATTGTTAGTAGTGGTAGAATCTCGTCAGCATTAACACAAAGTTGTTTTTGTATGAGTTTCTCAATCTTCCATCAAACTTAGTTCTTCTTCGGGGGTCAATCCCCGAACGCCGAGGAACCGGGTTCAAATCCCAACCCCGCAGAAGTCACGATTGAGTTAAAAGTGTTAAAGTGACTATAATCTAACAAAAAAGAAGTTCTTCGAATAAATAGTTTGGAAAAACTAAGTTATTAGAAAATATCGGTTTTTGCCTTTTCAAAACCGGTATGTACTTTTTTAAAAATAGGGCCAATGAGACTATCCAATCACTTCTTCGGCATTTGTTCTTCAATTGAGATCTTGACAATGACTTATATTTTGACGCCACGTTCGATAACCTTGTGCGAATTTTACACACGATGAGATGTCAGAGTTATTTTGGTTCCGAGGAAACCATACATCGATGACATTCGAAGAGCGTCGATCGTCAATCAGGACTTCCTCAATCTGGAAGCTAAAGTATCCATTTGGATGCCTCCAGGTGTATTTTTGAGTATTCGAACTCGAGTTTATAAGCCTCGGACCGTCACCACTGGTCGGTAGATAATGACTATTTTCATCATTGGAGGTGAAGGCTATGTCTTCCAATGACAGGATGAAGGAATTCTACCCACCCGACCTGCTCCGGTGACGATTTTCACGTTGTGGCTTGGGCGCTCTTCGTGGGTACGCTCAACCCGGTCAAATTTTAATTATCCTTAATCGGATTTGTCGTCTGTCGGCTTGTAAATGTTAGATTCTAGCTGAAGAACTGGCACTTAATTCTTAGTAGTGTCCAGTCAAGACACATGTACACGGGCCTCCACCGGAAAATTCGTTGCTTTTGGTTTGCCAGCTCTTTTGAAATCGACGTTCCGTTTTTTACCGTCAGTACCGTAGTGGATGTGGTATTTGAATGGGATTTACCACAAGGAACTCTCTCCGGACTTTGATGGGACTTCCTCCACTCCAGTAGTCGGTGTAGCTTTCGAGCAACCAAGCCATCTCGTGTGCTAGTTGATTCTCAATGAGGTTTAGACCCGGAGATTGCGCTGGCCATTCCATAACCTCTATTTTCTTCTCTCGAAACTAGTTCTTTGCGGTTTTACATCTATGTTTTGGATCGTTGCCCTGCTGAAACACACATTTTAATGGCAACTCCTTCTCACCATAAGGTAGCCTCACTTGTCGTTCAGTTAGGTTCAGTAATTCTTTCTTTCGAATAATTTTCTGTTGCGAGCTTTAGCATTGGCACTCCATTTTAAGAAGCGCGCGAACTGTTGAATCCGTGAGCGGACTGTGCAGAACGACGCTACAAGGCTGCTACAGTGCGCTCGTGAGTGTCTCGTAAGCAGAATGTAACAACAGCACCAGCGGTTGTTTGTCGAATACTTGCATCAATGGACTAAGCGTTGGATGCTATGTTTCTCACGCTCACTCGCGTGCGAGTAGGCATCGTTTGCTTCTCTTTCAATTTGCAACAATGGAGCATTCCACTGTTTCCCAGACCTATCTGAATGTTTAACCTTCAGGCTCCGCTGTTCCTACGATGTTTACCATGACCCGTTTTTCTACAATAAAAACAAAACGAACATATTTTCTGACTCACCTTTTCTTCCTCAATATACTTTCCTTTCTTTGTTATTCCTTTTGATGCGAAAATCTTTAAAACAAAATCGAAAGAGACTCTGTTGCCACTTTTTGATTTTTAATTTGTTCGAAGTTCCACTTTCATTCTGTGATTTCTGGTATGGGTTGGATTGGGATGGGATAAGTTCTATTGATATCCAACATCCTTACCCGTCCAGAAATAACCGATTTTTTAAAATAAATAAGAAAGAGAAGCTTCTCTTTGACGGTTTCGTTCACGCGATCAGTCCCTTCGCCACTACTAACTTTTCCAACAGGCCACGTTAGGATAAATGTTGCGGTTTTCAATATAAATGGACGGAGGTATAACTTTTGAACCGGTCGCCTACTTGTGGAAAAGTCCCAGTTTGTTAGAAGCTCCTGGTAAAACTGGCGTTCAAACGTGCTTGGTGTAATTACCTACTGAAAAAAGTGCGCCGGAATTAATCTTCAAATCATTGGAATATTTAGAAACAGACGTAATGGCTTAAAAGTTCAAGGATATTTCTCAACCAGAACGAGCAATGTGGCCGTAGTTATTCTCCAGCGTGGCTGGATTTTCACCAAACGAATCTCAGCCTCCCACAATCTACCGAAATGCGATACAGTCGCCGGTGCATTCTCTCTTCAGAAACAGTATTTTGATATTTTATAATAAGATCTCTCATTTGCTCAACATTTACATCAACTCTTGCCATTAGTTTAGTCTTGACATCCCAACAAAATTTATTTCATTATCGGAGTGGCGAAGTGCCCGTCAGAAACGTCTTTCTGTCGATATATCCACCATCAGTTTCTGTGAACTATCCTCGAGCAAAGACACGTAAAAGAAACGGGAGCTTTTACTGCTGTACGTCTCGGAATGAAAAGTATGGTTGGTCACTTGAACAAAATAGTCTAAGTCAGTTTTTGAAATCAGATAAGAGCGGTTCACTCGAGCTGCCGGAAGATCGCTCATGAATTGCTGAACTGTCTTGTTTGAAAGCACCATGGACACTGCTGTGGCTGTGAATGGCTCGTCTAGCCTCAGCTCTTCCCTATGAACGCTTAAGGTGTAGTTTCACTACATTCAACGGCAATTGGAATATTTCGTGGCGAAACGTGGAACTTTTTTCCTAGTGTCTTTTGCTTTCATTTTATCATTTATGGTCTTCAGCACTTTTCTTCGTATAAATATCCCCCTTAATCTAAAACTGGCCTGGCAGTTTTTAGTTTTGTAGAAGGTTGCAAATCTCTAGGACCTCTCCTTATAAAGCAAACGCTTATATAAGCTTAATTTTTCCTTAACTTCACGAGGCAAAAGGGATAACTATGATAGGAAACATCCTAGAGATTTACAATCTTCTGTAAAAACGTGTATTTTGAGTCCTTCCATAATCACCTAGAACCATATGCTCTTGTAAAATGTAACCAACATAAACTAAGTATAAAAAACTAATTTCTGAAGAATTTCTAAAGAAAATACTCAATAGCTCTGCACTCGATAAAGATAGAAATGTGTTTTCTTTAGCAAAGTTGTTTGCCTTTATATTTTCTATAACTTTGCCGAAAAAACCATGTGTCTATCTACTAACACAAAAGAATGGACGTTTATCGAGCCTACGGCGAACGGCGAAACACATAAAACGTATGCTTTCCGTACTCTCATTTGGGTGGTTGGGGACAAGCGGAATCCATACAGGTTTACAGTACTCGACTTAAGCTTTAAGATGAAGTGCTGATTTCATAAATCCGCTTGCCCAATTTTACCCCATGGGCTCGTGAAGCTATGGAAATTTAAAGCTTGAATATGCGATAACTTAGCAAGTAAAGGTCCAAGAGATTTGCGGTCTTCTGTAAAAATGTGTATTTTGAGTGCTTCAATAATTGCCAAGAACATTATATTCTTGTAAAATGCAACTAAGAAAAGCTAAGTATGAAAAACCAATTTTTAAAGAAGTTTTAAAGAATATGCCCTAGAGTTCAGCACTCGATAAAGATAGAAATTTTATTTCTTCAGCAAAGTTGCTTGTTTTTATATTATTTACAACATTGCCGAAGAAACTATGTCTATATTTCCTAACACAAAAAGGTTATTTTTTTTATTTTCATTATAGTAAGCAAAGACTAACTTTTGACAGTTTTAGGTTAAGGGGGATATTCATACGAACAAAAGTGCTGAAGACCATAAATGATAAAATAAAAGCAAAAGAAACTAGAAGAAAAAGTTCCGCTTCCCGCCCTTTCGGACCACTGTGCGGCGTTGGCCAAAGTGCCATCGTTTATTATTATGGTAATTCTTGGAAAATCTTATTTCAAGTGCAGTTTAAGGTCCAATTTCAAGTTAAATTTCAAATCAATTCAAGAGCAATGAATCTCAAAATTAAGTCCAATTTTAGGACGAATTGCAATACAACTTGATATCCAATATCAATTTCAATTTTAAATCTAATATTAGTGTAGCTTTGGGTAAACAATTTCAGGCCTAATTTGAAGTCCCATTTTACAGCCAATTTTACAGCCTCATTCGGTATTCCGATGGATCTTAATTTTGTAGCGAATTTGGCCAATATCGTTGTGTACAACTTACGCGCTGTGGTTTTGCTTTTCTTCTCGATTGGGTGTTACTACACTGAGAAAACTTTTCGTATAGTTTCTATGTGTTTCACACCAAACAGTGTGCCAAACAGTTACCATTTATGTGTTTTTAAAATTTACCTTTAAAATTTGAACATACTATTCATATGCATATAATTTTCATGTGTACTTCTGGGCGGATTGTGTTTATATGTGGCACATAATAATCATAAGGATTTTCATACGGAAAATTTTCCCATCATTATGTGCGGATTATTTTGAGTGTATAAGCTTGTATCACAGACAACCAGACAACAGCACTCACTGTTCCTTTCTTCACACACTGTACTTAAACGTCATTTCGAATGTCTCCGTCCTCGTTAAAATTAACGAAAAAAAATAAGATGTGCGTGACAGTATTTTTTTATAAGAACTATGTCTGTTTGACTGTCTTTCAATCGTCCGGTTCGATTCTTAACTTTTATCATTGTTGTGTGTAATATTTTCAAATTGCTTTCGTTATCTTTGATGGAAATTACATGCTAATTTCTTAACGGGCCTAGCAGCAGACGTTCCCAGAATACTTTGCGTTTGTTTACTCTTTGTAATTTGGGATTACGCAATAATTTTCTTCGTAATTTCATAGATTTGTCCTTTCCTTATTTTCTAAATCATAATATTTTATGACTGTATTCCGAGCCCGTTTTTGCCCTATCGACATTTCATCGATAATTGAGAGTCAAATGCGGAAATATAAAATAAAGCTGTATAACATTTTAATTGGTTAAGTTAGCAACTTTCAGAAAACTCAATTTATTTTTTAACCGATAAATTCCAACAACCCGCAAACCAATAATAATAATCATCAAGTAGGCTTCGAACAACGGTGGCAACTCAATTTAGCTGACACCATCGAACCCTCTAGCGAAGGTGTCGTCCAGCATTGGTCCGGCAATTAGGAAAATGAGTCGCACGGCTTGCAAAATGCAGACAGGCTAATTATATTACACACCTGGTAGCAACCATTCAGCGTAGGTACGTAGTAGTAGGACGGGAAGGACGGACGCCTGTCGAATAAGGCTTTATCAATTCTACTCCGGGCTAGCTGGGTAGTTGGGCAAAACCTGGTGTGACTGGCAGGCAGCAACAACAATGGAGCCCACGCCACGTTCGTATGCACTCACTACGGCACCTTTTCCATACCCTTGCCGGTTAGCGTGTCAGAAGCTGACCGTTCAATCGGGTTAATTGACTGCATCCGAATTATCGATTTTGTTTTGTCAAGTTTTACAATTTAAATTGGTACCCTAAATGGATTCATTTACACGCTGAATGGCTGTAGTATGCGAAATTTTTATAAAACGTGATTCGCCTGAATGATTCCGAACAAAAATGATTCATGAAGTGTGTAGTTCCATGGCATGCTAAGGTAGTGTAATCAATTTTCTGAATACAACGTAATCAATCATTTTTTATCGCGATTCATTCCGCACTTTCGCTTCGCTTTTTTCGCTCGATTGTTGCTGTACATCCTTTCCTCATTATGCTTGCGCCTATAATAGATGCGTGTGAATTATTATCGTCTCTGTCACTCTCAGTAGGCTTGTTACCTATCTGGTAGATTCATGTTGTAAATATATATATGTATTGCGTACCCCCACTCGGAGGCTCGTCTTCTGACAGTGATTGTTTTCTCTGCCAATAAAATAATTAAGAGGGAATTAAATACCCCCCAGCTGTGCTGGTTCCGGGTCAGACCATATTAAAACGGCTTCTTCCTGTTTTTCACCGACGTTGCATCCGGTAGGACCCACGAGCCATCACGCGCGACACTATTTTCCGTACGTGTCCTCCGAGAGCGACCTACAACGCTACAAAGCAGTGCCATTAAAGCAGAACTCGAGCCGCGAACCGCGAACCAGTTCGTCACTTTCAAATGTGCCTTCAGATTCTACTAAAACTAAGGTAAGGTTAACCTAATTAGGTTCGTAAAAAACACTGAACTAAAAACTGCGTTTCGTTTTCTCCCTCCTCCTTTTCAGGATAATGGATCCGCGAAATATTTTCAGGGAACAAGACAAACAATAAATATGGGTGAAAAAGTAGCACAGGTAAGTTGTAGACTGTAGCTGGTTGTAGGTGACCCCCGTCCCTTTTGGCCGAATTGATTGATTGCTCAGCTGTGTTTCCCCCCTTGGTGTAAACCCGCAAACAAGAACAGAAACCAAATTCGAGACATTTGAAATGTACCTTCCAAAGACTGTTTCGTTGCTTTTTTGCTCTAGATATGAAATGCACAAGCATTTGCTCTAAATAACTGCCTATGTATGTCACCACACCACCATATCGTTTCTGTTGTTGTGATGATAAAATCAGCAAAATACCCATCAATACTCATATTGTTTTTCATGCTTCAACAAGAATACCGTAAGTATTAAACTATTAAATGAAATCCTAGGTTGATTTGTACAAAATTTAAATCAGATACTGAAACTCATACTGAAACGGGTTACTTAAAACATGATATTTTCAACCTTTGTTACTTTACATAGAGTTTCAAAAAACATATGATACAATTTTTCTTAAAATGTTAATCAAGATCCAAATTTGTGGATTACTCCAGAGTATAAACTATTGTGTTAAAACCAGAGTTAAATTGTGTTAATAATGCGTAAGATGGATTGGCGTGTATGAAACAAAGTAAGCACTGCGTTTCTCAATGTCTTAAAAACGGTAATTCTTCCTTTATTCTGGTTTGGTAGTGAACAACAGACAATTAAAAATAAAGTTTGGTTTGTGACATTTGTTGTGTATATTCGAAAATCGTGCATTTCCCTGTGGTTTGTGAAGTCTTACGGATTTGAACAGATTTTCTAACCAATGCGACTTAGTGAAAAAATATGCATGAATACTGTAAGTAAATAAGTTTACTGGTCGTCACTGGCGTGCCCAGACTGGGATACATTGTTTTTAATATATATTTAATATCAATCAATAGTTTCTTTAACCCAGAAGTAGCTACGCAGTTTTTTTAAATTTTATCTGCCACTAATTTTATGATTAATCCTAAATTTATTAACCTAAATTGGGCCATTACAAATATTTAAAAAAGTTTTTGTCCCTCCAGTGTTGGGCCACTGAAGGGGGGGGGGGGGGGGCGAAAAAAAACAAAGAGAATTTTTTAAACGAGCAAAAAAATATGGATTTTAGGCATTTTTACTTATAGTTTAAACGTGAAAACCACACGTTCAAGGCAATTTCCAAGGGGGGGAGAGGGGTGACAAAAACTTTGAAAATGATTTGTAATGGCCTTAATTGCGTGAAAATAGTTCCAGTTTCAAGTCCAGTTATAAATGAAATTTCGAGTTTAGTTTCAAGCCCAATTTAGGCTTAATTTCTAGGCCAAATACAATTCTAATTTTAATAAACAATTTCAGCACAGCACAGCCAAATATAATTTCAAGTGTACTTTGAAACGCTGTAAAATTTTAATTTCAGTTTCAATTCCTACATTGAGTTGAATTTCGAGCTTAATTTTATGTCCATTGCCAAGTCTAATTTCAACTTTGATTTGAAGTCCAACGTCAACTTCGATTACATGTCCAAGTTTAAATGCTTTCAAGTAAAACTACAAGTCCGCTTTCAACTTTAATCCAGTTTCAAGTCTATTTTAAAACCACTTTATATTAATTTTAAATTGTAGGCCTAATTTAAAGGTTAGAAATGATGGAAAACTCCAAAAAAAGGTGGATAATTATATGCCAATGTCACAATGGGAGGGAAAGCGGGACGTAAAAAAGGTAAAAACGGGAAAAAATAAGAAAAACGAGACAAAAACAGGAGACTGCAAAAAGGAGATTAGATGAGAAAAGTAGAAAAATGATAAGGAAGAAAGAAATACAACCATGAAAACTTAAAAGAAAATGAGGACAAACTGGACAAAATGGGTTAAAAAACCAGAACAGAAAAGGAAAAAAACGGATGGAAAAGGAGAAGCATTAGAATTACGAAACGAAAAAATGAAAAGAGAAAAATTGAGAAAAAACGTATAGCAAACGGGGTAGAACTAAAGATCAAACGTCGCAGAAAAGAAGGAAAACCTGGATAAAATAAAAGAAAGAACGAAACAGACGAAAATAAAGAAAATAGAAAAGATATTGACGGGACATAAAAGAAAAAATGAGACAGGAAACTAGGAAACCCAAGAATGGAAGAATGCAGAATGAAAATGCAAGAAAAAAGACGCAACACGGAACATGGAAGAATGTTAGTTCATCTTTTTCTGCTCCTGAAGAGAGAAACAAAACAGATGAAGAGGACAAACGAGACAAAAACATGAGGCCGGGAAGAAAAAGAAGGAGGTTGAAAGAGAAAAAATAACGATGAGAAAAAAGAAAATAAACATACAATAAAGAAAACGAAGAAAACTAGACAGAAATGAGGTCAAACTTCGCGAACAAAGAAAAAAAAGTAGAAAAAACCGCATAGAAAAAGAGAAATCACCACAGTAGAGAATTTGAAAAACAAGAACTGAAAAGAGGAAGATTGAGAGAGAAAAGGAAAACGGAGGACACAGCGAACAGACGAAAAACACGTGACGTGACGTGACAAAAAAGTAGGAAAAGCTGAACTTAATCAGAAGAAGAACGGACCAAACGAAATCGAACAAATGGAACAGGAGTTAACGGGACAAAAAAACGAGACTGGGAAGTTGATAAACGGTCTTGAAAATGAGGAAAAACGGATAAAAAAATACAGGAAACAGGAAAATAAAGACTGAAAATTGATAAAAATGAGACCGAAATAGAAGAGAAAGAGGACAGAACAGCGGGCGAAGGAAGAAAAAACGAAGGAAAAAAACAAAAAAAAACAGCAAAAAAGAGAAAACGGGACAGAAAAGAAAAATAACTTGACATAAAAAGTGAAAAACTAACGGATAATGAGACAAGAAATGGAAAACGGAACAGAAAACAGCAAAAATGAAATAGGAAAAAAAGAATAGCGAGAGCAAGCGAGAGAAAAACTAGAAGAACGGACCAAAGAAAAAAGTAAAACTGAAAAGAAAAAGTCCAAGAACGGAAGATAAAAAAGGAAAACCGGAAAGCAAAAGTGAAAAAGGACGCCAAAAAGAGAATAAACGTGATAGAAAAGAAGAAAAATTAGGTATTTAAAAGAGGGAAAACGGAGCAGACGAAGACGAATAAAGAGAAGGAGAAGAGTTAGATAAAACGAAATAAAAACGAAGAATGGGAAAAGGGCAGAGAAAGAGAAGAGAAAAAAATACGAAAAAGAGTACGAAGTCGGACTGAAAATTAGCAAGTAGAGGTGAGTGTTCATAGAGAAAAAGTTGGAGAAAAGATCGAGAGAAAGGTAAGAAAAACAAGCAAAAAATGGGAGACTGGACAGGAAAACAAAGAAGGTCGGAAGAGAATCGGAGAGAAAAGAAGAAAGAGAAAACAATTAAAAAACGAAGAAAACTGAAAGAAAATAAGGAAAGAATTGGATCGAAAAGGAGGAAAATAAAATAAAATAAGAAAATACGAGAATAGGAAAATTAAAAAGCGGAACAGAAAAAGTGGTAAATTGGGAGAAAAAAGAATACGGAAGAAAAACAAGAGAAACATAAAACAAAATGTGACAGAAAAGGAGAAAGACCAAATGGGGAACAAACGAAAAAAAAGAGTTAACGTGACAAAAAACAAAAAAAAGGAACTGG
Source organism: Sabethes cyaneus (assembly GCF_943734655.1). Lineage (NCBI taxonomy): Eukaryota > Metazoa > Arthropoda > Insecta > Diptera > Culicidae > Sabethes > Sabethes cyaneus. The sequence goes on from NC_071354.1 coordinate 230,409,606, forward strand.
AAAAGAAGAGAAACTGGCCTAAAACGAGAAAAAGCTGCCGAAAAATAGCGAAAAAAGAAACAACCGAGAGGAAATCAGAATTGAAAAAGGCGTAAGGACCCGGATTACAAAAAAAGGAGGAAACAGCGGGCAAAAACAGCAAAAACGATAAAAAAGAAGGGAAAACGAGACAATACGCGAAAACGAGAAAGAGGGAAAATAAAACAACGGAACAGAAAAGAAAAGAATAGCTAGAAAGAAAAAGAAAACCAATGGAGGAAACGAGGAAAACGGGAAAATAAGCTCAAGTGCGGTATAAAAGAGATAAACAAAGATGGAACAAAATGTGAATAGACTACGAAAATGGGACAGAAAAAACGAAAAAAAAACAGGTTAAACGGATCAAAGAAAACGGTAAAAATGATGAGAAAAAGACGAAAACCGAAAGATGAAAAGGAAAACCGGCGAACAAAGGTAGAAAAGGAAGCCAAAAATGGAATAAATGTGGCATTTAAAGGGAGGGAAACCGGATAACGAGAAAGAGAATAGTTAGAAAAAACGAAACGAAAAAAGGAAAAAGGTAAGAGAGAGATGAAAAAAAATACCAAAAGAAATGAATGAAAAACAGGTCTGTAAATTTGCAAAAATTGGAAAGGAATCGAAAATTAACAAAAGAAGTAAACAGAAAACATGCATGAGTTCGAATTTTAGTAGAATCAGGCCATTCAAGTGACTTTGACATGGGTTTATTCTCAGGCCCCTCATTACCTCTCCTTCATGCTGAATTCTACATGACCCCATAAAAGCACTCTTGGCAGTGCAAAAAGTCACTCTTATAGTTAAATGTACTGGTCAGCCAGGGATGGCTGTAATTGGAGACAGTACTGGCATTTGGGATCAAGGTGGGTAAAGTAGATCTGATATTGAAGGAAGGGTAAACCCCACTACACACAATAACGCATAAAATTTAACAAGCATATCGTTCATCCAATAGTGATTATAGCAAAAATGCAGAGCATGTTATACAGAAAACACCCGGGCGATTTCACAATAGATCAACGATATTGGCCACAGTGATGAGTCCATACAGGAAAAAAAACAGAAAACATGGGCAGGAAGAAGAAAAACGAGAGACAAAGAGGAAAAACAGAACGAGAATAAAGTTAATGAAACTGTTAGCAAATTTTCTTAGCATATTCACAGATCGATTACCAATGGATCTAGAGGTAGTCCATCTCTTGCTGCTCGTGGGCAACAAAACGCAAAGTATCACAGGGAGAAATGTCACAAACGGGTTAGAAAACGAATAAAAACGCCTGAGAAAGAACGAAGAAAAATCGTGTCATAATGGGAGTATAGTAGAGGGCTACGTTAGAGAAGAAAAGATGGACAAAACTGAAGAAATGTAGAGAAAATGAGGCAAAAAACAAGAAACTGGACAGGGAAGTAAGGTACATCGGAAGAGAAAAGAAGAAAAATGAGAGAAAAATGAGAAACAATAAAGAAAACGAAGAAACTAACAAAAAGAGAAGAAAAAAATTTAAAAACGAAAAAAGAAAAAAAAAGAAAAACTGAGAGAGAAAAAGAAAACAGATCACAAACGGGACCATCGAAAAACTGAACGTGACAGAAAAGCAGGACATAATCAGAAGGAAGAACGAATGAAAACAAAAAAATTGAAAATGAGTTAATGGAAAAGAAAACAAAAACACGAGACTGTAAAATAGAAGAAACGGACCTGACAATTAGGAAAACTGAAGAGAAAAGATGAAAAACAGAACAGAATAATGGAAAGGAGAAGTAGAAAGAAGGAAAAAGACGACGGAAAAAAGGAGAGAAAATGAGACAGAAAGGAAACTGGACAGAAAAAAAGTATATGTTGCCGAAAAGGTGGGAAAACGGGAAAGAAAAAGAGGAAAAAATGAGACATATAATGGAAAGCACAAGAGAAAACAGGAGAAATGAGAAGGGAAACGAGGAATTGCAAGGGAGATAACAGAAAACCTCTAGAGGAAAAAGAGACAAATAGAACAAAGTATGAATGGGATGAAAAAATAGTAGAGAAAAAGAAGAAAAGAAAAACAAAAATTAAACCAACGAAATTGGTAAAACTGGAGAGAAAAAGAAATAGGCTACAGTTTTACAGAGAAAAACGGGAGATCAAAAAGGAAAACAAAGGGAAAGCAAAGGGCAAAAAGGGAGACGTGACAAAAAAAGAAGAAAAAACGAGGCATCTGCAACAGGAAGAACGGAACAGACGAAGATGAAACTAGAGAAAGAGAAGAAAAAACGAAAAAATAGAAAAAGAAACGGAAAGGCGAAAACGGAAAAAGGAGAATGGGAAAGAAAATTATAAAAAATGAGTGAAAACATTAAGTAAAATGGGACTGAGAGTCAGAAAAAATTGAACAGGAAACGAAGCATAACGGAACAATGAAACAGAAAACACGAGACAGAAAAAGAAAAATTAGAAAAAGTTGGGAAAACGGAAGAAAACTGAAGAAAAGTGAGAACAAAAATCAAGAAAACGGCAGAAAGAAGAACAAAAACTGGAAAACGGGTCTGGAAAAGAGAAAAAAAGGAAAAGAAAAGACTTAAACGTGTGAGAGACTAAGACGAAATACTTACTTACTTATGTGTCCATGTCCGCCGGTCCGGTAAAACAAAGGGCTAAAATCAGAGATTTCCACTGCTGACGGTTACCCGCCATGGCTTTAACCTGTCGCCAGGACAGATTCTCGTCTACAGCCCGGATGTCGTTGGCTAAGCTCCGTCGCCATGAGCCCCTGGATCTGCCTCTTCTACGCTGTCCTTGTGGATTCCAATCGAGTGCTTCTCTGCAAACCTCGTTCGCTCCTTTCCTCAAGGTGCGTCCGATCCACTTCCACCTACGTTCACGAATTTCTGTGGCTATCGGCCGTTGATGACACCGACGATGGAGTTCCTCATTGGATATCCAGTTATCAGGCCACCAAGCACGAAGACGAAACATGTCAATCATAATTTCAAAACAAACTTCGTGTCTAATTTCGTGTCCATGTATAAATTCAAGTCTAAGTTAACGTGTAATTTCATGTTCAATTTCAAGTCCAATTGCATGTCCAATTTTAAGCCCAATTACTAGTCTAATTTAATTTTATTATTTTATGTCAAATAAAATTCTTAATTTGAATTCTAATTTCAAATCTTATTTTAAATGTAATTCCAAGTCTAATATTAAACCCAATTTAAATTCAATTTCAATTTTATTTTAAGTTCTATTTTAAGCATAATTTAAAATCCAATTTCGATTTTATTTTTAAATTCGATTTTAAGTCCGGTTTAGTGTCTAATTTCAAGTAAAACTTTCAATCCAAGTTACTTCAAATTTGAGTCCAATTTCAAATCCAATTTTAATTAATTTAAAATAGGCATTCAAGCCTCAATTAGTCCAAATTCAAATCTAATTTAATGCCTTATGTCAAGTGCCTCCTTTAAAGTCCTATTTCAACGCTAATTTCTAGTCCAGTTGCAAGTTTAATTTCTATCCCAATTCAAACTTTAATTTTTAATCCAATTGCATACAGGAGTCTTGGTTTTTCAACCTTTTCGACCGGTAATTTTGTGTAAAGTAATAATAGAAGCGCTATTTTACGAATACTCGATTTTCCAGGACAAAACATTCCTCTGAAAGGCTGGGTTCCCAACCTTTCGTTTATGTCTGGGCACGTTAGTACTAATTGTTAGAAGACTGATATATGAGATATGTAAATGTTTTGTAGCAGGGACGACGTGCAGAGAATGCGAAAATTCACGATTGACGGCCCTATCTAAAATTATCTTAAATTTAATTCCGATTTGTGAAAAACCAGCAAAAATCTACAAAATGGCGACAAGTCGAAGATTTGAAATCGATGACACTGACATTTTGTGCAATTTGAACTTAATTAAGATTAATACTCGAGTAGAATGAATTAAATCTTTATACAAAAAAAATCTGAAACTAAGTCATAACATCAGAGAAAAACGTACAAAAACCTTTAAAATTTAAGTTTAAAATTAAGTCGCTTTATAAAAGAACACCAGGAAAACCGATATTTGGCATCTAACTCATATGTAGTAAATGACTGGGCAAACTTTCAACTGCAGCGAATAAGAGAGGCCTTTCCAAATATTTATCTCTTTTCTATCATTTGCAAACGAAACGCATCGATTACATTTTGCATCCCCAACCCCAACCCCATTGGCAAGTGGCGGGCGGGTGGGCGGTTGGCTGGAACACATTCCCACTGGGCCACGGGCGGGCTGCAGGTCCCCACGAAACCTCCCGTTTCGATTTCTCTTAATTCACTTTGACGGTAATAATGGTTTATGGTATGGCTTGGCTCTTTTGCGGTTCATTGTCGTTGCACCGACCGACCGGTTCCGGTAGCTGGTTGGTTGGAATCCCAGTCGGTATCACAAGCTAGAGCACAGGTCTATGTGCTTCTCGAAATGTGGCACTCGCAATTCGCAGGTCGCAGTTTGACGACGTAAGCACAACGCCGTTCTCGGGGAACTCGGTCGAAACAATGCCCATTCAAAAGCGATTATGTGATGAATGTTGTCGACTGAATGCTCGCTAGCTAGCTAGCTTCTACGTGTGTTTGCTCGAACTGGGGTTCGAACAATTTTTTTTTTTTTTTGGAACTATGTCAACTTGGAATGAAACTAGTCTGTCATTATTTTCAGGTTTTATGTCGACGTCGAATCCGCATTCCGAATCCGGATGCGAATTGGATGCAGGTGAACAGCTTGCCGAGTTTTTACAGAGCTTCTATTATGCCCGGCTTTTATTTCTTTTTCGATTTGAAGGTGATTTTAAAATTAGCTTTTTGATTAACTTCTAACAGAATTTGATGAAGTAAAAATGTTTAATGTTTTGTTTTAACGTAGAACTATGTACTACGGAAAGGCCTCGACTCGAAATGATACATTGAGTTTTGTTGCACCAGTTTTGATCATAAAAGCTATCATAAGACTATAATAAAACCTAAATTGTTGCTCCGCAAGGGTATAACAAAACCTTCTACGTTATTTGGGTGTAAACTGACTATTCACTATCGTTAGCATCGTTGTTAACCATCGGCGAAATAATCATCATTATAAAAAGACTAGAGGAAATTAGTATTAATAGGATTTAACATATTTTTGAAGTAAATGAGTACCTATATTAAGCAGGTTACTTTACGAGAAATTTGGCGAGTTTTTATAAATGTAGCGCCAGCCCTGAGTATAGCCCAACAAACAAACAATGTGATGAAGCTCAATAAAAATGACTTTCATACTGTTGTGCTTCTACTCTGTATTTCTACGTTGGAAAGGAATATTATTAGGACAAAAGAAAAGCTACTGCATTGGGCTCGATTCGATTCGGCTCTCCCAATGTTGGTTGGTCAAGCTAAGTTCATAGAGCACCATAGCTCTATGGAGCACACAAATCTTTATAGCCAGCAGTGCTGTTTTCGTTGATACAAAATTTCCCTGCAGCTGAATGCATAATTAAAATGTAAGATATTGGTCCCATTCCTTCTGTCCTGCAGCTCAAAGTAACAGTAGAGCTTGGATTTATTTACAACCAGGTACTAAAACAAATCATCGCAAAGAAAATTGGTCCCAAAGTAACGCACCCTTAGAGTGAATATTGTCTCTCCTCATAAAAAGTTCTACTGCAGAAAGAAAAACTCGAAAGGAAAAAATCGTCATCCAGTTCGATCCAACTCGGGACAAGCAGCTTAGCATCCCGTTTTTGACAAAGCTACAGCCTGTCAGTGGTCCTTTCGTGCTGGTCAGTCATAGGAAAACGACATGCCAAACGGGCATGATCGATGGAAGTGTCACCGAGCGAGCAAAGGCCATCAGCCAGAAATGTGGACCAGCACAGCTGGTTGTTCCGCGGCTTGTCAGACCACACGGCATTCGATACATTTCCACCATATTTTCAGGCTTCATCCATAAATCTTGTCCCGGGAACTTCCTTTTTTCGGTAATGCTGGAAAAAAGTACACACACTCGCGCACACCCGCTGACCGGCAGGAATGAAACAATGCTTAGACCGCGAAAAGTTTTGCCTAGTTTTGCGGTAAAGTTCCACCGTGACTTTTTCTGGCTTGTTATGGAATTTCGTACCGCAAATGTTACCCCAGCACTACACTATACTATGTACTGCTGCGGGCTGTGAGTTTGCTTCCGGCAGCACTTGCGGAGGCCAACCAACCATGCCTTTACTTTCTAGGTCAGCTGGTCAGTTCAGGAATGCGTCCCGTAGTCATTCGTATGCTAAACAAGTTTTCCCTCACTGGCTGACTGGTCAATTCGTTCGGTACAATCTGGTACTGCTAGTACGAGGAATTGGTTATTGAAATGAAAATGACCAAACCGATGTGGACGTTAAGAATTGTAAATCCAGTTCATAACAATACTTTTTAATGGCCAATGATTGTTATGCGTTTGATTAAAATTAAATGTCTTCCAAAAGGATATTCCCCTCATTTGGGTTTAATCACAGACCAAGCAAATTTATTCACGTGCTGCTCTAAGTGGCACACGGTCGTTGCTGTTGGAAACAAAAAGGCCAGGCCAGGCCAGGCTAGACTATGAATATTAGATGGGGTTCAACGGTATTCCGCCCATACATAGTTCCATGTGTAAGGTACACTCACACACATTTCACTTTCACTGCCGAGCGTCTCGTGTGTCCGTTCCATCGCATCGGTGGACCTTGTCCGAGCTTTCTTGGTTCACACAGTTTAAGCCAGGAAGGTCGTAACTCGTAACTTTTCTTTTCATTTTGCGGAAGGGTCGCAAAAGAGTAGTCTAGCATTAGTTATGTGTAGGATGTACACTGGCGTGTCCAACGCTTTACGGAAGGTTAAGTACCTGCCACAGTAGTTTTGCCACATGAACCCAGATCATCTTGTGTAGAATATTGCTTTGTTTCAGTGGAATCCTTGGATTTGGATTCTATTTTAATGTGTTTTTTAACTGCATTTTGACCATTGCATGAAGAAATGTTAGAACAAGATCAGACTAAAAAATAGCGAAAAAAATGGACATAAGAATCGTATCAAAAAGTAATCTAGAAAATTGGAAATATTGCTTCCCACTGGTTTTCGGTGCCATTTCGATGGTTTGTGTTGCTTTGCTCCGCAGCACTTAATAGTACTGCAGAGAGGTAGCGCTGGTTTTATACTAACACATTTCAGGTACAATTTTAGTCCGTCCCATTTTGCAAGTTTTGCCATTGCATTACTTACGTAGTCGAAATTTTTCATCGATTTTTGTTCTGGTATATAACAAGACGTGATTCGGTGTACCGCTTCATTTTGACGCTATTTCGTTGGCAGTAAATCAAAAATAAATGCAATTAAACATTGTTGAAGGCGTCAAAAAGGAAATGGCATGGCTTATAATTATACAATCAGCCCTTTTCAGAGCCTGTAGAATAATTGAAGATACAATTAGATTTTCTCATCAAACATTTCATATGAATTTCTAAAGTTGTAGAGCGTTAAAAAACTTTCTCGTGTTTTACTGTAAACTTGAACAAGTTACCTTATCAATCAACTGGAATTTTCGTGCCCTTTTTATTAACGCGTTTTAAGCTACATTAAACTTTGCTTTTTTCTGCCTTTTTTGCCGTGTCCAGACGTGTTAAAATGTCGCTTTTCCGCGTAAAATAACGTCAAAGTAATGCCGCCTACCGATTTACCGACTAAAGATTCAGCTACGTAAGCTATGGAACTTGAAAAATTTGTCCCCGAAGACGAAATTTTCAATTCGGAAACGGTACATTAGGCTTACTCATTTGGCGAATAGCTAAATTTATGAAAACTCAGACACTACCGCCATGCATTTTATTAGTCAATTAGCCTTTATTTCAATGTCAATTCAAGGTCAATCAGACCCTATCCGAGCTGCTCTAAAATTTGTCATTAAACAGTTAAATCGATATTTTCGAATTAAAAATACCACAGAAAATGGCTTCTAGACAACGATTTTGACGTTTCTGATTTGGCAATTTACCAGTTTATTTTGAAGATTTTTACCACAAATTGAAAATATGCCCGTCAATCTAGTGCATTACAGTAAGATGCAAGTTTTTGTTACAAATTAATTATTAATCAATTTAAAAAAAAATATTGTTCAATCAAAATATTTTTTTAGAGTATTGAACGTGCGTAGGTTGGTCGAATGTTTACTGTTGCCATTATAATTCTGTCCTATCATTATAATAGTCCTACGTCAATAATGCGGCCGTGTCTTGTCTTGTGTACACAGCACCGCTGAGTTTTACATAGAACTACTTCTCACGAGAGAGCAAGGATATACAATCAAAATATAAAAAATGAAAAGTGATCAGGAAGCACTAATAGGCCCAAGTCCAAACTCAGACCCAGTCCAGAGCCCAAGCGCACATCCAAATCCAGGTCTCGTCACAAAAACCTATCTGTGTATGTAGTATCCCAAGTAACAATCCAATAGCAAATTGGTCTTATCCATTTCTTATAATAGTTTTATCAGAGCATTGCAAAGTCTATTGGGTTTTATAATGTTTCTCTTCAAGTGAATTTTATCTTATTTGATTAACATTTCTGAAGTATAACTGAAGGAGACTTGAAGAATCACCCATAAAATTGCATTATCAATAAGTGTAATTCACCTTATAACCGGTTTAAACCGGTTTTAAAGGATACTATATTTCTGCTTAAAAACGACGCTCTTTAAAACTTAGCAATAGTATTGACAAAAACCTATGACATTCTTCCGCAAGATTCGTTTATCTTAACAATACTGCTATAAAACTCTCTCAAAATCGTAAATTCTTGAAAGAGAAAACATACTCTTCAATAAGAACTTCATTGGCGTAGCTAGAGGGGGTGCCTAGGGGACCATCAGGCCCCCTCCAGAATTCTTCAGGCCCCCTCCAGAAATTTTCACCATTGGAAATTGAAAACCGGAAAAGTGTATAAAATAATTCCTTCGTTATTTTTCTCGTGCAAAAACCAAACGAATATCAACAGCTTTGTAATTATATTACACTCCGAAATCTTACATGTCAAGAGCAACATGTGAAAAGGGCCTATGTGCAAATGAGAGATTCTCTTCGTATGTCCTCTTTTTCGCTTATCACGGATACAAATTCACTTGAACGGATTAATTCTGCATGAAACGGTTGCTGGAGTTATTTGCTAGCTGTTGGTAAAGAAGAATTGCATTGGAATGCATTCATGTCGCTGTGGTAAACGCAAGAGAGGAGACACGAAAAGAATCCCTCATTTACACATAGGCCCTTTTCACATGTTGCTCTTGATGTGATAGCGACGAGGGTAATTTCCAAGATTTGGGGGGAGGAGAAGCTACCGGAGAAATAGATGTAAGGACGAGGGCTCCTTGTTGTTAAAACAACTGTTGAGTTGTGGCAACCGATATATATCCAATTTTAGTCATAAATGAGTTGCTGCAACTAAAAGTGCCAAATGTGTGCTGCTTGGAAGAGGCATAACACTGGTAAAGCCGCCTACAACGTACTCTCCTAGATCTTGTTACACCGAGTGTTACCGGGTGTTCGTAGAGAATTACCAGACAGGTTTCATGAGGCTCGGGCAACTGAGGACCATATTTTTATCATTCGACAGATCAGACATATCAGATGTCGGGAGTACAACCCACCAACGAACCACATCTTTATTGTTTTTAAAGCAGCAAACGATACAGGCGATCGAAACCACATATATGGAAGATAATGCAAGAACACGGTTTTCCGCATAAACTGACATGACTGATCGGTGTTACATAGGATCGAGTGTGTGTTTCGTGCACCTCTCGGAGACACTCTCGAGTCCCTTTAAGACGTAGCAAGGGTTGAGCAAGGTGACGGCTTATCCTACATGCTGTTCAACATTGCTCTTGAGGGGTTGATCCGACGAACGGGTATCGAAACGAGAGTCACAATTTTTACCAAGGGTAGTCAACTCCTAGCCAGGAACTTTGCGACTAGTGATGGCCGGTAATCGGTCGATTAACCGGGAATAATCGAATAATTTCTAATCGAATACTGCCGGCGAGTAATTCCATAATCGAATAGTTCAAAAGAGATAAAAAAATGCGAATAATCCCCATTAATCGTTCATAATCGTCCGATTAATCGAATATTTTAAACGAGTTATTCGAATATTTGTTATCGAATGCCACTAGCACGATTACTTAACTAATGGATTAGTGCATGCAACGCTAACCGATTAATCGGTAATCGAATAATTGAAAATTTCGGACAACGACAACAACATCGACGCAAAACACTACGATCCAGAAGCTACGATAGCCGTCATACGAAGCTAACAATGTACATAACTATTATTAGAAAGGTAGTTATTTACGCAGTTGAAGCCGGGATGCTGCTCACGGAGTACATACGCGCCATTGTCGTGTTCGAGCGGAAAGTGCTGCAGACATTTGGCGGAGTAGAAACTGAAAGCGGAAAATGATGCAGACGTATGAATCACAAGCTACAGGCACTGGTTGGAGAGATTCCCATCGCACACCTGGCGAAAAATGGTAGGCTACGGGGGTCCAGACACGTTGTAAGGATGCCAGACGACAATGCGACAAAAATAGTTCTCTACAACATCCCAACCGAAACCAAGAACAAGGAGGCTCCACGTGCAGGTTGGCTCGACCGTCTTGAAAGTGATTTGCGACTTCTGAGACGGCTGAAAATTGGCGACGAGTGGCCCAAGATCGAGTTGAATGGAGACGACTGCTTGAAACAGCCCGAGCCCTTCGGCTCTATGCTGCTAACGACAACACTTATATAAGTGTTTATACAAAGTGATTTTTTTTAAAGGTACCCCCTAGGCCCCTCCCAGGGAATTTTCGTAGCTACGCCAATGATAAGAACATTCTAGCGTAAACAACTAATCTGTCAAAATGGGCGTCTAACCTGGAGAAAACTGAGAAATACAGATCTTTTAAACGAAAATTAAGCGAAAATCTGTTTAATATTTTAAAACTCTTTCATATGAACAATCAGCGAAGTCACAAAACTAACTGAGCTGAGAAAGGACGGTGCCCGTAATTATGCATTTGCCTGAAGCGGTGTGAGTTTCCTCTGGAGTTCTTCGATTTTTTTAAACTGAATACCCAAGTAACAATTTCAATTTTAAGGTGCACTTGAAGAGGTTTCCAGCATTTGCTGCTTAAAACCGATCTGAAAACTTGTAATTCTACAAAACTCCGATAAAACAGCCATAAAACCTTTATAAGGCGAGGGAGGCCCACACTAAAGAAGGTTCTCAAGAAAATTTCCAAAGATCCTTTTAAAACTTGTAATTCTTATCGATATCTATTTATAATGACTTTCAAGAGTCGCTTGAAAAAAAAAGAAAACCGCCACAAGTGTTGATGATTTTATGGTTGTCTCTTCAAAGAACACTTGCAAGACATCATACACTTTTCACAGCCTTAAATGTTTTAAATTGAACAAGAGCTATAAGCTATAAGCATACACAGATATTGCTATTTCGAAATGAGTATAAATGAAAATTGAAAATAAAAATGATGATAAAAGCAGCTGCTTTGTTGCTCATAAATGAGAAATTTTTCATGCCACGCTCGGTTTGTCGATGTTTTGTGACATGAAAGTTAGAAAATTTCAACGCGCCAGTAATTTTTGCTAGATTATCGAAAAATTAAATTAATAAAAAAAATTAATGATTTCATGAAGAAGTTGATAGCTACCAAATTTTTAACTAATTGTGGCGAAAAAGCTTTTATATGCCTAAACATTTATTTAAAAAGATAAGATCACTAATAGTATTGCATAATACCATATTTATAAGCGCCCATATGCAATTGACTACAATTTCAAAAGTAATCAAAATAGCCCTGTTCGCCATTTTTTCAATGGTATTATCCAAATCAACCCGAAAGCGATTATTAGACTAACATTTCTTGAACAAGACAAAGAAAATTTTTCCAAGAGCGCGATAAGTTCATCAATACTTATTGTATTCTTAAAGAAGACAAGTTGCGCTTGAATAAGAATTGTTTGAATTGCTTGAGGGCACCAAGTTTTTTGCAAGATAACCATTCTAGTATAAACCAAGGTTAGTCAAGAGAGGTTTTCTGATGTTCAAATTTGTTTTTCACCCCCGCTGGGTTGCCCTTGACGATCACCGAAATTTTCAAAGCGGAAACTGTTGAATGTATAAACAACGTCGATGGTTGCTAACCAATCATACCGCGCACTTCTGTTCTACAAACTGTGAAAACTAGATCACCTATTTTAACTCACCTTGGTATAAACAAAGAAAACATCAACGAAGTATCGACGAAACGTGTTGTTTGTGTTGTTTGGACTGCACGACAGTTCCAAGCGTTTAATTTACAATTGGTATTGGTACAACTGTTTTTAAAAATTATGTTTCAACTGCTTCAGTGCCTTCAAACATTTTCCATACAAAGACATCTGACTTATGAACTCTATATTTAGTTTAAAAAAATACGAAAAGCTCTAGAGGAAACCCGCACCGCCTCTGGCAAATGCATCATTACCGGCACTGTCCTTACCCAGTTCAGCTAGTCCTGAGATCTTTATTGTTTTGTGACTTCGCTGATTGTTCAGATGAAAGAGTTTTCAAAATATTACACAGACTTTCGCTTAATTTTCGTTTAAAAGATCTGTATTCTTCAATTTTCTCCAGGTTCAGACGCCCATTTTGACAGATTAGTTGTTTACGTCAGAATGTTCTTATTCAAGAGTATAATTTCTCTTTCAAGAATATACGATTTTAAGAGAGTTAAATGGCAGTATTGTTAAGATAAACGAATCTTGCAGAAGAATGTCATAAGTTTTTGTCAAAACTATTGTTATGTTTTAAGGAGCATCGTTTTTAAGCAAAAATGAAGTATCCTTTAAAACCCCTTATAAGGTGAATTACACTTATTGATAATTAAGTTTTATGGGTGATTCTTCAAGTCACCTTCAATCATACTTCAGAAATGTTAGTCAAATAAGATAATATTCACTTGAGGAGAAACATTATAAAACCTAACAGACTTTGAAATGCTCTGATAAAACTACTATGAGAAATGAATAAGACCAATTTGCTATTGGATTGTTACTTGGGTATAGAGGTTATAAGTCGGGTGTCTTTGTTTGGCAAATGGTTGAAGGCGCTGAAGCAATTGAAGCATATTTGTTTAAAAAGCGGTTGTAACGATTGTAAATTAAACGCATGGAACTGTCGTGCAGTCCAAACAGCACAAACAACAGGTTACATCATTGACGTTTTCTTTGTTTATACTAGAATGGTTATCAATAAGGCCATTACAAATATTTTATAAAGTTTTTGTCCTTCCGGTGTTCGGCCACTGAAGAGGGGGGGGGGCGAAAAAAAAACATAGTAAATTTTTTAATCGAGCAAAACAACGTGGATTTTAAGAATTTTTATTTAACGTGAAAACCGAATCTATTCTTGTTTATAATATATACGTTATTATTTTCTATGCAAAAATATACGAAAAAAGACAAAAACGAAGGAAAAATTTTTGGACGATTTTCGGAAATTCCATTGTTCGAATTTCCATTTCTGTTTCGTGCTAGAAGCGTTAATTCAACTCGGAGACTCATTTTTCGAGTTTTTCAGACTGTAGAGCCCACAGACAATTGATTTTATAAAAAGAAATTTGACTCATATCCTACAAATTTTTTTTTTGCCCTCCGATTTTTCAAACCAATTTCCAAGGGGGGGGGGGGGGTGGGTGACAAAAACTTTAAATATGATTTGCAATGGCCTAATGTAGCAAACATAACTGGCGCGTTAAAATTTTCTAACTTTCATGTCAGAAAACATCAACAAACCGAATTTGGCATGAAAAATGTCTCATTTATGGGCTTGTTGCCAGCAGCTGCTTTTATCACCATTTTTATTTACAATTTTCATTTATATCCATTTCGAAATAGCAATATCTATGCAAGCTTATAGTTTATAGCTCTTGGTCAATTTAAAAAATTTAAGAAAAATTTAAGGCTATGACAAGTGTTTGATGTCTTGCAAGTGTTCTTTGAAAAGACAACCATTAAATCATCAACACTTGTGGCGGTTTTCTTTTTTTTTCAAGCGACTCTTGAAAGTCATTATAAATAGATATCGATAAGAATTACAAGTTTTAAAAGGATCTTTGGAAATTTTCTTGAGAACCTTCTTTAGTGTGGGCCTCCCTCGCCTTATAAAGGTTTTATGGCTGTTTTATCGGAGTTTTGTAAAATTACAAGTTTTCAGATCGGTTTTAAGCAGCAAATGCTGGAAACCTCTTCAAGTGCACCTTAAAATTGAAATTGTTACTTGGGATGTAGTGTAATGTAGTACTACGTCAGCCAAATGGTCGTGTCTAGAAGGGTGGGTATTTTCAACCTATTGAGCGGTAGCCTGCACAACACAGTAACGTTCCGATTTTGTCAGTTCTCGATTTTGTCTACCCCCGATTTTATTAGCTTTTTATCTCGATTTTGTCAGCCTATAAATTTTGTTTAACTTTTGTGCTTTTAAACATGATTTATAAAACTTTTCAGCCTGCTTGAAACTATTCTGATTCTCTGGGGAGGGTTTTTGAATAAAATGATGCCTTCTTGCGAGTAATTCGGGGTCAAAATTAGGGTGTTTTTATAGTAAAAGTTCTATAGTTCCTAAACAAGCAAAGATAGAGGTAAACTATGTTCAGCAATGTTTTGTATTTTTACTATTTGTATAAATTTTGTAAAACAGAAAAAAGTCATACAACAACTACAAAAACAGCTAAAATAGAAAAACTGATTTTAACGATTTTTAAAAGGATTTTTCTATCTTTGCTAAAGAGATAGAATGTTACTGTCTTGAGCAAAATTTCTTGAAATAATATGCTGTAAAACTTTGCAGAACACATCAATGTGTTATATTGAAACTGGAGAAAAATTAATTTTTTATTGCACTTTTAGGGTGATTAATCAAAATTTGGACTCCGCTGGAGGATAGAACTTTTAATTTTAAGAAACTCTTCCAAAAATTCCATAAACATAAAACCAAGTTTTCCCGCTCAAAGCTAAGGCGCACCAAAAAAGGTTCTGGACCAGTGTGCTGCGCCAGGTTCATTGAGTTTTCGGTTGTCCAATTGAGGGTTAAAATTTAATTTTTAGTAGAAATCTTCGATATTACAAGAGGTTAAGTCTTAAATTTTGATAAAATTTTCGAAAAAAAAATTCCCGATTTTGTCAGTTTCCCCATTTTGTCAGCCGAAAATTCAACATGGGGCTGACAAAATCGGAACATTACTGGGTCAGTATACCTAGGAAAATAAATAAACCTAGATAGAGCTGATCTCTGCAAGGGGGCTGCCAAAAACCAAAAGCCCCCACATGCCAAATTTGGTTCCATTTGCTTGATTAGTTCTCGAGTAATGAGGAAACTTGTATTTAATTTGTATAGGAGCCCCTCCTCCTAAAGTGAGAAGTCTCCTCTTTAAGGGGAGAGGGGTCATAATTCCCCTCCTAAACAGGGGAGGGATCTCAGTCCACCATAGAAAGAAATCTTGCCTCCAGAAACCCCCACATGCCAAATTTGGTTCCATTTGCTTGCTTAATACTGGAGTTATGAAAAAATTTGTATTTCATTTGTATAGGAGCCCCCCCCCCCCTCTTAAAGTGGGGAGGGGTCCTAATTCATCATAGAAAAAATTCTTGCCTCCAGAAACACCCACATGCCAATTTGGTTCCGTGTGACTGATTAGTTCTCGAGTTATGAAGAAATTTGTATTTCATTTCTATAGGAACCCCCCCCCCCCCTTAAGCCTCCCTCCCTTAAGCTTCATATGCCAAATTTGATTCCATTTGCTTGATTAGTTCTCGAGTTTTGGGGAAATTTGTATTTTATTCGTATAAGAGCCCGCCTCCTAAATGGGGGAGGGGTCATAATTCCCCTCCTCAAGAGGGGAGGGGTCTCAATTCACCATAAAAAATTCTTATTTCCAAAAATACCCACATGCCAAATTTCGTTCCATTTGCCTGATTAGTTCTTGAGTTATGCAGAAATTTGTGTTTCATGTGTATGGGAGCCCCCCCCCCCCCCCTCTTAGTGGGAGGAGGGGTCTCTAACCTTCATAAGAACCTCCCTCGGCCCCAAAAACCCCTACATGCAAATTTTCGCGCCGATCGGTTCAGTAGTTTTCGATTCTATAAGGAACATACCGACAGACAGACAAACAGACAGACAGAAATCCGGATGTGCGTTCATTTCGTCAGGGCTATTCTTTTCTCTATCTATAGAGGAAGGACCAGAAGTTTCAATGAAAATTCCCTTACCTTAGTGAATTCTAAATTCTCAAATGTTTCCTTTGAAAAAAAAAAACGATAGCTTCCCTTCTTAATAATGGCTGCTTTTAAAGTAAATCCAGAACGAGCTTTTATTTCCCAAATACTTATTTTTATTTGATCTCTTCGAAAGTTTTTCAAACCAGGTTTGTTTTTATTTATTAAAAAGAGGATTGATTTTTCGGACTTCAAAGGTGGTTGTATTCGCTCAAAATTCTCTGCAGCCTGTTCTGTCTGGCAAGAAGAATGAAATACAAATTTAAAACAGAATTTTTAAGAAGCAGATGAACCTGATTTTGATTCTAAACAAATTATTATTCTGACTAATAAGCATTACGCTTACGACTAGAAAATTCCATGAATACTCGAAAAAAGGAAAGGTTCGTTTTTCTCAAATTACGGATTCTACTTAGATAATTATCACCATACAAATATAAGACAGACGTTTTGTTTTTTTGAGTGAGAACTTCATTTAAAAATACCTAATGTTATACCCAGACAGAAATGAAATAAACAGTGAAGACATTACAATTTAAAAATTACTGTTTGGGGTTATCTTAGCCTTTAACTTATAAATGTGGACCTATAAAGGCAAGGTTGTGTAAATTATTTTTTGAATCGAAAACTAGACGGAAGACTGGCAGAAGAAATGAATAAAATCATAGATTTTGGTTGAACTTTAAGCAGTGAGTGGAAAAATAGGAAATACGAACAATTGATAATACAAAAGTGTCTGTTTAAAAATCACATATTTTAATACAAACAGAGATAAAATTTCATTCGCTTTATTTTAGAAAGTCACCAGATGCAGGTAATTGGAGCTAACATGATTCTTCTATTTACCTTTAACACCATCACCTCCCAATGACACCCGATACCTTTTCGAGCTGTAACATATCAATCGTTCAATCGCTAGCACATTATCGTCGTCATCATCACCAGTCAGCAAGCGTAATTAGTGGCCCGATACCCCGAGGGCCACTGTTTGCATTGCCGTCGCGCCACCGAAACGCCGGAAATGTAGTAATTAATCTCCCAAAGCAGCATCAAAATTTCATCCCCACATTCCAATCTTCTAATCTAAACTAGCCCCGGTTGTTGTGGTTGCGACCGTTTGCTGTCACTGGTCGACCACCACCCGCCTCCATTACGATTGCGAGTTCAAGTGGCATGGCGATTTTTTCTTCCCATTATAACCAACAAATCATCACCATCATTGTAAAATCATTAATGACGGAGAGCAACAGTGACAAAGTCGTCCTGTCTAGTAACAAACACTTGGTGCACTTGTAGGAAATATACATTCAATACAATACCAAACCCCATTCAGCTCCATTGTGTTCGGTATGTTGTTGTTCCTCCCGCACGAAGTGGGTGGATGGATTCTCGTTTCTCTCGGTCTTTTTATTGCTCATACTCATTGGTTCTATGGTTTTCTCCTATCGAAAAATCCTAGCGTTGATCCTACACACCGCTGAAGGTATTTGCCACTCTCCCTCTCTCTCTCGCTAGTCGCGGAGTCGCGATACTTTACAACCCACCACCACCCGCGCAACAACAAGTAATTCACAATCTAGGACTACGCGAGAGGGTGGCGACTTTGTAGGTGAATTGTAAGTGTTCGCTCGCTCCCGTAGGCTATGTCGAGAATCGCAAAAATGCTCGCGTGGAGCCCGCTGTGTTGGTGCCTTTTTTGGGGTCGTTTCGATGTGGGTGTTGCTTTACTACATCGTCGAGAGGAAATGGTCCTTCTGCCGCTCTGGAACGACCACCGCGCGCGAGTGGTGAATGATGATTGTATTTAAATTTCTGGCAACCGTTCGGTTCACTTTATGCGGGTGGATGTTACAACCTTTTCTTCGGGTTCGCTCCTACTAGAGTGTGGCCATAAAATAGCGGCATAGTACTAGAAACGACTACAACCAACCATCAGACCGGAGGCGGGCGAGACTCACAGGTTTCAGCAGCTCAATTCGGGAAGAAACGAGAGCAAATGATGATTATTTAGCACGGCAGGGAAATCAGTGCAAATAAGACTATCGCCTCGGTTGGTTGTCGGGAGCCAAACACTACAACGTCGTCGTCGCATCCGGGCTAGAAGCTATTGTTAGAAAAGGATTTCAATTGAAAGTGCCAGCAAGAAGGATATACCACACCGACCGCACGGATCTCCCTTGCAGGTGATTCTCGAAGGATTACGCCAAGGCGGAGATTTTCATCTTCAGTTTCTCGGGAAAGTGGTCGCGAGTCGCGTCGACGCTGCTTGAGGATACAGTTTCTGCGAGGTTTCATAAGTTTTTTTTAATAGTGATTTCGAGTGTCGTAGCAGGTGCTATCTAGCGTTAGTCAGCGGATTATTGCAGGAAAGGTGATTAGTTGATTTATTGCGTACTCTTCCGGATGGATTGAGTGTGTTGGTGGACTCGATGAAGTCAGTTCCTGAATGGGGGTGATTAGTGGAATAGTTGTGTGATTTTGGACAAGAATTGTGCGAAGAAAATGTCAACACCACATCCGGAGAGCACAAAATTATATAATACGTGATTGGCCAAAAAAGTGAGGTGAACTGCCAACTGCCACCAACGTTGTTGCCTGTGTTGGGCGATCGTTCACAGCCAAGTGGGACATTCAAACTTGCCATATAGGCGGAACGGTTTGCCAGTCATGTGAGTCTGTTGAATGTGAACCATGGCGGCGGCGATGGCGTCGACGGCAATCGTGTGTGAAGCTCACTTTAATACCTGACCTATTTCTCCGCCGGACCAGTTCGGAATGCGAAAATTTTTAACTGGAGAAATCGAGTTATCACCTCCGTCTGGATTAAATTGATGTTTTTCAATCCTCATTATCGTAATCAGTCGGGAAGAGATGCTGACCGCGAGCGGGAGCGAGCAACAGAGAAAAAGAGACTCGGTCTGTGTGTTGTTATCATCTCATGAAATATGTGTCATCGTGTTTCGTGGCTTGAGACGGTATGAGGGAGGGGAGGAAACATGAGTTGAACGGACGGAGAGGAGGCAGTGTGAAACAAATGCCAATCAACAATCGGGATTAAAGCACTGCATGGTTTTGGGCGAGTCGGTTAAACTTGAGCAGGAAAACGGAAATATCCTTGCCTCCGGTTGCCGCCCTTCAATCGGCAGTCAGTTTTGAAGTCGGAATCATTTTCAATAATAACACTGGGAATATGGAATGGGACTTTGGTTTTTCATTTGCGCAAGGGTAGTGTGAAGAAGGAGCATTGGTTGTTTAAAAGTTTTTTATATCAATCGCAATGTTGTACAATACGAATTTGTTATTTACCCAGATTTAGCTAAACATAAACCTACGAAATTTCTAAACGGGAAAAAAAAAATAAATTGGTTTTTATTGAATTGAATATTTATTGAATTGAATATTTATTGAATGGAAAGAATTTTTGTTTAAAATTCGTAGTCCACAATCACAAACGAAAGAGATTACTTTTAAAAAACTGTACTGAACTGTACTGTAGATATCAACTGGCTCGGCGAAGTAATTAGAAATGTCATTCTGACCAGCGTTGCCAAACTTCCGGATTACCAAACTATCAGATGTTTAACTGAACAATTTGATATTGTTGAAGAACGATTGATAAATTACGCTAGTGTTCGTGTGAATGAGACTACAAGTGCAATTGCTTTGAAACACAAAAAAATTATGTGAAATGCTACGGGTGGAGGGGGACGTTGCCACTGTCAGATGGTATCGGAATCTGCTAAACGAATAAATGCTTTTAAGCTCGAGTTTTCATAATCTCTAGTTTATTCAGGTTAGGTTAAGCTAGCATATATTAAATCCTCTGTCCCACTTCCTCCTACCAGACAACGTTGCCGTTGTCATTAAAAGGGTTTAAGCAGAACTTTGCCAGCGTTTTGAAAGGATTTGCATGGGGAACGAATTGAGTCGTCTTACCTGATAGAGTTGATAGCACTAACGAATAGCAAGAAAATTCCAGACTGTCACAAGGTTGAAGTTGAACCATCGATGAAGCGATGAAAGATTGGGAAATCACTGATACCTAAAAAGCACAGTTCGATTAATGTTGAGCAAAACTACCATTACGAGCAAAAATAGAGAAAAACATGCATGAAATATATCATTATGAGCAAACTGCCAAATTAAACCCTCTGAAACTTTGAATATACTGTTTATTTTTTACAATTTTATGAAATCTCGAATTAAATTGCTTAAAAAAATAGACTGTACTATATGGCATCACTGTTAAGCATCCAAGCTATAAACAAAACAGTATTATAGTTGTTGCATCAAGCGCAGTTATCGGATGGAAAACTGAAATGGTTGTCAGTGTACGAAGCTCAGAATTAAAAAAAAATAAACACGCAAATTTCGGAATTTACTTAAGTTTTTTGTGCGATTTTCGGAATTCGAGCGGCTTTTTAAACTTCTAGAAAAGATGGCTTTACCGACTCACAATCTTTCTGTAATTGTTGTTGTTGTTGTTGTTGTTGTTGTTGTTGTTGTTGTTGTTGTTGTTGTTGTTGTTGTTGTTGTTGTTGTTGTTGTTGTTGTTGTTGTTGATGTTGTTGTTGTTGTTGTTGTTGTTGTTGTTGTTGTTGTTGTTGTTGTTGTTGTTGTTGTTGTTGTTGTGCACTAGGCCTGAGAGAAATAATCATTTTTAAGAGAACAATTGTACTGTTGTACAACTTACGAGTCCGGATTCTGGCTTGTTGTGTGAGACTTCAGTTAGAATCTCTTCTTGCTCGGTAACAAATGTAGCCTTTCCGGTAACGGATGTGTCACACAATACAGCGGTCGGTATTCAGTTTGTTCGCCAATGCAAAGTCCATGATGTTGGAGTCAGTTTTAATTTCCCGAATGGCTGTTAATTGCAGTTAATGATCAAGGGTTCTACTCTAGCGCTTGGTTTGCGTTTTCCGGCCGTCCTCGGAGTACTTTTAGTATAATCCATCAGTTTTTTCAGCACCCGAGTTGACGCTGATAGGTTTTGCAAGTGACTGTGCACAATTATTCTACTTTTCTCTTCCTGCATGATGAATACCTCGGAACTATATTAGCCTCAAACTGAGAAAAAAATATACCGAGTAGCACTATTTACAAATAACAAAACGCTGTCAAACGTTTGCATTTGCAACCACTGCACTGTGGTCCAGGAAGCCAAGCTAGGTGGAATAAATTGTTTACTCAGTAGTAGTTGATTTTAGACTATCTACGTGTTAGCAACAAAATCTTGATTTAGGATGCCGCTCTTTAACTTTACTAAGATCTAAGATTAACTAAGATCCAGAAATTATCTTCAAAACGAAACAAGATAGAACGTGACTCACTTCAGCAATTTTATAGTTTGAAGTATTCTGAGTAATATTGCAGAAGACGGAAACCCTCTATCTCAAGCCGTTTCCATATTAGGGCGTTTTTACTGAATCAAGTTAGGGTGGCTCTGCTATCTTGCGATTTTTCTCCTTAACTTTTTTATTTTGCATTTCTGGCAAAACACTTCTTCAGATGACTGCCTCCAACTCAACAAGACACGACTTTTGTTGAAAAAAGAAACTGGCCATCTACTTTACTTCTCCACTTATATCAAATTTTGTGCTAAAATAGGTCGTTTTCAAATGTTAGTATGTTAGAAAGATGTAAGTAGAATTAAAATCGGTTGATTGCGTTTGAAAGAACGTAGTTTTCTGTGCATAATATCAAAAGCGACTCCCCTTTTATCAACCCCCTGTGCTGAATCACTTATGTCAAGAAACATGTACGCCAAGCTTGCTGAAGAACAGTCAAGGTATTCCGGAGTAATGGCGCAACTCGTTAACTTTTTTATACTTAAATATGTTAAAACCCCACATATTCAAAGTTAATTTATTTGAGATAGACAAAAATCCCTTCTCCAATTTTTTGATATTATGCACAGAAAACTACGTTCTTTCAATCGCAATCAACCGATTTTAATTCTACTTGTATCTTTCTAAGATACTAACATTTTAAAACGGCCTTTTTTTTAACACAAAATTTCATATAAGTGGAGAAGTAAAGTAGATAGTCAGTTTCTTTTTTCACCAAAAGTTGCGTATTATTGAATATGAATATGAATATGAATATGAATATGAATATGAATATGAATATGAATATGAATATGAATATGAATATGAATATGAATATGAATATGAATATGAATATGAATATGAATATATGATGCTACCACCTACCTTAGCAAAACATCCGTTCATAGCAATGAACCTATCAGGTCAAAAAGAGTTGAACATATTCAATGATTGGTCATGCTTCCCAACTCTTGTATGAAGGGCCAAAAGGGAATTGGTCGATAAGCAACATCACTTACACGTACCAGGTATTTAGAGAATCTCTTTCCAAGAGATGAGTCGCCTGAGTCAATCGTTGAATAAACCGTCTTAATGCAGAATGACTCCAGCAGGTGAGGAGAAGAGCCCGCTCATTATCCACGATGTGTTGTTAACGTCTCTATGGTCTACATCATTTTTAGCACCGCAAAATTCACTAAAATGGCCGTTACTTTTTATCTTTTAAAATTTTTCCACCAAATTTGAAAATTTTCCCGAAGACATTTTCTATTTTCATAATACCTACAGATAATGGCCATATATCACATGGCCCGGAGTTATTCCGGAGTTCCTTGGGGGACCGAGACATGGCTTTTTAAGATAAAGTTACCAAATATATAAAATTTGTTTGAAATCTGTTGATTTTTGTAAACATATCATCGACTGTGACTGTGATAGAAAGTTGACTGTTTCACTCTCCCTAGGCCCACCGCTTCAAACAAGTGCTCTGATGGTCCCTCCCTCTTCCCGATTCTAGTTTATTTATGAAATGTGGTATATATGGGTAAAAATAGAACAATCTCACCAGCAGTCCTTCGAATGGAATAGAGTTGCGTCCTTTTAGTTTCCATAAGTGCTTCTAATAATTAATTTAATTTTTTATTCTGGTATCCAATATCCATGTGCAGTATTAACACTCGTATTGGCCAAAGTTTTCACTATATAGCAGGAGATGCTTCATAAGCTAAAACGAAAAAACTAATTAAAATAACTTATTTTATACTTACCTATTAACAAGATCGTGTGGCTCCGCCGTCTACCCAAAATCTCGATTTTGAGATCAGGCAGCCGGGAACCATCCAGTATCGCACCTCCTAGCTTGGCTACTCAATAGTGCATTACCGGGTATGGTCACGTGGAGGCGCTAGGTAGGGCTTGGGATAGCTAGAGCTATATTGGACGCTCCTCATTTGCCTTCCCCATTTGATACCCACCAAAAATTGCGTATTATTGCGCCTCAAAAGTCATCTGAAGAAGGGTTTTGCGAGAAATGCAAAATAAAAAGTTATGGAGAAAAATCGCAAAATGGCAGAGCCACCCTAACTTGATTCAAGAAAAACGCCCTAATATGGAAACGGCTTGAGATAGAAGATTTCCGTCTTCTGCAATATTACTCAAAATACTTCAAGCTATAAAATTTCTGAAGTAAGTCCTGCTCTATCTTATTTCGTTTTGAAGATAATTTCTGGATCTTGGTTAATTTAAGGGTCACCCTGAAATAGCTCATGCCAAAAAAAAAGCGGCATGCTAAATCAAGATTTTGTTGCTAACACGTAAATAGTTTAAAATCAACCACTACTGAGTAAACAATTTATTCCACCTAATTTGGCTTTCCGGATCATAGTGCACTGGGATCGCGAAAATGAAGTGCCCTATTTCTAAATGATCTAAGCTTCATGCAGCAATTCATGTTAAAGGAAGCAATCTTTAATACATTTACCATGAAATCACCGGTGATTTTTTGATTTTTTTTACATGCATCAGCAAGCAAAAACGACATATCGTTGGAAATGGTCGTAAACAGTAAAGGTCCTCAGTTACTTCCCAGGGGTACACTACTTAAATATCAGAAATTTTCGGGGTATTGTGGAACAGTTTATATACAACAGTTAAAAATATTATCTAGTTTACTTCCCTGTTAAAAAGCAAAGCAATGCTTAGCTGCTGCATTCGGAATTTGACCTTCTTATCTTTATATTAGTACCGAATTGAAAAATATGTTTTTATGATAGCAATTGTTCCACTTGACGTCGGTTTTCATAATAGCCGTGACAGGTTTTCTGTTCGATTGGACTGACTTATGGCAACTGAGTGTGCTCGATGAAATTTTGAATTTAAGATGGCACCTCTCTTTCTATTATAGATCCGCTGCCCTAAGGCTACGGCTTTATAATACTAGCACATTAAATAAAATGTTAATGGACGATACAAGGCAAGAAGGCAACTCGCCGTCAGAGGAACCGACTACTGCGGGTCAGACAATTCCCTAGCAAAAATCACATACGTCTGAGTTTATTCGTTTTCCTATTTCCTAAGCCTACTGACCGAAAATAAAATACGAGCCATACGAACTCCATTTTTATTACTAACTACTTACTGCCCACCTTATAACTCACCTTTCACTACTCAATATTCACAACTCACTACTCACTAACCATTACTCACTACTTACTACTCGCAACTCACAGTTCACTACTCACTACTGACTATTCATTACTTACTACTCACTACTCATTACTCACCACTCACTACTCATTACTCACCACTCACACCTCACTACTCATTACTCACTATTCACTACCCAGTACTCAGTACACACTTTTATTTGCGAGATTGACAAAATTCTGTTTAAATTAACATAATTTACAATTAATTCATTGTGTGGTTTTTTCGTCTTTCATCCTAAATTTTTCGTCTTTTTTTTTGTTATGTGTACTCGGTCGCCTTTTGCTGTCGTCTTCATCTTGTCTATTTGCCGCTTGCTAGTTCTTTATATTATCTTCCATTCGGGTATCTTTACCTGACAGTGCTTTTGGCTGCTCTCGATGGCGTCCTTTTGTCGTCATTTTTAGTGTTTTTTGACATTTATTGTCGCAGTTTTGCCGTCTCTTCGTTGACTTTTCTGTATCGATTTGTCGCTTCGTTGGCGTTTTTCGGGATCTTTTAATCGTATTTTTTGTAACCTCTTTTTCATCGTCTACTCACCTACTCGCCATAATTTTTTCATCATGTTTCCGTCGTTTTCTCGCTGTCTTTTCACAGCGCCTCTTCATCGTATTTTTGTCGCCAATTTATTGTCTTTTCGTCGTTTGTTTGTCGTCTATTCGTTATCTTATTGCTGTCTTTTCGACATCTTCCCACTGTAATTTCTAGTTGTTTTGTTTTCGTATTCGTCAATTTACTTCCGCTGCTTGGCCGCCGTTTTACCGTCTTTTCAGTTCCTTTTTGCATTTTTTTATCGTATATTCGTCGCCTGTTTCTGACATTTTTGTGGTTTTTTTTTTGTCCTCTTTTATGTTTTGCTTTCTTTTTGTCGCATTTTGCCGTCTTTTCTTCGACTTCCTGTCATCTTTTACACGTCTTTTGTCGTTGTTTTCCCGTTTTTAGGTCTTTACGTCACTTTTGTCATTTGTTTGTACAGAGTACCAAACGTCGAGTTGGGTTTCCTCGAAATCTGAGTTTTGTTACTTGGTTCGGTTTGACTTAACACCGATCATTTGTCGACCATTTTGGTGCTTATTAAACGCCTTTTTGACATTGCACTATGGGCAAAAACGAAAGATAAAACGGACGCAATTAAGATACGGACTGCAGGCTTATGAAATATAGGTGATCTTATGTAAAATTTTCCGGAGAATCGCGTGGTGCCCACCCCTTTTCTGTTTGTCATCGGGAAGTGCCCCATTTTGCAGATTTTCCCCTATTTTTACCATTTTTCACCCTTATTGGATTATTCCAAGCAAGGTTTTGAAAAAACAAACCGCAAAAATCTACTAATTTTGTGGAAAACAGTCCGCAGAATCGAATAGGGATTATCTAATTTATTTTAGAGCACATTAATTTTTTTGTTAGAATTCCCGTTTGGTATGATCGGTTTGACAACAGCTCAACCAAAAAAAAATAATGTGCTCTAAACTAAATGAGATAAGCCCTATTCGATTCTGCGGACTTTTTTACTAAAAATTATTAGGTTTTTAACTTTTGTTTTCTTAAAGCCTTGCTTGGAACAGTCCAGTAAGGGTAAAAAATATTAAAAATAGGGGAAAATGAGCAAAATGGGGCACTTCCCGATGATAAACAGGAAAGGGATCGGCACCACGCGATTCTCCGGAAAATTTGACTTAAGAACACGTATATTTTATCAACCTGTAGGTCGTATCTTGATTGCATCCGTTTTATCTTTCATTTTTGCCCATAGTGCATTGTTTTGTCGTGTTTTTTGTTTATGTTTTTTGACGCTGTTTTAGCGTCCTTTCGTCCTTCATCTGTCCGTCTGTCCTCCCATCGCATTTTCATGTTACTTCCGTCGTTTTTTTATCAATTTATTATTATTTATATCAATCACATTTTTTTCATCGCAATTTTGTCGTTTTAACACCGTCTCTTCATTGTTTTTTCTAGGTATTTTAGTAATATTTTAATTTAGTAATATTTTTATTGGTGTTTTTTTATATTTAATCCGTTTTTTGTATTTTTCTTCAATTTTCAAGCCCGCTTTTTCTGTCTTATTTTTTGTCTTTTTCTGTTCCGTCTTTGTTTGTCTTTTTCTGTCCCGGTTTTCGACTTTTTCCCCCTTTTAACTCTGTTTATCCCTTCTTCGTTTCCATCTGCTTCGTTCCGGATACTCATATTATGTCATGTTTCGCCTCCTTTTCTGTCACATTCGGTTTTTTCTGTTCATTTTATCTCTTTTGTTTTGCGGTTTCATTTTCTGCTCTCCATTTTTTCCTTTTCCTGTCCCGTTCTAGCCCCTATTGTGTTCCACGTTTTCTGTTCTCGTTTCGACATTTTTCTGCTCCAGTATTTGCTCCTTTTATTTTCTTCCTACTTTTCTATTCTGTTTTCTCGCTTTTCCTTCTTCTGTTTCATTTTTCCTTTGTTACTTCTTTTCCGGGGAAGCAGCAGGAGGCGGACTACCTTCATCGAGATCTATCGGTACATTTTCTTAAGAACCTGTGTGAAGCAGGGCTGTCCTGCACTCAGTGCTCCTATTTTGCTTATTTAACTGTAATACCTCAATTGATGAAGGGACGGTAGGGGAAAGAAATGAAAATTTTTGGTGAAGGAGGGGAAGAGCGGAAAAGAAGGGGGGGGGGGTATTGGTAGCTATGCTTGACAAGTAGTCATTTTGACTCCTACCTTTTGTCCTGACCTTTTGTTTTTGGGACAAAAGGTAGGAGTCAAAATGACTACTTGTCAAGCATAGCTACCAATACCCCCCCCCCCCCTTCCTTTCCGCTCTTCCCCTCCTTCACCAAAAATTTTCATTTCTTTCCCCTACCGTCCCTTCATCAATTGTAGAACCATCACTTCAAAAAAAATATATATATTAATATATGTATGACCTCATTTCAAGGTCAAGACTAAAAACTTGTGATTAGTCTATGTAATACCTCAACCAAGCAAAATCCGAAAATGTTGTGTATGGGGCATTTATAAAGTCAATTATTATCTATAAGATTGCTGAACTAAGTATTGCTCTATCTTAAGTATTTATTAAGATAGAGCAATACTTAGTTCAGCAATCTTGTGGATAATAATTGATTCTATAAATGCCCCATACATAACATTTTCGGATTTTGCTTGGTTGAGGTGTTCGAGTTGAATTTTGCCTATAGGTGCACTGAGTGCAGGACAGCCCTGATGTGAAGAAATGAAAACGAAAATATTTGCCCCCTTTTCCCGTACTCGAACTAAGTAAAGTCTTGGACTTAAGACTCGGTCAGACCGTCAAGTAAGCTTCGAGGTTTAACAAGCCAGTCGTTTTATGTACGAATCTCTGTTGGGCAGTACTGCTAGATATAGTCGGTAGGATCGTTATGCAGCCCCGTAATTGCCCTGTACTCTAACAGCTGGCTGCGAAATCTGTCGATAAAGAAAGCTTCATATCTTAGCAAGATGATTGAGCCCAAGGCTTTGTTTTTACTATGATCAGAGAGCGACTGTCTGAAAGGGAAGACTGTCGGCATGGCAGCATGAACGTAAATATTCTTGAGTCGCTATTCATTGTAGTAAGCCCTCTTTACTAACTTTACTCTTTACTCTCGTAAGAACTCTATAAGAAACTATAAGATATCGGCTCTTAGAGAATAAAGTTATGATTTTTGGGATGTTAGTCAGTGCATATAGCGTACCCGGAATGTTTGTAATTGAAAGAAATCTTTTCCTTAAAGTTTATGAAAATCTGTAGATACGAGCACCTGTTCTGTAGGCTTGTTCAAAAATTCCTAAATCCGTAGATTTGGCATCACTGATACCGAATGCATTCATAGCTTTCAAGCCCATTATCAGCGTTTTTATAATTTTCGTCGCGCTTTTGGGTACGCAATGCGCAATATCATAACAGTCTTTTTTATTACGAAAACCAAATTTTCCGGTGGTAAACTAAGTAGGTAGTACAATAGCGAAACTAAATATGCGATTTTGTGTACTCTGTAACTATCGATAAAAAGTAAATTGTCGCACCACCAACAATCCTACACTCTGCAAATTATTATTATTTTATTGACACATTTTTTGTGGGGCCTATATAAATCGCACCAGTCAGTAGTAAAACCTCTGTGGTAAAACACCAGCTTTCTTGGTGCTACACTGAATCCAACCTAACATCTACCTGTTCGTCAGTTTGTTCATTATAACAAGTACCTATCCAGCTTTTTACGAGCCATAATGGCAGACGTGTTCGTAAAGTTTGAACGCCATTTTTGACATTTCAGTAATACATCGCATGTTTTCTTTCCGCAAGTTCCTTTAGTTTAACCGTGAACGTGCGGAAACAAGACGTGCGATGTATTACTGAAATGTCAAAAATGCTCGTAAAAAGCTGGATAGAAAATAGAGCTTCGCGGTTTTCAATACCGCTTTTATGTCCTAGACTGTTTATGGTTTCCTCTTAATTTAAAAACTGTGATTTCTGGGAAATGCTTAACGATTAACGTACTCAAAACTCGAAACATTAATTTGGGATAAATTCATTTTGATCCGGATTAATGTTCTCTGAAGGTAGCCATAACACTGTAAAGGGTTTAAAACATACTACTAAATTTATCTGACCCCAATATAAATGCGGTAAATATTTCGATCAACCAAACGCTACGACCATCATTAAAATTTGCCTGGAGAATAAATATTCCGAAAAAAATAAAACCAATAAAATATTCCATCAGCCAGCGATCCGACGTCGTCCAACGACATCGCGACGGATATGATACTCTACTCTATCGTCGTCAGCACTACGAATTGCGGAAACCGACCTCCACTTTAGGGCGGATGTTTTTGAACCGTATGCTTTCCTTATCCTGTGTTCCTGTGTACGTACCCACATATTAATTATACATCGAAATTAGATAGTGTTGATTGGGTATTACGAGGCGATAAAAACGAACGGGTTCGTAACGTAGGCAACAGCTGTAGTCTGGTGGGGACGGATGGTAGGATAATGGCGCTTACGACGCGACGTCTCTCGTCCTCGTGCTCGCTCGAGTGTGTCTCAGAAAAGCGCCGTCAGTCATTTTACGAGCCAGTTGAATCCAAGCAGTCTGTTAAAATTTTTTCGTGTTGATTTAGAAGCGAAATACATGCGCATAAAGCCAAGTTTTTTTACCTCGTGACTCGCAACTCGCGACTGTGGTGTAAAAGTAATTATTTAAAAAAATGTCATTTGTCGCGGCACGCCGCGTCGTTCTGCAAAATTTATCATATTTCCTTTTATCGATCCTGCCCGCTACTAAGTGGGGCACGGTTCGGTCGAAGAGAGGAGTGCAGAAGAGTAAAAGCGAACATTTTGAGTTTATGAATTCATAGACCGGTGAAATATTCATGCTCGGTTGGGTGTCGGCCGACAAATTTTGCTGAGTGCAAATTCCATCAAAGTAGGCGCCGTGTTTTTGGATCCGCAAAACCCACAAAACATTTTCGCCACTGAATTACATAGTAAAAAATTTACACCGAATGACGTGTGACGTGATTATTGTCGATTCATTTCCATAAAATAACAGCTACCAATCGGTAGGCAGCTCGACCACTTTTGGTGTGAATCGTGCTCCGCCCGTTCAAGCTCAACTCAATAGTACGAAGTACGTTTCCTCCCGCTTTATCAGTTACGCAATTAAAGGTCAAATTATTATTACAGTGAACGGGGGCAACCCCAACAATAAATCGAAGAAAAATTGATCGTAACAGAAGTGTGAGTGCCTAAAAGCCCGACCACGGAATTACACCCGAAGAAAAGCAAAAACCACGAGGTGAAAAGTGACGAAGAAAACCAAGTGTAATTGAGGCATAATATGCAAAAACCACCCACAACGGCCGGCCGCGTCCGATGCTGTCGTGCGAGTCGCAGTGTTGCTATTGCTGTTGCCGCTGCTGTTAGACCGTGAATGATGTTGCCTCCGGAATCATGTCGGAGACAAGCTTGCGTGCCAACTCGTGCATTGAGCTGTCCGAGATTAAGAAGCTGGACAGTCTGCTGCGCCAGTGTGAAACGCTGAGCTACGACGATTTGTCCTCGAGCAGCAATGGCGACCGCGAGCTGGCAGACTATATGGAACCGAAGGGCCGCATGAAGCGCAGAAACTCGTCGGCCACTCTCATCACGACACCACCGATCATCACCCAGACGGCCATCCGAGCGCTTTCCAGTTTGAACATTTTCAGTAGTGCTAAGAAAATCATGCGGATGGTCAACGAGAACCCGTTGTCTTACTACGACCGGAACTGCGCGCTGCCCCAAATGAGCCAGGAAGGCTACAAAACCAAAAGTTGCTCCAATCTGCAGAAGCCTAGCCTGTGCTATGGCAAACCCAAATCGAACGAAAACAGTGCTACCGGGGCTGACCACTTCTTCAGCATATCGGAAAATATCCTAACGACTGCCGATAAGGGCCACACAGATGACGCCGAATGCGATTGTCACTGCCCACCAGCGCCACATGTTGATAACAGCGCCGGTGACAGTGGCAAGAACGGGAACCCCCTGGCAAACCCCCTCGGACTCGGACAGAAGCAATCCGTTTACAAGCGAAGGCACAATGAAAGGCAAAGCAATAATTACCAGCACCAGCGTCATCAACAGCAGCAGCAGCACAATCATCCATCGAAGGAGAACGCCACGTCTCCCACCGCTTGCTCCGCCCTCCGCAGGCCACACAAATCCGACCAGTTCGTAAAGCAGCGCCGGATCGACCCGGACGACGAGAATCGCATCGTAAACATCAACGAAACGCCCAACATAGTTCCTATCTCGCTGAACGATGTCAACGACTCGTCCTCGTACGAGGGGGCTTGTGACGAGGGGCCCGCCGCCATCGAACACCGAACGTCGTCGTCGATGAGGCATCAAAAGTCCCTGGACAACAAATCGGATAAGTCACAGCTGTCGCAGGCCAACAGCACCCGGTCCCGGTCCAAGTTCTCGCCGCAGTACCTCTCGCGGAAAATTTCCTGCAAGGCGACCAGCATCGGCGGCATTGGCAGCGGTGGCGGTGGCGGTGGCGGCGGCGAAGCGGAATTAGCCGCCGAAGCGGGCGCCAAGGAGCTACTGTTGGGGCACAAGTTCGAGAAAATCCTGCCAGAGCCGGTCGAAACCGTAAGTACCTCTAGCTATACATATGCGAATGAATAGTAATAACATTAATGGACGAAATGTGGGCTGTTGCTCTCGGCTTGGGAGTAGCCTCGCTGGGGGTTGTTTCATATGCGTTTTTCTGTGATATTTATATAGCTTTTGGGCACGTGTAAGGGTAAGTTACCTACAGGGCGATCTAATCTTGCGCTTCCTTCGGTTGGCTGGCCGATTGACCGATAGGGTGGTGGGATTTCAGATTATTCCTAATAATATGAAACTAATTAAGTTTCGTTTGGAGGATAGGGGAAAACCCCCGCAGTAGTAGTGGGTCACCTTCAACATTATTTCACCTGTGATTTGCGTTTCGGGACATAATTTCGAATGATTTTGTGCTGCTGCCTGGCACCGAATATAGTGGTGCAATCACGGGATGTTGGGACTATTTGAAGCCGGTAGCACCCGAGAGATAACGATAGGTGTCGGTATAATATTGTAACTGCCTGTCGCAACACTAATTATTATTCGCTTGCAAGATGGAGCGACATTGTTCAATGCAAATTATTAACGTTATTCACGGAAGCTCAACAGATCGAAGCTGAATAATTAAAGCCACGGTAGGAGGCTACACATCATACCGTTTTGATTACTTGTTGGCCGTTGAATAATGTACATGATTTAATGGAGTTCATTAAATACACGACATATATTTCGTTATGTCAGAATAATATAGGACAAAACAAACTGTAAAACTTTGTAATTTCCAGATACACCGAAGAGTATTCGGTTCAACCGAAACATATAGCTGTTTTGGTTCCAGTTGACCACTCTGATCTCGAATTAATTCCATTCAATGCAATTCTTTTTCATAGAGCCCATTATGATAAACAGAATGATAATGTCATGTTCAACAACTTCCTGGACGCCTGGCTCACGCTGCTGAATTGCCAATTTAAAGTTTGTGACAATATTAATAAACCTTTATCAGAGATGTAGAATAACTAGCTTCCATGGTCACTCATGTTGTTTATCATCTGCAAATAGTAGTCTAGTATGTTAGCTGCGAACTGGAACATCAACTTTTCTTGATAACATCTTTCGTTGTCATTCCCGTTGTCGTTGGTGTGTGCTTCAAAAGAGTAGATATTGTGCACAAGCGAGACGTAGAACAATAAGTACGAGCAAGTTGACATGTCCTGTTCTATGTAGATACAATATCATTTGCAGCAGCCGGAATTTCTTACCCATCCGTTGTCAACAGTCTTGATCTTGAACAAATGTCATTCATGTTGTTGACGTCACCTTGTTCTACTATTCTGCACTCGGCAGAATTAGGATTGAACTTGTATAAGACGTGTCACTAAAAAAAAGCAAAAAAGAACTGTATGACTATAAAGAAAGGTGCTTTATTTTCATTTTGCATTTTTCATTTTTCATTTTTCATTTTTCATTTTTCATTTTTCATTTTTCATTTTTCATTTTTCATTTTTCATTTTTCATTTTTCATTTTTCATTTTTCATTTTTCATTTTTCATTTTTCATTTTTCATTTTTCATTTTTCATTTTTCATTTTTCATTTTTCATTTTTCATTTTTCATTTTTCATTTTTCATTTTTCATTTTTCATTTTTCATTTTTCATTTTTCATTTTTCATTTTTCATTTTTCATTTTTCATTTTTCATTTTTCATTTTTCATTTTTCATTTTTCATTTTTCATTTTTCATTTTTCATTTTTCATTTTTCATTTTTCATTTTTCATTTTTCATTTTTCATTTTTCATTTTTCATTTTTCATTTTTCATTTTTCATTTTTCATTTTTCATTTTTCATTTTTCATTTTTCATTTTTCATTTTTCATTTTTCATTTTTCATTTTTCATTTTTCAATTCTATTCTTTTTACTTTCTGCTTTTTACCATATACATACTTTTTACACTTTTTACTTTTTGCATTTTACTTTTCTTTTACTTTTTACTTTTTACTTTTTACTTTTTACTTTTTACTTTTTACTTTTTACTTTTTACTTTTTACTTTTTACTTTTTACTTTTTACTTTTTACTTTTTACTTTTTACTTTTTACTTTTTACTTTTTACTTTTTACTTTTTACTTTTTACTTTTTACTTTTTACTTTTTACTTTTTACTTTTTACTTTTTACTTTTTACTTTTTACTTTTTACTTTTTACTTTTTACTTTTTACTTTTTACTTTTTACTTTTTACTTTTTACATTCTAATTTTTATTTTTTACTTTTTACTTTTCACTTTTTACTTTTTACTTTTTACTTTTTACTTTTCGCTTTTTACTTTTTACTTTTTACTTCTTGCACTTTGAGTCCCTCCTTGAGTTTCTGATGCCGGTGGGGTTGTTGAAAACCCCGTTTTCGTCCTTCTGTCTTCCGACATCCTTACGACGTATCCGGCCCACCGTAACCAATCGACTTTCGCCCGATCTACGATGTACGCATCTTTCCAAGCTGTGCATGTAGCTCGTGATTCGTACACCTCCGCCACTCTCCGCTTTCAGTTTGTGCTCCGCAAAATGTCGACCCAGCACAGTATGTGCTTCGTGAACCTAACGTTTTGCGAAGTGCAAAATAGACCCGATTCTCCGCTTGAACGGCCCGCTGGATGTCCTTACTGGTGTTGTTGCCAGTGGTCACCAGCGGTCCCAAATACTCGATCTCATCTAGCACTTCTAGTTAGTTCGTCGCCATCAACGGTTCCCGTTAATGGGAGGCGTGCGTTTGTCTCTTTTGAGCCTCTTCCTTCCCTCCGTTTACAGTGTCTCTTAGATGGCCTTAACCGTCGCAAAGCCATCGGCGAAGCCTAGGAGTTGGCTATATTTGGTGAAAATCGCCTCTCGTTTCGATGCCCGCTCGTTATATTACCCTTTCAAAAGCGATGTTGAATAATAGTCTCAATCTTCGCCGCTTCTCGGTGGGACTCGAGAGTGTCCCCGAGATGCGCACGAAACAGTCAGTTTGGCCCAAAAGCCATGTTCGCGGTATTATCTGCCATAGTTGGTCTCGATCGACTGTATCATATGCTACTTTAAAGTCATTGTGATGCGTAGGGACGTTGTACTCCGAACATTTCTGCTAGATCTGTCGGATGGTAAAAATTTGGTCCGTCATTGCGAGAAGCCTGTCGGTGTAACAGGATCTGTAAGAGTACCTTGTAGGCGGCGTTTACCAGTGTTATGCAACACTACTAGCACTGACGAACTGACATTCTAAATAGAAGAAAATCTTTTAAAAACCATCGTCCTACACATTTTGCATACACACTAGCACCCTCTGTTATGCATGTTGCGGAGTAGCTTGCATTTGCAGGGTTTTATGCTGTAGGGTTTTTACATTTGTATGGTTTTATAATGAAAACTCGAAGCAACACTCTCGCGCCGCGGTGTGGCCATGTAGCGAAACATGCTTTTTTGAAAAATGAGTGGTTTTTGATTGGACGATGGAATTAACGCGAGTGTCTCGTCTGTTTGTCTGTAATAGTAGCATCAATCGAGCGGATCGCCCTTTTGTTGCAAATCTAAGAAATAACCCAGTAAGCGATCCTTACCTATGGCGGCTTTGTTCGTCTTCAGCAATCCGATTTTTCGTTTTAATAACGGGTTGCAACTAAAATTTTGGAATTTTTTCGCGGTCTTATGCTCAACAACAAAGGAGATCAGAGAGAAATGCGAGTATGTATATGTTAGCTCTCTCTCTCCTCTTTTTGTTAATATTTTTATTTTGTTTATGCTTGCCCAGTTTTGATAAAAATGGCGTCGAACCAAGAAGCATTTGGGAGCGCGTTGTACACTTCTACGAACTGCAACAGAAATCTTGGCAAAAAGTATACGGTACAACATTTAAAAAGCAAATATGTTGCGGCTTCGACTGTTTACCATACTATTCGCAAGCAAGGTAGTGGAAGACCAGCCAAAATTATAGACGCAGAAGGACATCGTTCTCTTTCTCGTTTCTTCAACAACAAGCCCTCTGGTTTGGCTATCAATTAAGATGCACCAGACGAATGTTTCTAGAAAATTTTGATCCCGTTTCTACAAAAACATCATGCAGATGGACAATACGTGTTTTGGCTAGATAGAGCTTCATCGCATTACGCCAAAAAAACAATCGTTCCTGAATATCCATTCGGTCCCATTTTTACCCAAAAACCACAACCCGAAAAATCTGTTTCAATGCACCCAATCAAAGATTTCTTCAGGATTTTGAGTTCCTTGGTGTACAAAAATAACTGGAGAGTCACGAATTGCAAACAGTTGATTGGTAGAATCAAGAGATGCATTCGCAAAGTTGACATGACGGCCGGACCACGCTTCTGTTTCGACGTCAAACGAAAGCTTCGTCGAACAGCCGATTACGGACCGTTTTCAAATGTACACTAATTTTTTTCAACAATGAATAATGTATCTTTAATTACGGGAAATCAGATCTTCTTCATGTATCTTTGTCTTTTTTTTGACAGCTTGAGAAAAAAATTCCAAAATTTTAGTTGCCACCCGTTACTTAAAGATCAGATACTGAGACATTAATATCTTCCACGGGCATTCCTCAGGAGGAATGGAGTGGTGGCGTTAACTTTTACTTTGCCACAAAACCTCAAGATTTCCATGATTCTACTCGCAAGTTTGGGAGGAAATTAAAAAATCCTTTTGTGCAATGGCATAAAAGGCCCCTCAAGTGAATTGTATGCTTTTGACTCATCAGGTTTCAGGTAACAAAACCCCACAGGGTTTCGCGGTGTTCGGGGCAGTAGGAGCGGCCTGTATAAGCATATCGGTAAAGAAACATTCGCAATGCTCCATGAAAGGCCACTTCATTTTATCACCGGGCAATTTGTGTGTGAGGTATGTCGAGAGCTCAAGCGGAGTGTTCCCTTTGGCCAAGCATACATGACTAGGCAGCGCATATCCGCCGAAAGTCACCCGAAACGAATATGATGGTGGCTACCGCTGTTAAGCGATTCTTTATTAAATTACTTGAACTCCGAAATCTTCACCGGCCGGACATTTGATTTCTTGAATTGGCTAACCCCAAAGTCCAGAAGGTCGTTCACGGTCAGACTAGGATCACTGACCTTCACACTGCCAATCTACGCTACGCAAAAAGATTGGAGATTGGAGCGCACTTTTAAAATTTTGGTTACGGTTTTACCACTTTTCTCAACCGTGTTTTTTTCTGTATCGTTTTCTTGGTTTTTGCTCTCACGTTTCTTCCGATTTTCCTCTGATTTGTATGCTTACTTTTTGTTATATTCCGTACTCCCTGTCCCATTGTTTCGCCTTTCTTCGTTTTCTGTCTCATTTTTGTTTATTTCTAACTTTTTTTCCTCATATTTTTCACTAGTTTTTTTTTATTTTCATTCCCGTATTCCAATTCCTTTTCCTTTTCCTTTTTGGTCTCTTTATCCTTTTTTTCGTACCCAGATTTCGTTTTTTTCTAACTTCATATATCTCCCTTCATTCTCGTTTTTCACTTTCGTCTGTTCAGTTTTCCCTCTTTTTGAAGCCTCGTTTTTGCTTCTTTTCTATCACTTTTATTCTACTTTTAGCTGCCTGTTTTCCCTTTCCTCCTTAGTTTTACATTTTTATTTCCCGTTATTCATCATTCTTTAGTTTTACCACTTTCTTTAAACCGTTTTTCCTGTGTTTGTTCTCTTCTTTTTCTCATTTTTTGGCTCATATTTCTCCCTTATAAACCATTTGACCTCTATTCCCTGTTTTCCTTGTTTCCTCTATCGGTTTTCTTTTTACTCACTCATTATTCTTTTCCCTTTTGTTTTCTCTACTTTTCCCTCCTCTTTTCTGTTCTATATTCCCTTTCTTGCCTCGTTTTCCCTCTTTTTTCTCTTTTTTTCCTTTTAGCGAACCAGCACGCTGTTTGCTCTTCCTCTATTCTTGTTCTCTTAATTTCCGGTCCCGTTTTTTACACTTTTCCTCTGTTCCGGTTTTCGATATTTTTCTTCAGTTTTCAGGCCCGTTTTCGTATCCAGTTTGTCTTCATTTTCTTTCTCGTTTCTGGACCGTATTTCCTTCTTTTCTTCCTTAGTTTTTTCTTCCGTTTTACCCGCTTTCTTTTCGTTACTGATCCGTGTTGCCTTTTTCTTTCGTTCGTTCTTCTTTTTCTGTCCCATTTTCCCATTTTTGACTGCATTTTTGTTCTCGTTTTCTTTATCGCTTTTCTTACTTTTTCTTAAATTTTCTCTTCCGTTGTACCTTTTTCTTTTCTCTTCCGTTTTTCCTTTTTCTTCTTTAATATGCCGTTTGACGTGATTTCTCATTTTTCTCGCTTTCTCCATTGGTTTTTTCTTTTTTGCCCACAGTTCTTATTCTCCGTTCCTTTTCTCTTCGTTGCCTGTCCCGTGATTCTCATTTTTCCTGCGTCCTAAATTTCCTCTGCGCCGATTTTTGTCCTGTTTTTTCCGTTTTCAGGCCCATTTTTCCTTCGTTCATGTCACACTTTTTGACGTTTCCTGTCCCGTTTCGAGCGAGATATTTTTAATGGCCTTATTTTCTATGCCATTTTCCCTTGTTTTCTATCCCGTTTTTCTCCTTTTCTATCCCGTTTTTCTCCTTTTTTGTCCCGTTTGGTTCCTTCTTTGTCCCGTTTGGTTCCTCTTTTGTCCTGAATCTTGGTTTTCTCTTGTTTTCGTTTTCTTTATACTTTCTCATTCTATTCTCTCATTTCTCTTCTTTAGCTTATAATTAGACGCAAACCATCTTTTGCCTGTCCGGGTTTTTGCCTCCCTTTTTTTCTCTCCCATATTTTCTTTTACTCATTTTGCTTTCACCTTTTTTTACTCTTCATGCTCCGTTTTCCCTCCGATTCTCCCATGTTTTATTTTGTTTTTCTATGTCTCATTCCAGATTTTTTTTCGCACGTTTTTCCTCTTTTTCTACCCTTTTTTATCTATTTCTATTGGCTTGTAACTAGACTTGAAATTAAACTTAACAGTGAACTAGAAATTGGACGTGAAACAGGAACCGTTTTAACGCAATTAATTCAATTATCGCAAAAATAGTAACCGATCAAATTAAACTGTGGACTTCTGTGACACAGACATTTTTTAGCTTTGTATTAAATTTTACAGAAAAGGTGGGGCACGTTCCCCAGTATACCCTGGCCTGGGCATGCCTGTGGTTACAAAACTCAAGCAACAGTATAAGTATTATTGTATTCTTATAGCGACCAATTTCATGACCAATTTGTTATAAATAATTTCAAAAATAAACAAAATTGAGAAATTTATGTTTCAAAAACTATTTTTTCGCTGTCTTGTCGTCAATAAAAGTGTGTTTTAGTTTTTTTTACTGTACAGCAGTACCCCGAATAAGGCGGTGGGTGATGGTGTACGCCCGCGGTGATTTCTTAGTTGTTCAATAATCAATAAAATTGAGTTTTGTCAGATTGTTAGTGCCTGGTATAACCTAGTCAATTACCAAATATCAATTTTATTAGTTAATGGACAGCTGACATATCGCGGTAGGCGTTTAGCACCATCCATCGCCTTATTCGAGAGATTCCTGTAATTTGACTGAAGTTAGTAAAGTAGTATATTTTCATTTAAAAAGATTAGTTTCTAGATTTTTGTAAAAATAACCGCCTATAGGAAAAAATACCTGTAAAGTTTTGTTTAGAATTGGAACAAACTTTTGTTCATATTGTGGCGCTCTTGGTGGACGGATTTGGAAGTTACTGGCGCCCACGTGTTGGAAATTTTGTTAGCTTCACCTATGTATTTTTGACATTCCGCAAAACAACTGTATTTTGTAAACAAACAACATGCAAGCCGAAAGAAGGGAAAAAATTGTGCAAAGTTATTTGGAAAATCCATTGCGGTTTGCATCTAAGCTAGCAGAAATACCGTATGGCGCGTTATCAAACGGTATAAGGAAACATTGGCGACGCTTCGGAAGCCTCAAGCTAATCACTGTCGACCGGAAACTGCGTGGTAAGATTTTGAAGACCATCAAGAGGAATCCAAATCTGTCGGACCGCGATTTGGCCAGAAAATTCGGTGTTACCCATACTACCGTGAAGAGAATTCGACTCCGCGAAGTCAAGAATCAAGTCGTATTGAGCTAGTAAACAGTCAAAACGCATCATAAAACATAATAGTGTGACCAAAACCCGTGCTCGAATCCGTGCTATACGACCGCGTGCTAACCAAGTTCGACGGGTGTCTTCTGATGGACGTTGAAACCTATGTCAAGGCTGCCTTCGGGCAAATGCCAGGTCAAAAATTTTACTTGGCAACGCCTCGGGGGGATGTTCCAAGCGAATTTAAATTTGTTTTTGCCGACAAATTGACACGACAAATTTATGATTTGGCTGGGCATTTGCAGCTGTGGCAGAAAAACGAAAGTTTTTGTTACAAATAAGACAATGACGTTGGAACTGTACCAAAAGGAGTGTCTCCAAAAACGAATTTTGCCGTTCATTCGATCCCATCACCATCCCGTGATGTTTTGGTCAGATTTGGTAAGCTGTCATTACAGCAAAGTCGTTCAAGAATGGTATGCAGAGAACGGTGTCCAGTTGGTTCCGAAAGACCTCAACCCACCCAATTGCCCCCAGTTCCGCTCTATTGAAAAATACTGGGCAATCATGAAGAGGAGACTCAAGGCATAGGGAAAAGTTGTCAAAAACATCACTCAGATGAAGTCCTGGTGGAATAAGATAGCCAAAACGATGGACAAAGAAAGTGTGCGCCGCCTGATGAACCATATTACAGGAAAAGTTCGAGAATTCCTTCGAAACCGGAACGAATAATTTTATCCGTATTTTTCCTTAAAAGTATGAAGAAAATGCTACATTTGTGTAAGAAAAGATTGAAATACACGCAATTGTTGTTGTTCCGATACTATCTGAAGCAAGCTTCAATAAGATCTAGCTCATTGCTGACATTGGGTCTAGTCAGTTTACTGGTCGCCCAGTTTTAATTCACTAACCCTAACCAATTCAAAAATAATTGCAATGACGGATACGACCTAACCAAAAATTAGGACAGAGTGGCGATTTCAATGTGTACAGAAGTCGCAATTTTGGATAATTGAAATAATTGAAATTGGAGAGAGCACACAAAAATATACCTTATATATTTAAGGAACAGGGAGAAATACACTAGACGGTTTTTGCTAAGTAGAATTAAAATACTTAAAATTGAGTAACTCAATTGGTGCCCAATTAATACACAATAAATTTGGTTTTTACTCTTTGGTTTGGTCAAGTTAAGATTCTCCTCACAAACATCTAATGGAAAAATATTTTTAATTATACCCATTGAATACCATAATACATTGTTTCGATCCGTGCCAACCAAACAAGTCTCTCCATCTACCATATCTCACTTTGTTGGCTATGACTCGGAAAAAGTGGAGCACAACGAAACCTTTCCATCGATAGAGAAAGTGTCGGATCTGGCTGCGAGTCTGGCTTCACCGTAAGCACTTCCCACTAGAATCGAATGAATGGGCACTGATTGAAATCTTGACGAGCTATAAAGTACTACTTATTTTCGTAAGCTCTCCCCCACCCACACTAGAATGGCCCCATTAATGCGGGATTCAGTTTTCCGTGCGTGCTTTCATCTTTGAATTGTCATTTCCCACTTCACCGTCGTCGTAGAACACTCGACCCAACCAACCCTACTGCGGTCGCTTCAGCGGACGACGGCTGAACCGGAATCATCGTCATTCTTTTCATTGACTTTTGAAGAATGCGTTTTCTTGTGGCACTATTTCCACTCCGTTCGCGGTCAGCCCAAACCGCAAGGTAAGCTGGTGTGCAATGTGTGTAAGCTGCTTTTCGAAGAACAAAGAAATATTTGCAGCACACAACTGAAAGCCATCTCACAGCAAGTGGCAACAGTGCTTTTCACAAGCTCGGCGCTCGGCTTACCACAGGAACCTATAACCTTTTCCCGTTGACACCATCTCGCGCACATGCACACACATACACATGTTTACAAGGCGGTTACGAGGAACCGAAAGCGAAGCGGTTGTGTATACACACTGTTTTTCCCGTATTTCCATCTGTGTCGAGAGGCGCCACACCACAGGTCCTGAGAAAACAGTACGCCCTCTTGGTGCGCGAAATGGGAGCAAAACATGGAAATGTAATCTTGCCAACTGAGGCGAGTAGCCTCAGGTCGTCAAGTTGCAATCCTATATAGCGGCTTGCCTGCCTGCCTGCCACTGCTGCTGTTACGACGCTAGCCGGAAAGTGATACTGATTGTTTCATTATTTTTCATCGCGCTATAAGTCTTGTATAATTAATGAATATTGTATGGGCAATCATTTTCCTAATAGCGGAGCTGATTTGGAAATGTTGATGGTGCCCGAGAATGGAAATGGACCGACCGACAGTGAGCGATGGGCGGTTGTTGAGTGCGGTTAAAGT
Organism: Sabethes cyaneus; assembly: GCF_943734655.1. Taxonomy (NCBI): domain Eukaryota; kingdom Metazoa; phylum Arthropoda; class Insecta; order Diptera; family Culicidae; genus Sabethes; species Sabethes cyaneus. Next base: position 230,452,010 of record NC_071354.1, read on the forward strand.
CGGAAAAATATGAATTTATAAATAGTAAACAAATTAACATAAAAGAATATAATGAGGCTCAGTCGACTGAAGGCGAAGGCACAATTGAAAAAAAAAATGTTGAGAATGTTCAATACAAGGCGAAAGATTATTCGTTCTGTCCCGACATTTTGACGCAGTGCAGAGCTCCAATTTTTTTTTATATCAGAGAAATTCAAAACAATTATAGATACAACCAGCGCAAGAAACCACAAAAACCTGTGACGATCGCGTCATCAGTTTCTGTTTTTGTTGAAATTTCATCAATTTATTCCATCCGCACCCTAGACGCCTAGTCGGCGCATAGTACGTGAAACCACTGTGCCCCAGATTGGTAACCACAACGCAATGTTCGAAGAAAAACATTCGGTAACTTTTTGTTTTGCCAAGCTCTAGGTCACTTCATTTTGAACAGTGTTGCCAAAACTGTAAAACCGTTTAAAGGTGGTAAAATTAATGTTAGATGTAGACTTGATGGAGTCTACAAAACCAACAGAAAATTTCGCCTGCTGAATCCTAACTAAATTCAACGTTTTTCGCTCGGCGCCACTGAAATTGATTGATAATAAACAGTCAGATAGCTTGAATTGCTAAATAATGAAAGCTTCATTCTTTCAGGACCAAATTCAGGATCATAATTTTTGACGGTTTTGTTTTCTCATCATCCCATGGGATAGTTCTTCTGATAAAGGCCAAATAATTAAACCAACAAGCTTTCCGACCCCGTTGCATCGCTTCATTTATAATTTTCAACTGCTCTCGACGCCAATTACAGCTTGTCAGCATTATCTAGGGAACAGATAGCAGAGAATGCTCTATATAAGTTGTAACTTACTGGAACAAAATTTGATGGTTCAGTTGTATAAAGAAGATTTAATCCCTTAGGCGTACTCTTTCTGGTCCTCCACCGTTTACTAAGCAGGACGAATATCCTTTAAAAGTCGAGGAGTGCCACTAGCAGTGGAGATTAATTTATTAACTTTTTTTCCTTCGTTTCCTTATTGCACTGTCAAATGTTTTACGGTCCTGCTTACGACTTTCGGTTATAAAGCGGTCATGTCATGTTGTGGTGGTTTCGCTTAGGCTTAAATGTTGCCCTTTTTCATAAGTATGTGACACAAATTTTTGTACATAGCTCACCCGTTTAGAAAACCTCACTGTCCAACCAAGTTTCATAAGTAAGTTAAAAATGTTTAAAGATTGCTTAAAAGAATATTTATTAATATACTCAGAATTTTTATGATTGATTAGTGTTGCCGTTTTCGAGGAATCTATGCTGTCGGTTTTTAACAGAGTTTTGAAAATAACGAACAAAAATCAATAAAGATATAAACGTATAACCTTGAATAACACGTTGCTTAGTTTTAAAGTAAACGGTACATGACGATCTAACAGTAGCGGTGTCTTACTTGGGGTTTCTATTTCATATATTTTGCCTTTTTCCTCCTTTACTCCGGTCCTCTTCCTGAGCTTTTCTGGGTCTTCTTTTTGGCCTTCTTTATGACCTACTTTTTAACTTCCTTCCCTTAAGGAACAATTCTAAAGCCACTTGGGTTTATTTAAATTTTATAAAGGTGCGGTATTAGCATTAGCATATGTGGCTGCACACATCGTAGGTAGGTATATAATCGCATTATATACCTGGCTACGTCCGAACAACCGCTGGGAAAGTGGGTAGGAATGTTAGTGTAGCATCTACTTTTGAAAGTGCAGGGAACCCATTCCCATACTACCTTCATAGATGTTACAGGAAAACAGAGTATATCATGTTAGTAGGGCAAGGCAAACAATAAGGATCATGAGGAAGATTTATTCAATAATAAACTGTATATAGTATATATTGAGTATATATATGCAAAAATAGAACAATCTCACCAGCAATCCGTCGCGTGAAATACAATTGCGTCATTTGAATTTCCATCAGTGCATCAAATATCCAATAATTAATTTTAATTTTTTCCATATCCATGATACCCTTGTGTATTATTTAAACTTGTTAAGGCCAAAGTTTTAATCGTACAGTAGGAGGTGCTTGATGAGCTAAAACGAAACAAATAATTAAAATAATATATTAGATTTGCCTGCTACCAAGGCCGGGTGGCTCAGCCGTCTGCGCAAAGTCTTAGTTTTGAGGTCTGGCATCTGGGAACCACGCAGCATCGCACCCCCTAACTTAGCTACTCAAGAGAGTATTACCGGGTATGGCCGCGTGGAGGCGCCAGGTAGGAGCGATGGCTGGCAAAAGCTATATTGGTCGCTTTCTCATTTGGCTTCCCCATTTCATACCCTTGCATTTTTTAAAGGTGCGGTATTAATTATTATATCTGGTTTTGTTATAGTATTAGGCAACACCAAGAGAAAACATACTTATAGTGAGCTATAGAACCATAATAAAACTGTTGATAAAACCAGTTTATTGTAGTACTTTATGTTACCATCATGAAACTTGTTGGCTGCGCCGCATCTTTATAACTATAAGTGGAGCGTACCCATACAATATAGTATACGGCCATATACCATACGGCTAAGTATTTTTATTGGCGAAAGAAAAGGCAAATAGGCTGAATTTAGAAATCTGCTGAAAATACCCTCCCGTACCCTACCAACACAAAGCTGAACCGATCTGGTGCGGTTCGAAAGTAACCGCAATAAATCTGTTAGTTTTATAGCGCAATTAATCTGTTTAAACAATGACCTAACAGACATTTTGCTGCTATTATAAACAATATTACAGTTCAACCTAGAAAAAAGTTTCATGCGCGACCATATTGCCATATTCTAGTATTTTTGTAACCCGCAAACAAAACATTCATCAAAGCAAAATGTGAATTGAAGAAAGAAAGTTATTATCAACCGGTTTTAATGTCATAGAAAGCGACTAGAATGCTGTTGCTAGAAATTCAGATTGAATTGAGTTTTCGAAAATTGCACAATTTTGACGTTGATTCTAATATGTACGATAAAATTTAATGTGCATATGCTGCACAACAACGGAAACTGCTGGAAATTTCTTATTCATTCTATTTTATTATTATAGTCGCTCTAAACCAAATCGATCAGGATGGTTTGACAGAAAAACTTCAACTGTTTCACGGGTTCGCCTCACGGATGTATATATTCTCAACTAAACAAAGCTAGCTGACTGATTTAGCTTTTTACCAGAGCAAACCGCATGCTTTATAGAACGATGCGAAAAGCTTAATTAAGTTATGGCGGTGTCACCTGATTCTTAAAGAAGTGCAGTGGGATTTCGAATTTGGCATGGCTCGATTTTGGCATGGTTCGATTTTGGCATGCCTCGATTTTGGCAACAAAAGTATCCGTTTTTGGCAACACAAGACATTTCACTTCAAAAGATATGCTTAAATATCAGTTTATTTCCGCATACATGCTTTAAACGACGAAAAAATGATGCTCACGGTGTGTTCATGAAAAAAAGTTTGCAGTTATAGAATGTTTAGAACAATAATATTTTAATTGCCGTAGGAATACGTCTTAGCACAGGTTAGCGCAAACTTATTTGCACCGGACGAATAGCTCTTGGCAGACTTTTTGAACACAAAATGGTTGCAATTGTTGATTAATGATATTTAGTCAATTTCTAACGCATTTACATTCAATTTTTTCATATCAAAAAAGGGTCTCGATTTTGGCACGGTTTCGATTTTGGCAACATAGGCGACCCGCATTTGTTGCCAAATTCGAAATCCTACTGTAATAAAAATCTTCTAAAGGGTGGGTCATTTGGTTGGAAAGCAGTTTTATAGAGGCCATCAGAAGGGTCTAATGGAGTTCATAATTTTATTGGCGGTTTTATGAAATCGGTCATGAAAACCACAAGAGAAAGGTAATAGAACTTAAATCGCTACTTGGATGTGGCTCTCTTTTCGATTTTCTTTCTAGCTTTCTTTCTAGTCTTTTTCCTGGCGATCTTACTGGTCTTCTGCTGGCCTTCTCTCTGGCTTTTCCTCTGGCATCCGCACTAAACTACTTGCTTGTTTTTTTCTAGACCTTCTGGTCTACTTTTTGCTCTTATTTCTAGCCTTCTTTCTTATCTTCTTTTTGACCACTTTCGGGATTTTTTGCAAACCTGCCTTCTAGGTTTCTCTCTCAGAAAGAATGCTGTCTTTCTTTCAACCCTTTTCTCTTGCTTGATTTGTGGTCTTATTTTGGTCATTTTTCTGCCCTATTTTCAGCATTTTTTAAAACCTTAACGTTCTTTCTTTTCTAGGCTTGTTTCTGCCCTTCTATCTGTCTTTCATTCTGGTCTTCTTCCTATTCTTCTTTATGCTATTCTTTTTAGCCTCTTTCTGGTCTTCTTTTTCGCCTTCTTGTGCTTTTTAATGCATTGATTTTTTTTCTGTTTATTTTACAAACTTTTGACCATGTTTTTTACCTCCTGTCTTACTGTCTTTCTGTTTTTCTGGCTTTCTATCTTTCTGTCTTTCTGTCTTTCTGTCTTTCTGTCTTTCTGTCTTTCTGTCTTTCTGTCTTTCTGTCTTTCTGTCTTTCTGTCTTTCTGTCTTTCTGACTTTCTGTCTTTCTGTCTTTCTGTCTTTCTGTCTTTCTGTCTTTCTGTCTTTCTGTCTTTCTGTCTTTCTGTCTTTCTGTCTTTCTGTCTTTCTGTCTTTCTGTCTTTCTGTCTTTCTGTCTTTCTGTCTTTCTGTCTTTCTGTCTTTCTGTCTTTCTGTCTTTCTGTCTTTCTGTCTTTCTGTCTTTCTGTCTTTCTGTCTTTCTGTCTTTCTGTCTTTCTGTCTTTCTGTCTTTCTGTCTTTCTGTCTTTCTGTCTTTCTGTCTTTCTGTCTTTCTGTCTTTCTGTCTTTCTGTCTGTCTTCCTGTCTGTCTTTCTACCTTTCTATCCTTCCGTCTTTCTGTCTTTCTGCCTTTCCGCTTTTCCGCCTTTCTGTATTTTTGTTTTTCTGTCTTTCTGTTGTTCTGTCTTTCTATTCTTCTGTCGTTCTGTATTTCTATCTTTCTGGCTTTTTCTGTAGTTTGTTTTTCTGTTTGTCTGACTTTCTGTCTGTGTTTTTTCGTTTTTCAGTCTTTCTTTTCTTCACAATGTCTTTCTCTCTCAATATCTTGCTCTTCCAATGTCTTTCTGTCCCAATATCCATATGTCTCAATGTCTTTCTGTCCCAATGTTTTTATGTCCAAATATTGTTATGTTCTAAAGCCCTTACGTCATGAATTCTTACGCTTTTCAAAGACAATGAATCAAAATTGTGTCAAAATGATCGAGCTCAGAGATGAAACAATGAAACAATGAAAGAATGAAATGAATAGTAGTCTACGTTTTGATAATGTTCGCGTATTTTCTGTTCCATGCTAGTCCTTTTTTGGATCTAAACTCAATTTGAGTATGCGGTTTTTCAGCATGTTATTAAAAATTAAACTATACCTAGTTGCAACTGTCTGGTATAAGTGTTTAATTTAATCCCTACTATGATGCGACTTTATATGAAGCAATGGAAGGCGACAATGAACCGAAAAATATTAAAGATAAGCATAGAAGGAAAGCACACGTGTGTGGACAAACGTTTGAAGAACCAATAAATTTAAAAGCTCAGAAAAGTTAAGGAAAAAATGAACTTTTTAGAGAATTTAGAGTTCAATATTCAATATTCATATAGAAAAAATGGTAGTTTTAGTACAATCAACGGAGTGGACGGTAGAACAAAGAAATGAAACAAATATTTTGACGGGATCCAAACAGAATGGGGCCAAGCGTGAAGGGGCGAGAGCATTAGAGGAGGGGGTAAGGGAGGATCATTTGAAGCAACACTACAGAAATTATGTACCGCTCCTTTTTATCTAAGCTAGGCAATCAGTGGATCGAACCAAGCTATAATCGGAGCCAATTATAACCAGATTTGAACCCACTTTTCCTCATAGGCCCTGTGAGGGTGTCGAAATTAATAGTATTAGTAGTAGTAGTATGGGAGAAGCAATCATCAGTCCAAGGTCTTGAGCGTGTACGTGGATAGAATTACAGTAGATCCAAATTTGATTATCAAATGAACTTGATTGTAATGCTGTTGTAGAAGGGTCGAAAAGCGCTGGGTGGACCTACAAGCAGAGACACTTGTGCACATTAAGGGGTTATTCGTTTAACGGGTAATTTGTTGCGGCTTTTTTTTCGTAATATTTCAGAAAATAATTACACAACAATTTTTTCTGGAACGTATTTAACTATTGGAATACGAATTGTTTTTTTCCTTGTTGGGGACCTTGGAATACGAATTGTTACTTTTAGCACAATTTACACACAATTGTGTACAATTTACAACAATTGCAAAATGTATGTACTTTATGTACTTTGTCACAAATCTCCTTCCAGCACGGGGACGCCCGAAATTGTCCAAAATAGTTCAAAACAGTATTAGTTGTTTTAGAAGCAGCATAACGTGCTAGTTCGCACTTTTGCGATACACACGATATTCGTATATTTAGCGATCCTATGAAGCGTGAATGCATGCGATCATTAGTTAAAGGTGAATTGAACTATTCGTTTCTCTGTTTTCTTATGAACATTTCGTTTGCTGATGCTCGGTGTATCTATTCAATTTGCCAATTCGCCAACCTCTGAGTCTAATTCATTCAATAATAGACGATACCGACTCTGTAGATATTAATTTCGAGTTACAGCCCGGACTCGATTATCCGGGTGCTCATTTTTATTTTCAGCCCGGATAATCGAATCACCCGGATAATCGAATCATCATTTTTGGTACAAAATTTTTTTGGTGTGTCAAGTGTTTTGACTTTTAGGTATCAGAAATGTTTTATTTGATATTGATCTATCTTCCCAAAAGTCAGAAAAATCCTTTCTTACGATTTTTTCCACTGATGATTTTTTTTGTACAATATTATTTTTTGTATGTTATGTTTTTCAATATTTAGGTATTATAAATGTTTTTTTATTATTGATCAATCTCCCCTAAAGTCATAAAATTCCTTTTTTGCAATTTTTTTACTGATGATTGCAATGATGATAATGATGATGGTAATGATGATTTTTAAGTAAAAAAATTGATTTCATCATCGCAGGATTTATTTTGGTTTTTTTCGCCTATAAAAGGGATATAAGAAAGGAATTTTGTAGCTTTAGGGAGGTTAATCAATGCTTGTCTAGTTGGAATCATCATGTAGCATGACAATTATAACATTTGGGTTTAAAATAAATCAGTGAAAAAAAAATTTTTTTTTCACCCGGATAATCGAGTCTAAAAACCCGGATAATCGAATCCCCGGTTAATCGAATCCCCGGATAATCGAGTCCGGCCTGTACTAATGCTGGAAGTATATAATGCAAATGTTTCAATAAGATGAAAATACTTGATACATGAATCTATATATAACTGTATATCGTCGCTTTATATTTACTTTTTTTCGCTATTGCGTAAATTGAATTTAAATGGGTTGGGCAAACTGGCAACATTCATATCTAGAGTAAGAGATATTTGATACAGAAAAAAATGGTTAACGCAACGCTTATTAAGTTTGTATAACGTTCCTCTTCATCCAAGTTGGGGTATGCGTGGATCGAACTAAGCCAATGTGAGTGGGAGCCAATTATACACTCAAAATATTCTGCACATAACTAATGGTAAAAACCTATATCAAAATCCATATGACTTTGATGTGTCACTTATAAACACAATCCGCAAAGAAGTGCACATAAAAATGATACGCATATGAATAGTATGTGCAAATTTTTCGTACCTACATAAATTTTAACTGTTTGGCATATAAAATTCATTTATCGGGCACATTGCAAAAATCTATGTGTGGGAAACATAGAAACTATACGAAAAGTTTTTTCAGTGTAGCCGAATTCGAACACAACTTTTCCCGTATCGATGTTTGTTTTTAAACTCCGATACTTTCAAACTTTCGGGGTTCGCAAACAGACAACGATGACGCCTGTAAATCGTAGACGAAATAGGTGTCTGTCGTGAACAGAATTAACAGTGGAATTTAATCGTGAAAAAATTTTTCCTTCATTTAATTTTTCGTATCTCACTGAGAAGCTCTTAAAAATTTGAGTCACTAAAATTAAAATTTTTTTTTTCACGTTCTCCTTTTTTTCTCAGGCTATGTCTAGCTTACAAATTTTAAAAGTTATAAAAATCATTAACAAAAGTGTTATTTTCAAACACAATACATTCTATTCAAATCCCAATTTGGGGTCAATCCCGGCGTAGTGGTTAGCATTCACCCCTCTCACGCCAAGGACCCGGGTTCAAATCCCAACCCCGCAGAAGTGTCACGAATGACCTAAACTGGTTAAAATGACTATAATCGAACAAAAAAAAAATCCCAATTAGGTCGTATCATAATGATAATCATAATTCGCTCTTTAAAGTAGAGCTAAAAGACGAATGAAATCCAATTTTTGTTTGTAAACTAGCTGACCCGACAAACTTCGTATTGCCACAAATTAACCTGTGTTGTACATAAATCGTGAATCTCGGATGATCTTTGTCACAATCTCGAGTTTTGCAAGTTTCTGAGGAGTTCCACCTTAGATGATTCATTTTGGCAGTTACGTAACTATGAAAGCATCCCAGGTAACCAATAAGCATCACCAATGCTATTCAAATGTAGGCCAATATGCATTTAAGTCGCCTTAAACGCTACTCAAATGCTATTTTGGCAAAATATACAGCTACTTTACTGATAAGCTTCTTATAGTGCTGACAATGCTAATTTACAGCTAATTACCGACACGAAGAATTTGAATACAATTTTGGATGCCAATTTACAACACCTATGCAGTCAAAAATCTAATATACAACAACGTGCAGTATAAAATGCCAAATACGCTGATTGGCTGCTTATGTTAATACTTATTAGTTACCAGTAATGAGTAGTTTAATAAACAAATTTGCAATTTTTCCTCACAGTAAAGTAGAAAACAACTCCCCTGTCCTCTCATTGCATAGCCAGAAAGCGGATAGTAATATTCGCCGAATATCATTTTGCGAAAAACCTTAAGCGGAATGTACCATTTCACGAAAAACTTTTTTGTAGAAAGTACCATAGAAAAAAATCTTGCCTCCAAAGTCACTTCTTCAAATTTGGTCACTTGTCAAATTTGGTTCCATTTGATTGATTAGTTCTCGAGTTGTAAGGAAATTTGTTTTTCATTTGTATAGGAGCCCCCCTCCTAAAGTGGGGATGGGTCCTAGTTCACCATAGAAAATATTTTTGCCTCCAAAAACCTCCACATGCCAAATTTGGTTCTATTTGCTTGATCAGTTCTCGAGTTATGAGGAAATTTGTATTTCATTTGTATTGGAGCACCCCTCTTAAAGTGAGGAGGGGTCCTTATTCATCATATAAAATATTCTTGCCCTCGAAAACTTTCACATGCCAAATTTTGTTCCATTTGCTTGATTAGTTCTCGAGTTATGAGGAAATTTGTAGTTCATTTGTATGGAAGCCCCCCACCCCCTTTTAAGGGGGAGAGGAGTCATAATTCCCCTTCTAAAGAGTGGAGGGGTCTCAATTTACCATAGCATAAATTATTGTCACCAAAAACACCCACATGCCAAATTTTGTTCTATTTGCTTGAATAGTTCTCGAGTTATGCAGAAATTTGTGTTTCATTTGTATGGGAGCCCCCCCTCTTAGTGGGGGGAAGGGTCTCTAACCATCACTAAAACAGTTTTCACGCCGATTGGTTCAGTAGTTTTTGATTCTATAAGGAACATCCCGACAGACAGACAGAAATCTATTTTTATATATAAGATATGGTAATAATAATTCCGCTCAAGTGACTTTTATTAAGAAGCTTTAAAACTAATTTGTGTTTTATTTTTCGCCTCTATGTTTGAGCCGTGTCCATTATCTAAGCCTTCAGTAGAGTTTAAATGTAGTGAACAGCAGTTGACAGTGAATTTTATTCTCTGTTTTGGACTGAATTATGTCTGCTATAGAATAAGATTCCTCCAAAAGCTCTTTACGAAAAGATGCAGATTATAGATCACTCGATTGGCCTAGATGTAAACAAACTGCGAGTCAAAGTCTATCTATCCTCACAGTTCAGTATCAAGTTGCTCACAATGCTGAAAATGACTACATTGAAGATTTATTTCAAAAATGATTTCTTACAAGTCATGTTCAAATCCATATAAATTACGGACGCACTGAAATGAACTCATGTTAATTAAAAGAAGTGATAATTTTATATTTTGACGTACTTGATTATTTTTGGTGAAATACGAAGGATTGTTATGTGTAACGTTTTACGTTTCTGCCTACTTTTCTTCAGTTATCGTCTGGTGCATTCCCTACATTAGAAATGATAATTTGTTTGCCAGCAGTGAGAATTTTGATCCAGCAGACGAACTTTAAAATTCACACCAACTTGAATCCTCAATTAAGTTGCATAAGGGCACTACGCTAATCGAGAAGCATCGATGAACTTTCTTTGGCATGACCTAAAATATGAAATCTAGCCAATCAGTGAAGCAAAATAAAATATTACCAACATTCACACTTACCATTCCTAGCTGCAAACTGTAAGGGTACGAGACACTCACTACTCGGGTAGGATGGAAACAAGTTGAGACTCCGCACCTTCCCGCTACATTCGAATTATGTTTATTCCACTTTGCCGGCACTTCAAGCAAGTATTGTCCCTTTTGAAAAGGAATCACTCCACCGTGTAGTATGTACCTACCTACCTACGAGCAGATCGGAGCAGATTGCCAACCCGCTAAAGCCAGGCAGGAAATAGCACTCACTGTGTGAGTGCTTTGCAACGAAGCTTTCCTATGCTATGTATACCGACGGACGAACGGCTGGCTGTCGGAATCTAAAATTCCCACACGTACACGCATACGAACGAAATCAGACTCATCGGAGTACTGAAGCATATTTCTTTCTTTATTTTTAATTTCTCTATCGCCTATGTGTCTGAGACGAGCAATTGGAATTCCCTACGTGTCTCGTCCCTGCACAATGAACCCGGTGGGTGAGACAGGCAGACTCCACCGGACGGTTCCGCAATTTCCGCCCGAGATAGCACTTCCTTCGCCGCTCAGCTCAGTTCGTCAGCTCAGCTCAGCTCTAGGGAGGGAAAAACTCGGTCTCTCGTGTACTCACCGATTCTCTTAGAAAGCACGGCGAGTTTCCCGGCGAAAAGGATGAAAACTCGCCGCGCTACCAACACTAGCGTACGCGTCTGCTAGCCAGCCTGGGGTTGATTGTGAACTTTTGGGTGGCGAAAGTTGCCGGATTGGGGGCCAATCTCCGCGCCACACTCACATGCATATCCGCACGGCGGCAAGATTTTTCTCATCCGTGCTCCGTGCTACACAACCCGGAGCAGGCTTAGTCAAGAGCGAAAATTGTTACTGTCAAGACACACATTTTTACTATGCCGTTTTAGTTAAAGAGGAAAAAAAAGTCCATATCATAGGAAAAATTTGAAAATTCAATTTGAATCAGTGTTGTTTTGCCTACATTTGCAGCTGAATGGCGGGGCAATGTGTTCCAATTTGGCCAACCGATTAGCGCTTTTCCTACGCGTCCATATTAATATTAATAGTCACTGTGATGTCCCTTAGCTCAAATCAATTTGCTGTATAGTTCGTGTGGTGCATTCAATTATTATGCCTAGTGTAATCAAAGAGAAAAGAAGAAGAAATCTGTGTAGATAGAAAGCAAAGTGCGTTAAGTAGAGTTTCCCCCTCTGGGAGAACACTGTAGTAGATATCATGTAGTAGTTGGGAAAAGTGAAAAAATGTCTATGTCCGAGACGGTTCCACCATGTTTTCTTGTCTTGCTTGCCTGGTCCTGTCTACGTATCTCTCACCTATGCGGGTGCACTTTGTTCGTCCGTCGGCTAGGATCATAGGGCCAAACGCGGGACAGTGGCAGAGATAAACGTTTGTTGTTCCAGTTTCACTCTTTCGGCTTCCGGAGAAGCTAGATATATTCGCGAGAGGTGGTCTCTCTTTACTACGCATCGCGGAATTTTGCAAAAGCTAACGAACGGGGGCAATACAGCTGGTCAAAGGGAAAAAATCCTAGCGGTGACACACCGGAACCGGGTGAAGCTGGTGGGTGGGATGTGTTGACAAGTTTCGCGGGAGTAATTAGGACGACATTCCCAAGTATGCTTACCGTCGGTCGTCCGACCGGGGACCGGTCGGTCAAGTGTGGCAGCACTTTTTAAAACGAAACCGGAACGTGTGAAAAGGGCTCAGTCAACTTGAGTGACAACGATTCTGTTTTTGCTTGCCTTTGATCACCATTAATAAGAGAATGAGAAAATCCAAACTATCAGTAGTCACATTTTAGCATTTGCATTCACACCAGTTTTGTTGCACAACCGAGCTTATAATGAGGCAGTCGTTATTCAAAGTGGTATCCTTGGGGTGGTTTGCTTTTTACTGCTGCTAGTGCCGGCTGGTGCCGATCTTATCGGGAAATGCGAAATTGACGGGCTGGTGGATTACTTTTTATATGGCACCCGTTTGATGTTGGGAAAATTTGAAAGTCCAATTCGGGTGGGCCTGCGGTTGTGCGGTTTGTTTATGACACCAACAGCGAAATTGGTTGCCGTTCGGCGTTTGGCATCTGGGAAATTTTTAATCAATTGTCCGTGCTGATAAAATATGTTCTTGGAGATTAGGATATTGCAGAAGGAAAATCAGAAGAACGAATCGAATGGCTGAATAACAATTGCTAGCTTTACCGTTTATTTATTTTAAGATCCATTTTATAGACAGCTAAATCCTTTGCATATTTACGACGCTGTTTTAATTATTGTGTGCCTATAAGCATGCAGCGAGCTTCGGAAAAGGAAATGATAACCAACCTGATTTACAAAGAGCCGATAAGACAAACTATTTTTGTACTGATTCTATTCTTTCTTCTCGTGTGGTTGAAAAAGGTAACCATTCACCATGCTGCTGTATTATTTACGTAATTAAGAAGTTTTTAGGACTGAACTTTATTTCAAACTAGCTGATTACCTGATCTTGCTCGGGTCCCTTTATATCTCAGCCACTTGTACATCTGTTATTGTAACGGAAGTTTTCATAATGCAAGAAACAAAACCCCTTTTCTTCATATGAATGTATCTGCATTTTGTGTAAATGTGTCTTCTTTTCGGTAATCCCTATAAAGCGAGACAAAACCTTTGCAACATTTTTTAACCTCTCCCTTGTCACGGGCCACCATTTTCCCCTTTCTAGCCACTTGTTTATTTGTTTATTGTACAGCTGCTGCCGTTCCAAATGCAAGGGAAACGGGACCCCTTTTACTTATTTAACTCCTTCCACCTTGTTAGGGGTCCCCCCTTTTGTCAACCTCCTGTGCTGATTCCTTTATATTAAGGAACATGTGTGCCAAATTTGATGAATAACCGTCCTGGCGTCCTCCCAGTCAACTTTCCAATTCTGTCAACTAGCCAATTATTCATATGCATATGCATATTCACTTATGTCAAGGAACACGTGGGCCTAGTTTAGTGGAATACGGTCAAGGCGTTTCACAATGGGCAAAACCGGACACGCAATCCCGTAATAATTAGTAGCCACTAGTTTGGAATCTTACATGAGACCTATTTCGATGCAAAAAATGCAAGGAATCGATTGGTGATGTTCCCATCTGTAGCCATAAATTTGTAGTATAAAAAGTTTAAAAAATAATGGTCCTAGAATGCAACCTTGAGGTACATTTTTACCTCATATTAGAGAGCTGTCAGAAGCCGAAATTTTTTGAGATTTTAATTAAGAAAAGTATATGAAAAAGTAAGAAAATTTAGAGTGGTGATATTCCTGTAACAGTAAAAGATGTTACAGTAATCTGGAATTTTAATTTTAATTTGCAATAGTTCATCTATGTAAGCATTTTTTATTTTTTTATTCATGTGACTAAGACGAACTAGTCTACCAATAACTTGGAATTATTTTTTAGAAAATAGCCGTGAATGTTACAGCAAAACTTCTGATCGCGTGTTGCCAATTCAACTGAAACAGGGAGACTATAGTTGATCCTATAGTGCAGTTTATGACCTTACCAAATCGTTTAAGCGTCATTGTTATTATGGGCCTTAGAAGTATTGGAAATCAACCAAACCCTAGTTGTATTTCTAACGAATACAATTTCAAAAATTAGAAAAAAATTCCAAACTAACTGCAAACAATGATAAACATTGTCCTACTACTATTACCCGTGCACCCACTATCACTGGTGCATTTGCCCTATCGAATAGTTTTTATTACTAAAAGTTTAATGACGGACGAACAAAAAAATATTTTGAAGTTTTTCATTGAGTAGAACTTAGCTTCAGTGGAAAATGTTGTAGAATTTCTTTTTTCATATATCATTTTTGTTAATATACTTACATTTTTATACTATTTGAGAAAGTTTTGCACCGTAAATTTAAATCGTAAATTTCCGCTGGAGTTTTATTGGAAGTTTTTAAGTGCCCAATTCCCGCCCAATTGGAGCCTTGTACGATGGCGAAAAGCTGAGCCTTTCGCTGAGCTGCCCCAATTGCCCCAGAATGACATCTACCTTCCTTTTGTACTGGAGAGAGCATAACTTGACATCTATTGCCACCTGAAGCACCACATTTTGGCGACCCTTGGGGAGCAGCCGTTAAATAGGTCTAAATAGGGGAGTGTCGTCGTGGTTGGGCTACATTTTGGAATTCGCCCATAATTTTCGTTTTACAAGCAATTTCGGAAATCTAAATGCATCGTTGCAAAGGTCTAAGAATAAGGTATATTTCCGGAAAGTTTTGAACTGATTGCTCGAAAAATAAAAAAGTTATAGGTAATTACGTGAAGATATGAATGAATGAATGAATTCCGTGAGCAACGGCTCATATAGGTACAAATACCTTATTTTTAATTGCATTTTTGCGAAATTTTGGCGATCTTGTAAAATCAATATTGCTGCAATCGCCTTTTCCAAAATGTACAACTACAATGAAAATAAACAACAGAAATCTAGGTTTTTATCGTATTAATTTTGCTTTATTTCATCACATTTTACATGACTGATATTCTCTAGCGATTATTGCGCTTCTGCGCTTAAAATTATGGTGGCCCAACCATGACTGCTCAAGTGGCCCGACCTTTACAAATAGCGCTTTTCTAGTATTTCACCTTGGCCTTCCCAAACATCTTACTGGAGGGGATTTTTCTATAGTCTGCGTGTGCAGCACAACACACTTCATACATTTTCAAAATTTATCTCGATAATTGCATTTCATGAATCATGTCTTGAAGTAAAGTTCATTGCGCCTGGAATACATTTTTTAAGATTTAGTCACTGAATTCAGTACGGGTGTTTTGAAAACACGATTGAAACTCACAATATTGTGAAAAGTTGGCTATCACAGTTAGAAGTTTTACAATGGTTGTATCATAGATATCATGAGTTACTGAAACTGTAAAATCGCGATTACCCGACCATAACTGTGGCCCGACGATAACGACAATACCCTACATGTCTTTCATTAGCTACCACACCATTCTGACGCCAATTGAGGCACCAATGGTGAGAGGAGTACACTGTTTGAACTTCCACTTCTGTTTCCTGCTACCAGCATTAACATTTCGAACATTTATTTTTTGAGTTCCTTAGCCAAGTAGCACATTTTTGTCATTTCTGGTTGCTGCAACCTATTTATGACTGAAATTAGTCTTTAATCGGTTACCACAACTAGTTTATAATAAATGTCCTGGTAGGGTAGGCTACAGAGCCCTCAGACAATTGATTTTATATAATAAAAAATACAGGCCGGACTCGATTATCCGGGGATTCGATTAACCGGGTATTCGATTATCCGGGGATTCGATTATCCGGGTTTTTAGACTCGATTATCCGGGTGAAAAAAAATAATTTTTTTTTCGCTGATTTATTTTAAACCCAAATGTTATAGTTTTCATGCTACATGATGATTCCAACTAGACAAGCATTGATTCACCTCCCTAAAGCTACAAAATTCCTTTCTTGTATCCCTTTTATCGGCGAACAAAACAAAAATAAATCCTGCGATGATCAAATCAATTTTTTTACTTAAAAATCATCATCACCATCATTATCATCATCACGATCATCATTGTAATCACCAATAAAAAATTGCAAAAAAAGAATTTTATGACTTTATGGGAGATTGATCAATAATAAAAAAAAACATTTATAATACCTAAATATTGAAAAACATAACATACAAAAAATAACGTTGTACCAAAAAAAAATCATCAGTGGAAAAAATCGTAAGAAAGGATTTTTCTGACTTTTGGGAAGATGGATCAATAATAAATAAAACATTTCTGATACCTAAAAGTCAAAAAGCTTGAAATACCAAAAAAAATTGTACCAAAAATGATGATTCGATTATCCGGGTGATTCGATTATCCGGGCTGAAAATAAAAATGAGCACCCGGATAATCGAATCCGGGCTGTACTCATCGTCAACAAAAAAAAATTTTTGCTGTCCGTATTCTAGAACCGATTTCGAAGGGGTGGTGTGACAAAAGCTTAAAAAACAATTTGCAATGGCCTTATTCGGAGGGAAAAAACTTCTTTTGAGATTTTGCTTCAACAAGCAAAGTAGTGTATAATGAAAAGTTCCCGTTGTCTATAAAGGTGCATGTCCTATATGGCCAACCTACGTTCTGACAATGGTAAAAATTTCGGTACAAAAAAAGATACAAAAACAAATTGGCTGGATGGCATCACAACAAATCACAGTAGAATGAAATAGCCTTTTTTGCACTGAAGAGTGCATCACTGGGCATCTAACACCACCTAAAGCGTCGCATTTCGGTGGCCCTTGGGAAGCAACCGTTAAAGTGACTAAAAAAACTTGTCTTTCTACAGCAACGTTGGGCTCGCCTATCGTTTGAGAATACGTTTACAGCAATAATAACGTGAGGAGCAATATAAAGCTTAGCGTTTCGATGGAAGCAGGGACGTATCGTGGCTTTCTGGCTGGTCACTCATGGCT
Organism: Sabethes cyaneus; assembly: GCF_943734655.1. Classification (NCBI taxonomy): domain Eukaryota; kingdom Metazoa; phylum Arthropoda; class Insecta; order Diptera; family Culicidae; genus Sabethes; species Sabethes cyaneus. The sequence continues at coordinate 230,469,012 of NC_071354.1, forward strand.
AGCTGCAGTAATGCCACTTGTGGGGCGGTTGGTGTGCCGCAACTGTTTCATCGTCTTTTATTTCTGAGGAGAAATCACTAAAATTAGAAACTAAAGCCAAGAAAGAATATAAAAAATAAATAGCACCTGGGGTAGAAGGAAATAAAACCGGGAATAATGAAAAGTTTGGTATTCTAGTGTACAGTGCACAAAAAATGATGAATGCAAAAGGAGAGTATTAAGGACTTGGATGAGAAAGAAAAAATAAAATGAAACAGGAAACTAGAAAATAACTTAAGGACTTAAGGCTACAATTAGAATTTTCGAAAAATCGATTTTCTTAATATTTCATAATCGCTATGGAAAGCAAATCAGATTTTTAATTCTTTTCGATTTTGAATTTAAGGCTTTTTCAAGGATTCAATATTAGCTGTTTTTTACAATCGATGGAGGGAACCGTAGTAGAATGTAATGAGACATATGTGTTGATAGTATCTCACGAATTATCGTGAAGGAGAAAAGGGCGAAAAAATAGGTAAGGGAAGATCATTGAAGCAAAGCGTATTAAGTTTGTATAACGTTCCACTTTACCCGAGCTGGGGGATCCGCGGATCGAACCAAGTTATAATGGAAGCCAATTATAACCGGATTTGAACCCAACTTTTTCCCCAAACCCTGTGGATGGCCGCCATTACTGAACTTTTGAACCACAGTGGACTGGTTAAAAAGAAAACTCAAACACCCCCGCCAAGGTTGGTTCGAATCGGATCAAAACTCACTCACTCCCCATTCATTTGCCGATTCAATACATGCAGATCACGGCACGCTTGTATCTTCTTGCGAAAAGAGAACCAAAGACGCAAAAGAATGAGGCGAAAAAACAACACGTGAACCTCTATCGCCGATAAAGCTTTGTGTGTGTATCGCTGCTTGCGTGTGTCATATTTGATTCTCTCCGAGTGAACGGATCGGCGATAATTATCGTTTCCCGATACGAGTGAGTGATGAGTCTTGAACTTACGATCGAATCACTTGGCGATAATGCAGTACAGCGATCGGAAATCGCTGCGAAAATTTTATCGCAAGCAGCAAACACAGGAAACAATCCACGAGCGGCGGGTACCTACGCATAATTTTGAATTGAAATTGGCAAATAGAAGCCGTATACCACTAGCACAGCTGTGTAAACACTAAGATGACCGTTATTACATAAAAATGAGCTTGATAATTTTGACGTAGGACTACGTCTTTTAACATAATAGACTTCATTTTAAAATATTTTACTAGATTTGAAATTGCTATCTTAACGTGTGATTTGCCTTTGCAGGTGGATTTGTATCGAACCGCGTTGGCGGATGCAAAAGAAGAAGAGATGACAATTGAATTTTGAATATTGTGTGATTTGAGATCACGGATGATGTGATTCGGTTCAGGTCGTAAAGTAGTCATTCCCTCGACGGCAACTTAACCCGGCTCAAAATTTCTCGCCAATGGGCATACAGTGGGATTTCGAATTTGGCATGGTTAGATTTTGGCATGCCTCGATTTTGGCAACAAAAGTATCCATTTTTGGCAACATAAAATATTTTACTTCCAAAAATATGCGTTAATATCAATCAATTTTCGCATACATACTTGAAATGACGAAAAATTATTGCCCTAAGTGTGTCCATGAAAAAAAGTTTGCGATTTCTAACAATATTATTTTTATTGCCGTAGGACTACGTTTAACCGCAGGTCGCCAAAAACTGACATGCACCACACGGATAGCTCTTGGCGGATTTTATAAACATAAAAAGGTTGCAATCGTTGATTAATTAGCTTTAGTCAATTTCTAACGCACTTCCATTAAATTTTTTCATCTTAAAAAAGGGTCTCGATTTTGGCACGGTTTCGATTTTGGCAACATAGGCGACACGCATTTGTTGCCAAATTCGAAATCCAACTGTATTTTGCAAAACAATTACAATACAGGCTGCGATTTATGTTCATTGCGGAAGTGTAATTGATGATTTTTATTTACTTTATATGAGCAATTTGCCCTTTAAAACTTTAAAAGGACGTAACTAAATACAACTTACCTATACTTACTCAGCAATTTATTGTAAAAAAGGATCTATCAAAATTCAAAAGTGCTTTGATTATGTTCAAATTTAGTAAACTTTTTCGTTTTTAAAACAATTTTAGATTTGTATTTTTTTCGTTTGGCGTTTAGGTTGGCTTTTTCTAAGGCCCTCTTCCAAAAATCATTGTTTTGCCAAACTTATTTTCAAATAACTTTTGGACAACCAAATCGATTTTAATGATTTTACTACCAAATAAATGGTTTTGTCATTCTTTATATTTAAATGTCAGTACAAGTTATATGGAATAAATTGTAAAGCGTCAACTAACAGTTGAATTATGTTCCCAAGATGTTTCGAGTTCTGTATCAAATAACATGTAAGATGGTATAGCAAAGGTTCCTTTCACCAGCAGGTGGATTACATCCGGTTTTTTAAACGAATTTCGGAATTTACGCGGTTTACGTGATTTTCGGAATTTACGTGGATGTGCTCAAAACGTCTTTTTTATACGTACCTAGGTTTGAAAATTACAAGGTTTACGTGGTTTTTACGCGAATTCACGCGTTTTTCTAATCGAATTTGGCAACAAATGCAGGTCCCCTATGTTGCCAAAATCGAAACCGTGCCAAATCGAGACCCTTTTTGGATATGAAAATATTGACTGTAGTTGCGTTAGAAATTGACTAAATATTATTAATCAACGATTGCAAGTCCGCCAAGAGTTATCCGTCCGGTGCAAGTAAGTTTTTGGCAACCTGCGGTAAGACGTAGTCCTACGGCAATAAAAATAATACTGTTCGTAACATTCATTTTTTCGTCATTTAAGGCTTGTATGCGGAAACTGACTGTTATTTAAGCATATTTTTGAAGTGAAATATTTTATGTTGCCAAAAACGGATTATTTTGTTACTAAAATGCCAAATGTGAAATCCCACTGTATAATGGCCCTAAATTCACAGAGGTGGTGATATGGATAACCAGAATAAAAGTGCATCAACACAACTGAGTACGCAAAACGGTTTTATAAACGTGCAGTGCCATTCAAATCTTTGTTTTCCACGCGCTGCCTCGTTCTTAAATTGCAAAACTTGCTGCAACATTTCTTTAATTCAGCCATAATATTTTTTGTAAACATTTTATTAAACAGCAAGTTGCTGCCTTGTATTTATATTAAAACAATATCAGACATCACCATATCCTCCATTCGCCAACACAATTGCAACAAAAATATCCATAACCGAAAAATCTTACATTTTTTACCAATCGAAAAAAAAAACGATAATCATCCAATGATCGCAATCCTTTCTCATCTGCGAAAATTATCGCCTGGCGATCCTTTTCCGTGATATTTACACACAGAGCGAATCACGAGAGAGTGAATCGCATTCCCCATGGCGCGTACACGTTCAGGATACAATACAGAGAGAACTAACTCACAGGATTGCCGATTGTGCTCACACACGGAGCAGTATCGTACGATGAATATAGCAATACACTGATAGACGATGTCGTTTCATATACCGAGAAAAAGTTGAATGCCACTCGCAGTTTTCTCGCGGATCACCAACATTGACCCCCGCTAACTTTCCGCTCTTTTCACGTTACGTTTTGTCTCTCCTGAGATACTATCAAAATATCAACACTTTTGTTGTATGACTTTCTTCTACCGTTTCCTCCCAAAAGTATAAAATAAGGCATTGGAAAAGAGATTTTGAAAAAGAAAATGAAAAACTGGGACTAGGAAACTGGTAAAAATATACAGAAAGCTGAAACGTCGCAAGAAAATTAGCATACTAAGGCCAACCCTTTCCAGATGTTGAGGACCTTTTACTAATTCGATCCCTTTTTATTAGTAGCACATCCTTGCCACAACATAAACGTGCGCATACATATAGAATTATATTGCAATCGACCACAACACCTGTGGCTCACTTTTCCAACACAGATCAAAACCGCCTAGTTTTAATCTTCTCGCCGCAAAGCGTTCGCGTTCTGTTGGGACAAAGAGCTTTTGACATTTTTTCTATCACGCTTCCCTAACACAGACATCGAATTGGTCTAGGTTCAATCGCGGTCGTAAGAATTTTTTTTGGAACGAGGAGAGTTTGTCACTCTTTCTGGTGCACCTCCCAAGCAAAAACATCAAATTGATCTAGATTAAATCGCGGTGTTAGGATATCTTGTTGGAACGAGGAGGAGTGACAAAACCTCCCAGAAAGTACCTTTCTGGGGTACTTCCCAAGCAAAAACATCAGATTGGTTTAGACGTAGTCTTACGTCAAAAGAATAAAAAATAACGAATTTTTTTCATGAGATTTGAACGACTTTTTTGTCAATGTTTGTTTGTTGAGCGTCATAACAGAATCCAAACATTTTTTTATTTTAATTCCTTGATCTATTAATAAGTTTAATGGATATGTATTTCGCCTTCGAATTTAATAAACTGGAAACAAATACTGATAAAACCTGGAAGTCGAGGCTTTATTTTCTTGTATGGACTCATCACTGTGACCAGTATCTTTGGTTGATTGTGATATCACCCTAATGTTTGCTGTATAACTTGCACTGCATTCATTGCATTTAGAATCCAGCATGAAGGAAGGGTAATGAGGAGCCTAAGAATAACCCCATGCTAAAGTCAGTTGACGTCGAATGGAATGGCCTGATCCTGCCAAGATTCGAACCAACGAGCACTCGCTTGTCAAAGCAGACTCGGTAACCTCGTGGCTACGGAGCCCCCTTTGGGGGGCCGTCGGTCCTGTCGAGGCTTAAATGAATATCTGTAAAATGATGAGGAAAATTTTCTTATATTGCAATTGAAATTTTCAGCAATTGAACCTTGAAAAAGCAATTACTGATTAAATTGGGTATATTCAATTGTCTAAATTTTTTGGAAAAATGCCATTTTATAATTTTTTCCAGGAGTCTACATAAATTGTACGCATTAGAAAAAATTTCAAATTACTCGATCGTACGGAGCAATTTTGCAGTTAACATAATTCAATAGAATAATTCAATTTCTGGAAAGCAAAAAATTAAAGTCGTCAATTTTTTTCAAGTTAATTCATAATAGTGTACGGCATTTTCTGCTGTAAACCTCGTTATTCGTGGCATATACTGCTTTCCACTAAAAACGAAGTGCAAACGGGTACAGCTGAACTGCATAGGAACAGAAACATTAAACATAAATAATAACGAGAAAATCCGTCTGTAAGTTTGACGTTCATAATTATTGTTGAAATTAGTATGCACATGAAATCTCAGTAAGTTTTTTTTTGGGTTTCCGGCAGAGCTACTATTACACTATTAAAAATCAGCCAACCGAATTTTAAATCCTAGTACGAACTTTTGACATTTTCCATACATATGTGTTCTTTCCATTCTCTTTGTCGTTATAAAACCTGGTAGACAACACCATCTAAAATTTGATGTAGGTAATTTCAATCTGCATCTATCTAACATCAACAAGTTGCTAACGACCGGTTGAAAATTGACGTCTCGTCGGTTCAACAATTCATTTTTCAACCAATTGGGAACGCTTTAAATCACCACAAAACAGTCAGCACCACTCATGTCCAGCACAAGCGACACTCCGCTCTAGAGCAGTCAAGCTTATCGAAACATGACATTAAAATGCACGCCCCGCATTGGTATTAGCAGCTTGCCGACGTGGCGTGTGATGACAGAAACTGCCCCCCCCCCCTTTCCCACCGCAACAGCTTCTAACTACTCGGGACAATGCGATAACAAGGGACAATTTAACGGTGCACGGCACTAATAAAATTCACTCGAGTGGGTGTTTCTGCCATTCGAATAAATCTTCCTCGGAGAAAAACATTAAATTGTGCTGTAGTCGAAGCTCTATTCCTTTTTTGTTTGGTTCTTACGAACGAGTTTCTTGAGCTACATTAATGTTTTCTTTTTATCTGAGCGAAGGTTTTAAGACTATATTTATACTAATTCTCAAAAAAATTTAAGGCTTAATATAACTCTTTCAGTTCAATAGGGATATCTGTACATATTGATATTGTATTGCAGCCCATCCAATACATTCTAGCATACCGGTGCGGTGCCAACATCAAAGAAAAATTTTGGCTTCGTAGCATAAGACGCACAAAGAAAATCATGCAGCTCCATTGCGGATAATCGAAATGGAGACGCACGGTGAGGGACATCTTCCATCAATTATTTTCCATGCCAGTGCGTATAACGCTGGAAGCGATTCAATATACCTAGACTAGAGCTTCGGGTAGCTTCGCCAGAATCAAACGACTATAGAAGGATAATCCTTCTTTATTGTGAGTTCGGCTGAAATTGCAAGTGCTTCTTGCTAAGACAGACTCAACTATGTTCTCGTGAGGACGAGAAGCATAGTGAAAGTTTCTAGCCCAAGCTGCCGATTCATAATTGAGATATATTACCCCTGAAAGCAAGCATCGCTAGAGAACTTATTCAAGCAAAGCAGAGCAACTTTCTGCCCAATTTTCTAGTCTTATTGAGTTAAAATGAATGCGAAACAAAATAAAAATTAATATTTGATCCAAACTAGGTGCTTCCGCTTTGGATATAGTTTAATAATAGAGTAGATTTGTTCCGCAGTAGAAACAAGAAGCCCGGGGAAAAACAAACGGAAGCTAGACTAATCTTCTCTAATCACGCTTCCTGCCCGCCTAAACCCAGCGGAAACTGTGCTTTTCCTCTAATTTCATCGGAATTGACTATAATTCGTCCCATCTGCTTGGCACACACTTCTCGAGAAGCTCAACTCAAACCGGCCAATTATCGCCGCGCATTGACGGCGCAAAGACACACGTAATCTGATGGCATTAGAAAACAGCATCCCGGCACGGGGGACCGTGTGTGTGTGTGTGTGTTGGGGCTTATTTCGTAATGACTTTCACGTCTCCCGGCGGCGGTGGCGGTGTCGGTTTATTAGATAGGCCATTATTTCGCTACGCCATTATCACTGCATGAGTCTGACAAGAAAACTGACAAACGTCATCATTCGTCCATTGTTGTCCTTTGGGCATGTATACTACGACATATGCTGCTGCTGCTGCTTTTGCTGTGCCGTCTAGAGAAAGCACCAGACAGACCGAATGTCGGTCGGCCTGTCTTGGTTCCATGTTTGTTCGCTTCTTTGTGCAGTCTCACTAACGACGATTGTCGTTAGGGTGGGTCAATTATTCTGTTGTGTGGTGTAGTGAACTATCCATGTGCACAATGAGATTTGAAAGTCAAATATTTCTGCTTTGATTTTTTTTGGGGGCCTTTTCTCGCTACTTTACTTCAGATAATATGACTTTTTGTATTATATTTGCAACATTATCGCATCTCTTATATTCAAAAACGAAAAGTAACTGCGACGGACAAAATTTGAATTGGAATTGGGAGTGTCTCTCGTTATTGTTATTTATTTATTTGTTTCTTTTTTGTTTCGGGAAACTTAACCAAATATCTGCAGTTGATCTCAATTGTTCCTCACAAACTCATTTCTGCGAAATGCAGAGTGCTTCTTAGATGTACTTTTTTGTCACATCGTTTAGACTCAAAATGACGATGACTGAAATCATTTTCCCGAAATTGTTCAGTACTAGTAACGCTTCCATTGATAATAATTGTTTTGTAGCCAGAAAGAATGAGTTTTGCAATTATTGTCCTGCGTAAGACCAAAAAATATTTTTATTTATTAAAAAGACTTTTAATTGTCAACGAAGTTCTGCTTATCGAATCAATTTTAGCGTGATTTGGACATTTCATTGAATAGTTAACTATGTACGTATGATCGTTCACAGCAAAACCTTTTAACGGAACTGTGATGAAAACATAAAGCGATCGATGGTCCGTGAATACCCGCCAGCAGCGGAAGCAACGGGCAGTTTTTTGTCGTACTCATGCATTCCTTCAAGTTCAAGCTTTATTATTTAATCTGGTCGATAATAAATTGAACGATGTGGAAATAAATAAAATTAAGACTCGCTCGATAACCTAGCTTACGAGTACCAGCGTTTGGATGAATTTTACGATGTTTTAATTGCGTTTTTTAAATGCCCATTTTCGCTCATAGTGAGCAGGAAAAAAATTAATAGTCGTAACCTAAACGAATTGATTTATTTCTGCCAAATTGGCCTGCCAGTGGATATACTATTTTTTCGATAAAATCGCAAACATGGGAAAAAGCTTGAAAGAATCTGTTGTTCTTATCAAAAAATAGAATTAACATCCTGATACTACTGGATCGGTTTTTCTAGATCATCTTGTTTCAAAACATTTCGCCCACCTCACGACAGTTTTGCAAAAGGTTTTTTTCGTCTTTAATTGTACTTTCTATATTTGTCATCAAAAGTAAGAAACTTAAAAAGAGGTTGTCCCATGGGCACTCTTTCGGGTTGTCTATAAATGTTATTTGCATTTCAAAGATTTCCGACATATTTGTGCAATAAATTTTTATGTCTTATTGTGCCAGGCAGCAATTTTACGAGTCCTACGCAAATTCATATTTTAATAATATTTATCCTGTACTTACCAATAGCTTGAAGATACGCTGGTCAAACAAGGAGGGGTACAGAGGCGAGGTGATGACGAAAAACTGATGGTTAAAACTGCTAAATTGCAAACGTGTTTGGGAAACGCAGAAAATAGCCACGCTAATAATTTTCGGGTGGGAGTCTAAGAAGGTGAAATCTTCACCATATAGAAGTAATACTTTATTTCACATTGTCATAAAAAAACGGACATAATAAGATCATAATAAGTTTAGGTATCTTACGATTTTTCGACCGATTGCAACCGAACCAAATATCAGCAACTAAAAACCGTAACGTTAAATTGTGTTTTCTGTCCTCTTCCTTCCTTTTTTTTTGTTTAATTATAGTCACTTTAACAGTTTGGGTCATTCGTGACTTCTACGGGATTGGAATTTGAACCCGCGTCCTCGACGTGAGAGGCGTAGATGCTAACCACTACACCGGGATTGACCCCTCCTCTTCTATTTGTTCCTTTTTCCTTGCTTTTCGAAACCCTTTTCTAGCGCTCTGAATAGAAATTTGGCGGGGACAAGAATGTTTCACAGGTCACATAACACAGGTCTGCATCAAAAAAACTGCATAGGATTTTTCAACTGATTCCGATAGATTTTTGTTCAATGAATAAAGAAAATATAATGAAAATTGTTCATCACGTCACGTTTTTGATACAATACAAATTTAAAGCAGATTTAGTGCTCTCAAATACTCCCACTTGCGCTCAGTCGATTTATAAGTTGTACTTCATAGAAACAAATTCAATAAAAGTCATGTATGAAACATTTCTAGAGCTGAATGCAATCTACAATCTTTCTGAATTACTCCATTACTTTTGTATTTACGTGGTAATAATATTGCAACTTTATCTTTAGCTCACAAAAATGTACTATTTTTATGACTATTTTTATTTATTCTAGGTTTAAAGGCCGTCTTTATTATAAGAGTAATTCTAGCTGAAACGCGACGTTTTCAAATATTGAAACTTTTGCACTTCAGCATTTCAGCTTTCCGATGGTGGTCTTGAAATGAAAATCGGTTGGGGGGATCATGGTGAAAATGGCAATTTTTTTAATAAAATCCAACATGGCGGCCAAATCCAAGATGGCCGCCAATTTTTTTTCGCTTTTTTTATAAGCCCTATCTCTCCTCTTTACACAACCGTGTCGTTTGTAGTTTGTTTCATAGCAAATTTTGGAAATATCACAATAATTATATGAAAATTGTGAGCCTTGCTACAAATAACTAGTTGTTTTATTCAGTTAGTGCCATTGCACACCTAATTTTATGAATGTTTCTTGTAGCATTTTTTCTCAGCTTTCTAATGGTGGTTTTAAAATGAAAATCGGTTGGGGGGCTCATGGTGAAAACGGCGATTTTTTGATAAAATCCAATATGGCGACCAAATCCAAGATGGCAGCCAAAATTTTTTTTACTTCATTTGAAAGCCCTGTTTTTCTTCTCTACAGAACCGGGCCATTTGTTAGTTGTTTCATGACAAATTTATGAAATATCAAATGATATAGATCTCAAGGTTTACTCACAATTTGAACTTTTTTTGAAACTGTTAGGTCCCTTAACGAAGGGTCCACTATTTCGAGGTAGCAACAGTGCAATTCTTATTTTTTTAATCATTTTCAAAAGTTCCAATATTTGAAGACCTCGTATCAGTAGTGGCCCCATTTCAGCAAGAATTGCTCATAAATGGAAAAAATAATGCACTACTCCATTCAGCAAAATTGTAGATTACATTCAGCTCTACAAATGCTTCTTACATATTTTTTACAGATTTTGCTTCTGTGAGCAGTTCAATTTACGCAAGTGAGCGTACCTGAGTACATTAACCCTTTGATGAGAGAAAAAATAGTAAAGATAAAAATTTCAGTCGAGTAATATTTTTCCTGTATTTAAAAATTTACTATTTAAAAATTTACTATTTAAAAATTTACTAAAATAATAAAAAAGGTCTTATTTAGGCTTTTTATTACGAATCTGTGCTAATAATTTTCCATCTAATTTGTGGCTTTTCCATATAAGAAGCATAATTTGCAAAAAATCTGTCCGTGATGGAGAAAAACGGAAACCAGTTTTGGATTCAGCACCCCAAAAAACATATAATTCACCTAAAATATCTCATGCATCTGAGATTTTTTTTTATTTTTGCAGACCTGTGTAATTGTTGCATGTTTAATTCAACAGTGATTACAAAGGAGTCTTTTTATCCGAGTCTCGTCTCTATTTGGGACAGAATAAATGCTTTCTCTTGTCGTTTGAAACAGTGAGCGTCAAATTAACTTCTTAACAAATTGCACAAAGTTGCCGCAAACGTGAAACTAAATAAATTCGTCAATATACTGCCAGTAGATCCAAGTAGACATGAACATTTTATTTTGGAAAGGCGGGAAGTGCCTGATGCGAAGAATTATTAACAGGATGAACTGGAAAATTTCGATATAGATCAGAAATATATCGAGTTGTGCAATGGCAGTTAGGGCTAGCACCCACGCTCTTTCGGTTGGTACCCGAATGTTTTACACACTAAACTACAGACGCTCGTTATATTAGGTAGCCTAATATCTAATTTGTTTTAATCTCCCAATTCTGGTGAGATAGAAAAGCAATAGATATAATGCAATTAATTGTTTAAAAATGCAGAAATTATTTACTAAAACTATGAATATTCATATTATTTTGGTGAACAAGCTGATTCATAATTTTGTAGCATGTAAAAGCATCAAACATAGCAGCATTCGACAAAATCGAGGGATTATTTACGATCTCATTCCACATGTTCTTCTTGTCTCGGCAGCATAATACCAAATACGACAATGATTTCCCGCGTGTATCACTTTGTTATCCTCCCTCTATGGCAGCACAATGCCGAATGCAGAGTATAAATATGGTAACTTACAACCGTGAATGTCGCGCACGGTACGGCTGTTTTTTCTTTACTGTGAACGTCAAAAAATGGTTAGAAAATGTTTGTAAAAAAAAGTACAGAAAAAACTTTACGGAGCATTACGCGGATTTACAGTGTGACACATATGTATTCGAACAAAAACAAAGACATATATTTTCGTAAATACAGGCTGAAATTCGAATTTTAATTTTAGAAGTTGTTTACCCCTAGATACAGAATGCAACAATCATTACTATATTGAATCGCCTGTTGCCTGGATAACACGCTTCAAGCGCTTTTTAAAGTCGTTACATGCGGCACGCACTACTTCCATCGGAATATCATTCCATATCTTGTTGATAACTAAGTAAATTCATCCAAATTAGGATATTTATAATACCTGAGCTTCTGCTGCATGTACCCAATTTACAAAAATCCAATGGGTTCAAATCAGGAGAACTTGGAGACCATTCCCTTTTTCGATATGAAATCCATCGGATTGGCTTTCCGTGTCCATGTCTTCAAGATTTGCAGTGTGGCTGGAGTTCCATCTTGTTAGAAGCCGTAGCCTTCTTCACCATACATTCCCCGAACGTAAGGTATCAAATTTTGTTCTAAGACCATTTCCATATAGTATTTTGCATCAACTTTCACACGCTTGTCAATAAATACAAGAGGAAATTTCCCTTTCTTTGAAATGCTTCCCCGTAAAATGAGCGTTGATGATTTTTGATATCGGGGTATATTCCGTTTGTGCTTTGGAAAGAACAAACAACTTCTCATCAGAATAGATCACTTCTGAAACACCGTGCCGACAGAGCAGTAGTTTGCATCTTTCCTGCCGTTTTTGTTTTGTTACTTCCGTTAATCCATGGATTTTACCTTTTTTGAATGCCTTGCATATTCAGATCCATTTTCAATATTCGACGGAGAGTTTCTTTTGATATTTAGCTGAACTGCCATTTTCCATTCGGACCGGTCGCAACTGCCTTGACGAATTTATTCTCGAACAACCTTTTTGACCTCTGCAGTTCTAACACTTCGTTTTCTTCCGATTTTTTACGGTTTTCAACAGATCCCGTCTCGACAAATCTTTTTAGTGTATAGTATATAAATCTTCTTTTTATGCTGTGATGTTTGAGGTTACGAAAAATAGTTCCGCATGCAGCACCGTTTAACAATTTATTTATTATCAACGACCGTAACTCAAACTCTGGTACGTGCACACTGAACGAGACACAATATGAAAATAAAACAACGTCAAGTAAGACTTAAGTTATGATGCCACACACACATGGTCTTAGTTTAATTGTATTAATTGTGTATACTACTGCAAGCATAAAATGATTTTTATTTGCATATATGTGTGTCACACTGTATTTCTCATGCCGCAGGCCGCATTGACTTTTAAACTTTACTGTCGATAACAACATGTCCTCAAGTGACCTCAACGATCATTTCCTCTCCTATAAAATGTTCATACCGGAAAGCATTGGTCTGCAAAAGATGCACGAGGCATCAAGACTGAGCTGATATAACAATACATCGTCACGAAAGGATGAAAGATTTTGAACAACAATAACAACGCAAATTCCCAACTGATTTCGATGGTTTGCACACCATTCGATTCACAACAGATGCAGCAATTGTGGGGCATTCATGAAATGATTGTTTTTTAATCTAATGTAGACAGTGAAAATTAACTCTTCTTGGTTCTCTGTGCCCAACCCACCACAGCCTGACACGTTGAACTACCTTCACTATATCAGCATATTTACATACTTAATACAGCCATACTCCATGTTTCATTTTGCCACGAAATATAGATCGCAGAATTTTACGCTCAAACACTTGCCAATCAGTCTCTTTTAGCGGGCATGATTCATGTCCATAAAGAAACACCGGAAGGATTAATATTCTGTAGAGTACCAGTTTTGTACGAATTTGCAAACTACACGGAATTTCTGCTGGCGCAGAAAGCCCGATTGGTGGCTGCCACAGCGCATTTCGTTTGATTGAATAGTACGCTGCTTTCAATTCCACAATCAGATGATAAGTTTGTGTAATTTGTACTCCCGGAACTAGTATATTAGCAACTGAAGCAGAGTAGACATCTGATCCGTCGTGGAGCGACCCTCGTGAAAACCAGCTTGGTGCTCGTCGACGAAAGTCTCAGTCCACAGAACAGGATGCAGTGGAGCTCCTTTTTGGGTAGAATGGAGCAATGTAATGCCTCGATAGTTTTTACACTCAGGTCGATGTCCTTTCCTAAACCATGGCAATGATCCGGAGGATTACTTCGTACAGTCCCCTAGTAGCACAGTTGTTACAAACTAGTTGTGGCAACCGATATCTGACTAATTTTAGTCATAAATGGGTTACTGCAACTAAAAGTGCCAAATATGTGCTGCTTGGGTCGCTCGCTCCCCGCATCTAGCAGTTCAGTCAGGATAGCGTCCTTTGCAGCCTTGCTGTTTTCCAGCTCCCATGTTTACTTTTCCATTTATTATATTGATTTAACTTATGAGTGTTGTCAATATGCTATTTGCTTTTCTCACTATACACTGTTTAAGCCATAAATGAAACAGAATGATGAAAGAAGTCCTCTTTGATATTCAAGAAGTTTAGAACACAGCTCTTTTGTTTTTAACCTTACATTTTGCAATTTACGTGGGTTTTCTTACACGACTTTCGAAGTTTAGCTGGTTCTTTACCTGAATTCATGACTTTCTTTAGAAAATTCAAGTCTTCTTACACGAAATTTAAAATTTACGCAGCTTTTTTACGAGGTTGTGCAAAACAAAACTTAAAATTTGTGTAATTTTTTATGGGAACTTTAAAATTTATGCGCGCATTTTTTTTACGAATTCTATAAGTAGAACAGGAATTAGGAAAATATTGCATCCGTCTTGTTATATGAGGCTGATGATTTATCACGATACATCCGCAAGATCTCTGGGCACTAGATCATGTTTTGACTTAATATTTTATCGCGAATCCAATACATATAACAATATCACGGAACTCATCAAAATCACACATTCCAATTCGTTTAACAACCGTTACGTGGAAAACTTTACGGCTCCGCGAATTTACCGTTTCATACAAAAATCACGCGAAACTGTGTAATTGTCACGGCTTCGGAAAAAGACTGTTGTACAACAAGCCTTTGCAACGAACGAGGCACGAAAGCTAGCGATGCTGATCGCTTGCAATAAAATGCTCAAAACCTGAGCATCTCAGCATCACTACGGAAAACTGAGAATTATAATTAGAACAAGACTAGAACTAGAATTATTAGAATTTGGCATTAGAATGATTAGAAGAAAATTACATTAAGAACATTAAGCATTGCGAAACAGTACCAAATTCTTGGCGATTTTTATGAAGCTGAAAATGGTCGCCGAAAACCCTTTTGCGGATTAAACTATTATTTCGCGGAAAACTATTTGGCAGAAAACTACTTAATGCTCGTGTCAATAAGTATTGTTTTTTGTTGTTAGATTATAGTCACTTTAACAGCTTAGGTCATTCGTGACTTCTGCGGGGTTGGGATTTCAACCCGGGTCCTCGGCGTGAGAGACGTGAATGCTAACCATTACACCGAGACTGACCCCTGAATAATAGTTTTCTGAAATTCATTAAAGGTGTTTATGAAGCAGTTTGTATCTTTGCGTAACTAAGCGTACTGGACTAATGTTAAGTGTTAATCGGCTAACAGGAGGTTGAATTAGTGTTCGCCCTAGGAGAATTTTTGTGAGAAATCCGATGTCGACTATCTTATGCCTCAAGCGGATCGTATTAATGTTCATTAAAGAACACAATTCGTGGAAAAGCGGCGGCTGTACTCTGTTTCATTCAAAAAAATTTCATCTACGTGCAACAAATACAATTCCAGGCAATCATCCAATGACTTGATAACGGAAACAGATTTTCACATTCAACGTCTGCGTAAATTAGAATAACTGTATGGGAGGTAGCTTCAAGCAATTTGCTCATTAGAATTGCAATGGTCCTAAGTAACTATCTTGGGGTACTCCCGAACACACAGACTATCCAGGATCAAATAGGAAGAGGGTTTGAATAAGAAATTGTTTCAATTGTTTTGCTTTGTTTGATTTTCGTTATGAAAACTGTTTCGACAGCCGAAAAAGATGAACAACAAAAACTGAAATTATGCAAAATTTTCACAATTGTTACTTCATGCATATCTTACGAACATGACATTCCAACTTAAAAGAACACTAATCATCGTTTTTCCAAAAGTAATGTATGGCCAGCACTGTCATGCTACATATTTCATGATCTCATGCAAGTTAAACATAAATTTATGATGCACCACCATGCATCTAGTGTGTGACCCACTCTAATGCACCTAAGCCTCGATGATTATGTTATATTCCAATTCAGAGCTAGCTAGAGGTTGGGACACCGAACCGAACTAACGAATGAATCTGCAATATATGCACGTGTGCACGCTGCACCGGGCTCTTGGCATTGATTGTCATATTTTGCATCTCGGCACCCAAGCCCGATGAAGATGGGTTACCCCCAGAAGAGAGTGACACGAAGATTCTGCATAAATGTCACGAGAAAAAAAAATCAAACGATGATGCTTTCATGCATTGGAAAGTTTTTCAAAAGACAACAATTTTTAAACATTTTTTACATGCTTGGGCCTCATCCTCGCGCTTCTCTTTCTTTCAAGAAGGAAAGTTTGCGGTCATTCTCGCTTGCTTGCTTGCCAATGTCGTGCGGTAGGCAGGCAGGCATTGAATCGATCTGCCGTTTCTGGTGAAAGGAAGAAATGTTGAGCTCATTGTTGGCACAAAATTCCGGAAAAAACAAAGCATGAAAGGATATTCACAACTGCGTTTGAATTTTGTGAGCTGAATAGCTGGTGAATTGACAAACGAAACGTAGTTTAAATGGCTATTTTAGTGATTAAGCGTTTCTAACGGTAGATACTAAAAGTTGAATTTAATTTGATTTTGAATGACTTTCTAACTTCAAAAAGCTTAAATTTTATTCTAACGAATCAAGTCAGCTGATGGAGACACATTGTAGTTTGAGAAAGTTCGCTCATTCGCTGTTCAATATTCAGCCAGCATGGTTGAAACTTGCACATCGGAAATGCCACCGGTCCAATGGAATTTAATGTACATTGTCATTCCTGGGGGTACGTGCTCGTGATGCTGGTCAGATCAATTTGTACGGTAGCTTGGCGATTGTTATTCAGCATTCCTAATCCGGTAAACCAGAATGGACCTAACGAACTTCAAATTGACCTAAATTTCTCAACTATTTATCGTCGAACAGTATAGAATTATTGTGTATACAAGTCATAGAACTTCGTTTAAGTGTGCTATATTGAAAAACAAAATTGAACGTAAACAAGTGCTAACCTTTCACAACCGATACCAACCACTAAACAACAACAACCACGGCCCCACATTCGCGTCCGAGAAACCAAGAAACGGACAATACCAGTACCAGAGTGCTAGAGAGTGCTCTGCTCGGCTGCTAGGTGCAACGCCCAACTCCCACCCCCTTTCGAATAGGCTATAATTACGAACCCAACAATCAGCGGCAGCAGGAAAATCGCATTTATGAATAAAATTTACACGGAGGAAAGAAAAATCAAACGATCGATATCATCGTCCATAATGAAAATGAGCAGAGCGCACAGCCAGGACCAGACGAACATACCGCTGATAGTGACAACGAACGAGGTCGGTGCGAAGCCGAGCTCGTCCACGGCGACCAGTCTGGACTCGGCATTCAAGACGAAATCCTGCCGCAGCTTCGTGCGGCAGTCCAAGCTCAACAGCGAACACAGGAACAAGTCGGTTCCGCAGAACCTGCAGGTGTGTGCGCTGTGTGTGCGTCTGTGTGTGTTACTATTTGTTGATGTTTTTTACATTTTTTTTTCTGTTGAATGCCGAATCCGCTTCTATTCATTCGTTGCTGTCAGACACCCGATGACAGCTGGCGTCGACGATGCGTCGCGAGTTCGCCGCCGAGAGTAATGCAATCTAGTGATAGGGACTATATCGACCGAACCGAAGGGTTATCGATAATATCGATAACTTCCGATCCAATCGATGCAGTCCCGCTCTATCGATATTATCGATAAATAGTTTTACGATTTCTAATGCAATCAACAACTAGCTCGCGGTGCTCGGTCAGTGTGTTAAAGTGCACTGGAACTTTCGGTCGTTTCGATCGGAACGCGTGTGGAAGCCTATCCGTCCGGCGCGGCGGCGGATATGGAACGGTTAACGCCAATAATAATCGAGCAAACGAAGTGAACTGAACTCACGAACCTCGAATGGTTGCTTGCATTCCTCTCACGACCGGCAGTTACAATCCTGTGGTTTTTCACCGTTCTGAGTGCGCAACGTTCCACTAAAACCCAAATCTCTTGTTGTTACCGTCTTTTCGCTTTCCTTGCTCCGACACCCCGTCGACCGATGATGGCTTCGAACCAGGCACAAGAAAAATGGTCGAGCGTTAGGCTCAGCTCCGACTCGAAAAAAAATCAGATTAAGGTAGAAAATCATATCTCGACGCACTCCAACCTCAACCTCAACGGACTCAGCAACGAGAAAGCCACGCTGGGAAAAGAGGTAAATAACTATAATGAAATGCATGCAATTTCTCCTCAACCACGTTTCCACACTTCCCACATCCATCCATAACCGAGCTAGAAATTCCTTTTGACATCGATAAATATAAGCAAACGAACTCGTGCAGTCTGTTCTGTGATCAGTTTTACACATATATAGCTATAATCGATTTACAGTGCACAGTCACGAGTTTAGCAGTTCCAGCGAAAACGCCACAAACGAATGGGTTTTCACTTCGCTAGACTCTATGTAAATTGAATGCAAATGCACTGGTTTTTGCCTGGATGCCATGCCATCCCATGCTAGGAATTGGAATGAATTAATAAATTAATTTTTTTTCGGCTATCAGTAAAGCAATGCAGAACAAACAAGTTTTTCTGCTTCTGTCATTCCCGGAAAAACATCCCGGCAATCAACACTAAATTAATTGTAATCCAAAGTTATTTACATGGAAGTGATTTGTTATTCGTTCTGCCGCTGTAATTTGTGCACTTCGTATTTGCTAATTTACATTGTCATACAGCGCAGATGGACGACCGGAGAGATATCAACATGAAATAGATACACCCACATTATTAGAAATTCAATTGTTCGCATTCGCGTGAAAAATAAACAATCCTTTTTCGCTAAGCGATATACGATGCCAGGAATTATTGCAAATGGAAATGAAATTCTAAAACAATATTGTTTCACCTATCATTATTCATAAAGCAACCAAATCATGCGATGTACTCGGAAAATTGTCTAACATCTGGTGATTGTTATTCTGCGACATTTGCCTGCTCCTACCTGTGTGCTAAATATGCTGCGAGGGATTTTAAACGGTTCTCTGCGAGGCCAAACATGGTGGAATAAATGCCTTATACATTTAGAAAATTCCTTCTAATTGAAATGCTGTAATGAATCGTAAGTTAAAGAGTAACCGTTAAAGCTGTGTGTGTTTACTGTGGAGAGTAATAAGAAAAAATAATTGATAAAAAAAATTTGATTTGACTCGCATTCGGTCCGGAGTACCACAGTTTTGGATACTCAAATGTTAAGTGATTTTTGTTTGTCACAATTTCGATTTTAAACAGTTCTGCAAAAAAATCATCGTGCGTCTCCTTTTGTTTACAATCCCATGGTGATGCTTTTTATTGCAGTGTGGTTCAAGTTTTGTGTCAATAAAACAAAGTACGACAGCCGTGAAACGTTTTCACAAACGTCAACGAATTACACTTTTATCTAATGCTCACATAGTTAAGTTTGCAACAGTGTAGTTTACTAACCACATGTGGTGTATTGTTCTATGTCTTTTCCGTGCTTTGAAAAATCCAAATGTATCCTTTTAGTATTTCCAGTCTTAGAAAGCTTAATAACTCATACAAAGTAACAAGCCATTCTTTGAAGGATGTGAAATCTAGTTAATTTGCCTGAAATCACTCCTGAGTAGACTTTGGCTGATGGGCACTGGCATGCCCAGACATAAACAAAACGTGGGAGACCCCACCTTTCAGAAAAACGTTTTGGCCTGGAACAACGGAGTAATCGTAGGATAGCGAATCTATTATTACTCATCACAAATATATAGGCCGATTTGATTGAAAACTCCGGACTTTCAGGTGCAATTGGATACAAAATCGTAGTTGAAATTGGACTAGAAATTCGACTTGGAGCTGTCCTAGAAATTAGAGTTGAAATCGGATTTAAAGTTAGAGTAATTTGGACTAGAAGTTTTACTCGGAATTAGACATGAAGTCGGATCTAAAAAGGAATTTGAAGCTTTTATTTGAAATTGAGTTTTAAATTTTATTTCAAATCAGACTTGAACATGCTCAAACTTAAAATTAGAATGGAAATTTGACTGGAAATTGGAATTAAAATTGAGCTTATAATTAAACCTGAAATTATGCTAAAAATCGAACATGCATTGATCTTCAAATTAAGCGTGACATTGGACCTTAAATTAAATTTGAAATTGGTCTAATTTGAACTAGAAACTTTACATTAAAGCGGAATTAAAGACGGAGTTTCTAAATTTAGGATTGACATTTTCATCTCACTGTCTCACACATTTTATCCCGTTTTTATTCCGTTATTTTTTCTTTTCCAGTCCCGTGTTTCTCCTTTTCTGTACTGTTTTCTTGGTTTTCGCTCTCATTTTTCTTCCATTTTCCTGTCTTTCTCTCCTTTCCTTTTTTCTGATCATTGTTTTCTGTTTCACTGTTCCATTTTTCTTCGTCTCCTGTCCCATTTTTGTTTATATTCAGTCCTGTTTTTCTTATCCTGTTTGTTTTTTGTTATTTTCTTTCCCGTTTTCCGTCTTTTCTCCTCTCTTTTCTCTTTTTTATCCGTTACCAGTTTTCGTCTTTTTGTCCTTTTATTCTCGTTTTTCG
Organism: Sabethes cyaneus; assembly: GCF_943734655.1. Taxonomy (NCBI): domain Eukaryota; kingdom Metazoa; phylum Arthropoda; class Insecta; order Diptera; family Culicidae; genus Sabethes; species Sabethes cyaneus. The sequence continues at coordinate 230,489,481 of NC_071354.1, forward strand.
TCTTTGTCTTTTCAGTTTTTCCTCTTCTTGATACCCAGTTTTTCTGCCTTTCAATCGTTTATTCTGTTTTTGGATCCCTCTTTTCCCTCGGGTTTTGCTTTTTTAACTCCCTTTTACATCTTTTTCTCGTTCGTTTTATCTTTTTTTAGTACGTCTGAAAAATAGGAATTTTATCTTATTTTTCTGTCTTATTTTTTCATTTCTTTTGTCCCATCTTTCTCCTTTGTCCCATCTTTTCCTATTAGACCTCTTTTCCCCATTTGGTTGTTTCATATATCAGTATTCAATTTTCTCTCTTGCAATTTTTCGGTTCCCTTTTGGTTTTTCTCTTGTTTTCTGTTCCGTATTACCTTTCTTGTCCAGTTTTCCTTCTTTTTCACATTTTTCTATTCGCTGTTTCCTCTTTCTCGTTTTTTTTCTTTTCCTGTCCCAGTTCCACCCTTTTCCAGAATCTTAATTTTTCTTTTACATTTTTTCTCTTTTCCAGTCTCATTTTCGTCATTTACCCCAGTTTTCGTCTTTAGTTTTTTTCACGTTTTCCTTCGTGTTTCTTCTTCGCGTTTTCTCCTTCTGTCTCAGAGCGGAGAATTAGGTAAGGGAAGATCATTGAAGCAACGCTTAAAAAGTTGTGTAACGTTCCTCTTTATTGGCTGGGAAACCGTTAATCGAAGCAAACTATAATTGGAGCCAGTTAAACGAACTACCAACTCAAAATCCGCTAAATTTTAATGGCTCTCTCTGCTATGATTCAAAATTTAGCACCTAACCTCTATAGTCTCTGTATTAAAAACGGATTCAAACTCAACTTCTACCCCCAGGTCCTGTAAAACCTTTGAACCACTGCGAACTGGATAAAAACGAGACTCCACGAAATCGAACCATTCGTATACCTTGTTGAACTGCATTACCAGGAAAGATAATCGGGTCATAAAGTCCGAAGTTTGCATTCCGTACTCGACAGTTTAGGAATTCCTAGTTCCGAGAAGCCGTTCGGGAGTTTAGCATCCCAACCCCGCAAAACCCCATTTTAGGATGACTTGAGCCTGATTTTTGTCCCGTGAAATTGATTAAAGTGTCCAAGTAACCTCGCTGCTCGAGCTATCAGCAGCATACAGGTTAAATTGACTCAGGATAGCGGGACAGGCAATGACTCCTAAAATCATTCTTGTCTTGAACGTAACTTGAGCAGACGCTCGTCTTCCTTCAAGAGTCTCTAGATTCAGCAAGTGGTAGCGTTCCTTATGGAAGAATGCGCAGAACATAGCGTAAGCATTTTTTGTACTGCCGCGATTCTCGTGGTTTCAATTTGTTGATAAGGACAACAGATCCCGTTATTAGATTCCAAATCCTTAGCAGTCAATAGTATGAAGACCGAAGACAGTACGGGTCACGTAACTTCTAAGAGATTTTGCAAATTAACCCAAGTTGGTTAATACTTCTGGAGATAACGTCGTTCTAGTCATATGGAAGGCTATTGCGCTATACAAGACGACAACAAGATCATGTTATAATAGATATCCTAACATGTCGTAGGTAAAAGTGATAAGCTAATATTTGCGGTGGCATGAGTTGGCAAAGCACTTCTTGCTACTGTTGGTAACCATATTATTCTAACACCAACCTTCAAATCTATCCATTACACGCAACAATTCAATGCAGTAGGAGTTCGTTCTACTTATCGTAAAGATTTTTATATCGTCAGCAAAAAGAAACCGGCAGAGCTGACAGTTCATTTAAAAAAAATAAAAAAAGCAAAAATCCAAGATTGTTGCTCTGTGGTACGCCAGAGGTGTTGCTGCTTGCGTCGGAAAACTCCAACACGTTCTCCATACTGAGCCTATACTCTGATATGGTAACATACCTCCACCACGGGATTCTCTACTATTCGGTCGGTTACGATCAGGTCTACAGACGGCTGATACTGAATCATCTCGTCGAGCCAATTTTCCGTTAAAACATTTATATCAAAGTTCAACTCTGTTACCAAAATCATACATTTGTGTATGAAGTGCATGGGCACGCTCCCACAGTACATCAGTAGCGGATATGTGGTTCTACAGCATCAGGCAGACCAGGCATAGAGCTGGAAACGTGGACTGCGTCATCAGAACAAAATACAAATTATCGCAATTGCTTGGTCTAGAATTTTGGCGAACACCCATACCTCGAAGGCCTCGTCTAAAGTAGTATGCTACGTCAATCAAGTATGAGATTGGTGGAGAGCTCAGTCTATGAGGGGACGTTCAATTGGAAGCACAAGACATATCAGTAGTAGTGAGGATCTCCTAGGAATGCAATGGGGGCCGAGGTCGTAATGTGCAATCCATAGAGTGATAGTCGTTGAGAGGGAGTTCGATTGCACCCATTTTTTTTTGCACCCATTAAAGTAAACTTTTTCATTTGCTTGCAATTGACCAAGGTGCCCTGCTACAAATCAGTTTTAACTAATTTGAAAACCCAAGAATATTGGATATCGCTTCTACCGATATCCGAAATTGGTCGTTTTCGTTTCCGATTTCGGCTATGCGATACAGTCGCCGGTCGTTTTGTTGAATCGCGTTGACACCATTGCGAAAATAGTCGCACTGCTTGACCTTCCGAGCAGTGAAGCAAATGCTTTGTTCGAGCTAATCAGCTGTCAAGAATGTTTACTGCGGCTTGAAGACGTTTCCGTTACCTTCTGCTTTATGCCGTTAAGAGTGCGAAACTGGTGTTTAAATAATTAATCGAACGAAGCACATTCCAGAGAGTGTCTCAACTAAGTAGCATTTTTTGCTTTGGTTTTTTTCCTGTTTGTACGGATCATCCGTCCGCACTTGAAATCATACTTGAAATCTACGCGGGTACGGTTCGGAAATGTTGCGCGTTGAATCAAATGGATCATGCAAATTTGAAGGCTCTCAACTTGTCTTTTTTTATTTATATTCGAAGTTTCGTAAACGGGAGCGTCGTTTTTTTTAACCGTTGGCGAAGACAGTAATAGACTAACCATTCCACGCGCAGCGAAACGCTGCGGTAATAATATACTCACTCAAACAATACTCTTTATTCTGGCAGCACGGACGACGGCGATGAGACGCATGATCTACATAATCCAGTTCAAGTACGCGGTGACAGCACCAGAACAATGACTATTGTATTAACCATTAAACAGAGAAAAGTGTGACTGGTGATTTTGTAGGCTATAATTCTTTTCGTTTAATTCAGCCAAATTTGTAAATTCCGTTTATAGTTCAACTTATTTGTAAGTGACCTCGACAGGTTTATCGCGATTGATTTGGTTTCGACTAATTTAGTTGGTCTAATCGAGATTTCACTGGAAAGGAAATAACGTGTCCTCCTACCGATACCCAGTGCATCTAAAGTGCGGTTAGGTATGCGTAATTTATATACGCCGAATTAATTTTCTTATAATCATTCGTATCAATTTCTAAATTAGAATATTAAATCTACATATGTGATTGTAACAGTTTCCCAGTAGTGCACATTCGTAGAACATTGACAGGGTTAGGTAAAACTATATGCAGGTATGCACAACATGCACTCTCGGCCATCATTAAATAAATGTTCTTTTAGCTTTGAGCTGCAAACACCAAACGCTGCTGATTGATTTTTTACACCACTGGGTAAATTTGTGAGGAACGAGCGAATTGTAAGAGCGAAAAGAAAACTGGATTGACATTTGACATTTTTGCTGTCACAGTGATGAATCCCACGGCTTTGCCTATTTCTTGCTGTTGGATAAAGCAAAAGATTCGCTGCTGGGCTTCAGCTGAACACGCCTCCTATGGGGAAATTCTGAAACATGTCGTCAAACTAAAGAATTTTTGGCAGAGCCTAATCTAGCGTTTTCAAAGAATTTATTAAACTTTTCTAAGCAAAATATGAAGATTCTTGTTAGAGCATTGACTGGCCATTGTAAACTCAATTATCATATGGCCACTATTCAACGTGCAGAGTATTACTCTTGTGATCTTTGTGAGTCCGATTATGGAACTTCATATCATTTGATATGTGTCTGTCCTACAAAAATGCAATTGCGTTTACGGGTCTTTGGACAACCCTATATAGAGGATCATACTGCTGGACAGTTGAAACTAAAAGACATTCTTATGTTCTTGAACCAATGTGGGAAAGAACTTTAGTTCTCTTTGAAGTTTTTGACTCGAAAGAGAAAAACACTTCTGATATATGTATGTGCCGTCGTTTTCCTAGTCCTCACTATTCCCATATCCTTACTACCTATCCCTATCCTTCCCTTCCCATAAGGAAAATGATGAGAGAGTGCGGCAAGGCACAAATTTCCTTATAAGTATGGGGAGCGTGCCGTTTGAGCCAAAATAGTCTGATTCCTGATTCCATCCATGCTAATGTAGCCAATTTACTCGGAGTCTGCACCGATAAATTATTGAATCACACTTTTACCGCCATCGCACTTTTACCCCTCCTTACTCTACTGTTTTCCATATTGTACTAGCGCCAAAACCGTCTTATACCGCTTGGCAATTAGAACAGCGGAAAATCTGTTTTGTTACTTACCGTCCCTCCCAATCTGGCACAGACTTGGTTCAGCACAAGATTAACGAGAATTCAGCTGAAATACTTAACTTGCCCAGCCATTAGAGTTCTTTTAATTTCTGCTCGGGACAGTTAATACCATTACCTTGGTGAATATTATGCAACTTATTCAAAAATCTCTTCATGCAACTAGAAGTGAGATAGAAAATTATCGGGCTGTTGCTATACAATATATTCCTAAGCGTTTCCGAAATTATTCGAGTCATTAGTTTGCAGTCACCTTTAATACGATAAGGTTGGCCGTATATCTCCAATGCAACACGAGCAATATGAGCAAAGCATTTGATGCCGTTATTAACAGCATCAGCAACAGGAATTTGATTTTTTAAGTGACATTGTTGTGTTGACAAGATAAAAAGGATTCGAATCATAATTTGATACCATTTTTTAATTGTTTGGCCTATTTCGATCCATAGAAGTGATATTGAGGAATACGTAGAGAGAGGTAGAGAAGCAGACAGAGAGAGATAGAGACGGAGAAAGATAGCGTGTAAAAGGAAGAATTAAATTAGGAGATAGGGAGAGAAGGTGAGACAGAAAAGGAGACAAAGTGGGATAGAAACGAAAAAAAAAACGGGGACAGGTATGGACGAAATGGGACACAAATGGACAGAAATTGGGATAAAAATAAAGAGAAAGTGGGACAAAAATGTAGATAAAGTGGGACAGAAATATCGAGAAAATGAGACAGAAATGTAGATATGTTCGAGTTTCGACTGAGCGGTGCTTGCTAGACAGAGTCAGTAGGATCGTTGCACCAGTCCCATGTCCTCTAACAGTAGGAAATCTGTCGATAAAAGAGGGTCGAGTCGAGTTGTACAGAAATCCAGAGAAAGTGGGACAAAAATAGAGAGAAAGTGTGACCGAAATGGAGTGAAAGTGGGACAATAATAGAGTGAAAGTGAGATAGAAATGCAGAGAAAATGGGAAAAAGTTCAGAGTAGATGGGAAAAAGTGGGACAAGTATGGAAAAAAATGACACTCAAATGGGGAGAAATTGGAATCAAAATAGAAAGAAAGTGGGACAGGTATGAAGAGAGAGCGGGATAAAAATACAAAGTGGGATAGAAATAAGCATAAGCATAAGCATAGAATACCGCCCGTGTGCGGCTACTCCGTTATTGACCAGGACCGACAAAAATTGCAAAATGATGACTGAAACAAGCATACTTGGGACAGCACGCTATTCCTCATTGTGCAATCTTATCAGGTCCCTGCATGCTGATCAATACCGACGCCGGACACGTCCGAATGCGGGCCCTGGTGGGATGGAAAGGAATATTAGTCCAATACTTGTTGCTATTAAAGACCAGGGAATCTTCTGCATCTTCACATTTCACATATAATATAATGCCATTGGTGCTCATATACAACCCTAATTTAATTTATATCGAAAAATACTATGCACATGCGAGATTCACGGCTCGAAAACTACGTGACAACTTGAACTTATTATACATGAAAACAAAGCTGTCGATAAATAAAGGGTAAATCTTAGAAGATTTTTTTTAGAGCGAGAGAAAAGGAGAGAAAGTGAGACACAAATGGAGAGAAAATGGGACAAAAATAGAGAGAAAGTTGGAATAGAATAGGAGAGAAAGTAAAACAAAAATATAGAGAAATTGGGACAGTATTGGAGTGAAAGTCACTCAAAAATAGAGAGAAAGAGAGAAAGAAATGTGAAGAAAATGGAAAAAAGTTGAGAGAAAATGAGAGAAAGTGTGATGGGGACAAAAAATAGAACACAAATTGGGTGACATTGGGATCGAAATTGAGAGAAAGTGGAAAAGAAACGAAGAAAAACTGGAAGAAAAACGAAGAGAAAGTGGCATAAAAATATGAAGAAAATGGAAAGAAAGCAGTAAAGAAATGAAAGTGGGATAGAAATATCGACAAAGTGAGACAGAAATGTGAAGAATTTGGGAAAAAGTCGAGGGAAAATAGAAAAAAGTAAAGAGAAAATGGGACATAAATGGAGACAAAATGTAACAGAAATATAGAGGACAGACAGATTCGACTGATACGGGGAGAGCAGGACAGAAATGGAGAGAATATCTCACAGAATTGGAGAGAAAGGGGAACAAAATAGTGAGAAAGTGGGATAAATCATGACATTATGTCCCTGTTGAAATCATCTTACGTGTCTGTCTTATGCATGTTTCTTAACGTAACTCACGAACGTCATTATATAAACGCAAGGGTCTTTTAATAAAAATTTAAAATAATGCTTTTTACAATATCGAAGCTGTAGGCAATTTAAATGCAAAAATAAATTTTGTTATATGTTCCTGGGAGTGTTCTTGGTAGATAAATGTGTCTAAATGAGACATTTCTCATGCACTAAACAACCCAATTGCGGAGCAATTTAAAAAAAATTAAACCTTGGTGATTCGACCCCAAAGAACTAATTAGATTTATCACCATCTTCTGCGGAAGGATTTGCAGAGAAACAGAGACGTGTAGCATACATAGTAGCTGCACCACAACAACAGATTTTTTCCGTCATTTTTCTCATGATTTTAAAATTATTTTAATTTGATCCGAACAACTGCGATTCCAATATAAAGGCCCAAACTGAACATCGACGACCAGAAAATTGCCTAATGAGTGAAAAATTACAATAAGCAGTAGCATTGATTCGCTGCAGAGTGTAACGAGAAACTTTTCCATACGAGATCAAAGCACTAACAGACGGAGAATGTGTGTGATGGTCATCGGCTTACAACTGAAAAAATGGGCTGCAATGGCACAAACTTCGACGCAGTTTATGCAGAAATTAACGAGCGAAATACACAGAAAAAAATCATGCCACCCAGTGAGTCCCACTTAGGAGGCCTTTGGAAGCCGTGGTGCAGTCAGCGAAAGTTTAACTACTTTCCATACTGCAAGATACAGTGGTTTTCCGCGTAGACATGATGACCTTGCGGACCGAAACGGAATATTACTTGAATTCGAGGCCTCTTATTGCTTTTTCCGATGGCCCTGGCAAGTGGACAGAAATATTTGACTTAGCTTTAAGCACAATACAAGCGGTTGTGGCACAATTGACAGCTCTACATGATGAAATTTCTCACAATTTGCTAACCAGCTCCAGCACCGTTTATTTTTAAAACAAACCTTGTTGGGAACAGAACGCTGCTGGTCTGACTAAATGTACAAAACATGCCTCCAGGTCGCCTATTCCATCAAATGAAAGGAAATAGGTGCTGACTGACCGTAGCATAAATCTACCTACAGAGCGAGCGAGTGGCGCTCTAGTCAGCGATAATCAGCTTACAAATAGTGTGCACTTAGCTATTTGCTATTGCTGCCTGTCAAGGCACGTCATATTTGTATTTGTAATTGATTCCGCTGTTGGTTTCCGTTTCTTTCAGTACTCGACCTAAAGCCTTTCGCCTTTCTACCATTCATTGACTCCATTTTTTGTTGGTGTAATATGAAACATCATGCGTTCAGTTGGATGATTTATTGAAATGCCGAGTAATAAGCCAACAGTCGAATTCGATGCCACTGGCACATGAAAACCACACAATTGGTACTGCGAACCGGAACCGGTACTGTGCCGCAGGAAATTTGACTATTTTTAAACCAGTAATTTATTTTTTCACACAAAAAACATCCACCACACTCTTTTTTTATAATCCGTAAACCAAATTATTCAACGCTTATTGAACCACAGGATCATCATAATTCACAATCATTAAATAACGTTCAGTGTGATGCAAATGCTTGCCTTAACCAGAACAGCACTGCACTCGTTGGACAATGTTTGTCAACTTGTCCCGTTCGCTACTGTCCTACTTGGCACACATCCATCAATCCAATACTATTTGGTGGGTGACATCTGTATGCCCAATTTTCGGTATTTTTTCATTCCGTTTACTGTACCGCACTTTTGCGGTAACTATTCAGCCATTGTTCCGGTACCAATACAGATTCAGTTGTGCATTAAAAATAACAGTGAGCATCAGCTTGCACGTGTTTCCGGCACAAAACTGCCAACGCGAAACAACGCGAGAATTTAGTTCGTTGACGGGAAGCCAAAATCGGACGGAACAAAATAATTGAAAAAATCGCATTCCATCATTTTAATCAGCTCACGTGTGGTTCCAATTATGTATTTAAGATAAAGTGCATCGCTGCCGACAACCGCATGACAACGATTAGACAATCGAGCTGCAATATTCGTTATTGCTTTCACTTTTCCGCTGGCTGCGGCCGCTCTAGTGCTCCAGCTGATGTATGGCTTTGGCGTGCCATCGAGCAGGCTGGCCCCGGGTAGAGCGGTTCATAGTTTCCAGTGCAGTATCCTTAAAACCACACTAATAATGGGGACACCAAATGTGGACATTAATAATAATTAAGAGTGGCATCCATAAATTTTTCAAACAGGTAAGCTCTATCACACCGGTGCGGCACTCCGTTGCCGTACAAAAACGGTATACTTCCGTTTAGTGTTGCAGCATGGAACTGGTGGCCAACCTGCTTTGCGGCGCCCCGAAAGCGAGCGAAAAAGCGCACCTGCGACAATTAACCGCCCGCACCCTATCGGATGGTGCATCAAAGGTTCACTGCTAGTATCTTTAAAAATAACAAAAACTGCATTTACACAATGATAACCAGCCCTTTTACTGTGTCCGTTTCTTTACCCGACAATTTAACCCGCTCTGTAATGCCTTGTCCGCACAGAAAACCTCAAAGGATTAAACGAAACCCGCGGATTAAATGGGTAAGCTCCAATCGGAAAAACGAGAACTACCGCAATTCAGCCATTCTACTGCTTTCTATTTTAGTCAGTTTCCCCTGCAAAAAAAAGCTTCTGTGGAACTCTGCTGGCGACCATTATCAAGCGCTAATTATTTTTTAAAGCCATAAAAATGAATAACTATAATTGAACTCCACCGTTTCTGCATCGCTGGATGCCGACGATGGTTAGAACCAGGGAAATCAAGTGCAATTATACGGAACAGATTGGTTTTTATAATCTCTACAGTGATGGGATAAATTCAAGTGAGCATTTTGTTGAGCTGCTGCGCCAAAATCAAATATTTGTTAGTTTGTTAGTTAACAGTAATTAGATGCAATGAATGAAATTATGAAATGTTTTGATTTTTCTTTCATTAAAAAGTGGTGTATCATCGAGAAACCGCTGTCGAATAACAAATTGATAAGCATATATTGAAATTAAACAACTCAGCAGCATTCGTTCAATAATTGGCAATTAATTAAAATCGATTTATGACATCCAAACCGGCAGAGCTCATCGAAAAAGCATGTCGTAGCAAAGGGTAGCTACGAACGTATGTTGGATTTATTTGCCAAGAATTGATGGCAAGAACAGCTCTAAAAACGAAACCAAATTATTAAACGCCACTTACTGTTATTACGGTAATGAAAGAAATAATCTTCCAATTGACCCAAATTTGGAAAACTGAAATGAAAGATTTTAATTTTCCATCAAAGCAAAAATAGGTCAGGATGCCTGAACCATGCACCTCCTTCTGCTCTGCATTTGATGATGGAGGCGCTTTGTGTATCACTTCCTTCTTGATGATTCAACGAAAACTTGAACGAGTTTTGGTTTTGAAATCTGCCTGTTATTTAAGCGTCTTGCCTAGAACAAAGCCAAAATTTGCTATTTCTCGGTAGTTTGAGTGCAACTTTTGTATTCTGAAAAGCTTATGAAGCAGCTATATCAGGCCGCCTCGCCGCGGGGCGGAGCACTATTTCGGATGTTTTGTTTCCGATTCCAGTTTCCATGTGCACATTTTATCTATTCAACAATAGCATTCAAAAACAAACGTTTGAGTATTTCCTTTTTCTTTCCCCAACATCCACCCTTGCAAAAGTAAAACGTAGTTTCACAACAAAAATAAACATTGGAAACAGCAGTCAGTGCTGTACCTTACGCCTTAGGTTCTAGAACATTTTTTGGTTTTCGCAGTTTCATTTCGTTGTTCCACAATACAACTGACATAAGAGAAAACCAATGCGTTAAGTTTACTTATCGCACATCGTTAGCAGCTTTTTATGATGGATCGTAAACTACGCTTCTGAGCAGAACCAAGATTCATTCTTAGTTAACAACGATTGCAAGTGTGTGCGGCGAATGCAACAGGCAATCTGGGTCGAGTTTTGTTTTTATCTCGCCGCCTCTTCGGCGAAATATGTTCGAAAAAAAAAAAACAATAAAGCAGAGAATAGATAAAATTAATACCTGCATTAGAAATTCAATTTTTCACGCGTCAACTTCGTGGGAAACATCAACAGCGCTTGTTCACAGGAAAACACCACCGTTAGGGTAGCGAATTTATGATTCTACTCCTACAAAGAGAGCTGAGTTGTTAGTTGCTAGGGGCTTATCATAATGAGGGTCAGTGACGTGACCAGATTGTTGATTGTTGATAGCTGAGGGATTTAGAATTTAAACCGATAATCTGACTACCAAAAAAGATGAAGGAAGTCTTGACATAATCTCCAGATGGGCCTACGAAATAATAGCGCTTCTGGACTTAAAATTTGATACATTATTTAAAACAGCTTGTGGAATTGACGAACTTGAGTTTGTTACATTGGATCTGAGCCTCAAACTATAATATAGAAATTTTATTGGAAATTAAAAAAGTATGATTGTTTGTATGGTACCATTATATTAAATTTTTTTATTAGTTTTCGTCATAAAAGGACATTCGAAAACTCTCGAATGACAATTCAGTGCCGTGTGCTTTGGTGCCTCGCTCGTTGCAAAAACTGAAACAATTGTTCCTACGGAGTTTGTATTTTATTGCACTATTTTGCTGCACTTCGCAATGACATCCCATTATAAGACGGGATCAGTGATGCCAGTTCTACGGATTCATCTGTACTTCTACGAATTATGGAATTTTTGACGGACCTACGGATAAAACGCTCGTATCTACAAATTTTCATAAACGTTACGGGAAAGGTTGAAAATTTCTTTTAAAACAAAATCACGCAGTACGCTACATGCAGTGAAAAATCTCGAAAAACTTTAGGAGCTAATAGAATTCTTCTCAGAGAAAAAAACAAAATGAATATAATTGCAATGACTCTACATGACTCTAATGAGTAGTGAATTAAAAAGGGAAATTTTATGTTACCACTGTCACGCTATTAATACGAACTTGTATTTTCCACTTAAACGGCAGATTAACCTCTTCCTTATTATATGCGTTGATGGCCTGATGTCCTTTACTTTGAGGCCTTTACTCTCTGACTGTCATACATTCAGATTAATTTTAATACTGATACTTTTCTGGATGCAGCACAGTTCAAAGGCGTATTATTTTCGTTTCTATTTCTTCGCACATTTTGTCAGTTGCTAATATGTATAAGTTCTGCGGTGCACAAGAACTTCAACATCGTTTATTACTGTTTTTCTATAACCAATTAGCTGGATTCCTTATCCTATTTGCATTAATTAGCTTTAGTATTTTTGAGTGATAATTAAGTGAAACATTCAAGCATTCAGAAAACATGATAAAAAGGTGCATGTATGATGGAAAAATGATTGAGATACGAAAAGAACGAAAAGACGAAAAGATGAGAAAAATTCGACGAAAAAATTATCAAAAAGTGACGAAAAGATGGCGAAAAGTTGAGAAAAAGACGACAAAAATATGGCGAATATGACATAACATTAAGAGGCGATGAAAGGGCGATAAGCAGATTTCTAAACAGCGAAAAAAAGACGTTTAAGGAGCCAAAATGTATCAAAACATGCAAACAGAAGACGAAAAAATAATATACGACTGCAAGACGACGAAAAAGCAATAAATAAATAACATTTTTGTAGCAACGAAAAAATATTAAAATAGAGACAAAAAGACAAAAAAAAAACGCGAAACGACAACAAAAGATGATTTGTTGTGAGTAATTCTCGCTGAAACGGGGCCACTACTGACACGAGGTCTTCAAATATTGAAACTTTTGCGCTTAATTGGTTGAAAATGGTTAAAAAATGAGAATTACGCTTTCGATACCTAGTAATAGTGGACCCCTCATTCGCCAAGGGGCCTAACAGTTTCAAAAAAAGTTGAATTTTGAGCAAACCTTGAGATCTATATCATGTGATATTTCATAAATTTGCTATAAAACAACTAACAAATGGCCCGGTTCTGTAAAGAAGAAGAACAGGGCTTTCAAATGGAGTAATGGCGGTAATCTTGGATTTGGTCGCCAGATTTTTTATTAAAAAAATCACCGTTTTCACCATGAGCCCCCCAACCGATTTTCAATTTAAGACCACCATTGGAAAACTGTGAAAAAATGCTAAAAGAAACAATCATAAAATTAGGTATGCAATGGCATTAACTGAATAAAGTAATTAGTTATTTGTAGCCAGGTTCACAATTTTCCTATAATTATTGTGATATTTCCAAAATTTGCTATGAAACAAACTACAAATGACACGGTTTTGTAAAGAGAAGAGATAGGGCTTATAAACGAAGTGAAAAAAAATTGGCGGCCATCTTGCATTTTGGCCGCCATGTTGGATTTTATCAATAAATCGCCGTTTTCGCCATGATCCCCCCAATTGATTTTAATTGTTCAAGACCAGCATCAGCAAGCTGAGAAAAAATGCGATTGGGGAGCTCATGATGAAAACGGCCATTTTTTGATAAAATCCAATATGGCGACCAAATCCAAGATGGCCACCAAAAATTTTTTTTACTTCATTTGAAAGGCCCGTTCTTCTTTACAGAACCGGGCCATTTGTTAGTTATTTCACAGCAAATTTATGAAATATCGCATGATATAGATCTCAAGGTTTGCTCAAAATTCAACTTTTTTTGAAACTGTTAGGCCCCTTGGCGAACGAGGGGTCCACTATTTCGAGGTATCAAAAGTGTAATTCTTATTTTTTAACCCTTTTCAACCAATTAAGCGCAAAAGTTCCAATATTTGAAGACCTCGTGTCAATAGTGGTCCCGTTTCAGCGAGAATTACTCTGTTATTTATTTACGACATTTTACACTTTAATAGTGCATTCGTGTCATGTAAGACTAGAAATTTGCCATTACATTTTCGATCATTCCTCACAGTTACAGTGCGTTACCTTGATGTTGCACATTTGGTATTCATATTTTGCATATTAATCCATGATTTAGCTCCGCTTTTATCTTCGCTCTTAACTAAAGATGATGAAAAGATGACAAAAAAAATAGGAAACGACGAATGAAGAAAATGAAGATGAGAAGACGCCAAAACAACAACAAAAATGACAAAAATTTAACGAACATCCCAAGCAACAATATGAGCTTTATTGTACTTTTATGGCGGTTTTCAACCGCCAATTTTAGTCTTAAATGCCATTTAGAAGAGTGTAACAAAACCCAAATCGTTATTTGGGATTACATAACATTAAAATACGATAAAAGCACGATGAAAAGACTTTTAAACAGAGAAAACAACAAATACGACAAAAAAACGTTTAAAAAGCAACGTAACAAAACATGCAAATAGACGACGAAAAGGCAATAAACAAATAATATTTTTGTAGCAACGATAAAATGGTAAAAAAGTGACAAAAAGATAGCAAAAAAATCAGAGGGGTTGTGTACAAGACGCGACCGCATATATAGGTGACGCAGGACTACGTAAGTCTCTTTGTAGTGATAGTGACATGTATTCATGCTTGTAATCAGTCGATTCTTCATGTATACATGCTATATGCAACATATATACACGCTACATGCGTTGTATGTAACATTTATCAAAGTAGTAACATTGCATACGTTCAATTCTCAAAAAATTGTGCATTTGAAAACAATTTAACAAAATCAAGAACACAAACTATTGCTTTCCTGCTACCTTGCTGAAATTAAAGATTGTTTTTATTATACATGGTTTCCCACCTTGAAGGGATTTTACCAATTCAATCCTATTTTATCAACAACACATCTTTTCACTATACTTCTAATGAAACGGCAAGCATGCGTATTCATACAGAGTCGTATGAAGTATTCCACCACGCACACATATAAGGATTTTTTGACATTAGCTGAGGCCCTCGCTGAGGCTGTTTGCAGTAGGAATAATATCAAAAACATCAAATATCAAACTCCCGGATCCTCTCCTCCACTCTTCGCTCCCCTCTCACTCCTACATAACCGATCCTCAGCTAATGTCATTCTGGTTAGTGACGAAACCGCAAATTACTTCATTATAACCGAACAGTACAGCTGTAGCACATTTTTCCAACACAGATATCAAGTTCGCCAAGGTTTATTCGTTTCGCAGCAAAGAATTTGCGATCTGTTGGAACAACGAACTTGTGTCATTTTTTCTGGCACACTTCCCTAACACAGACATCAAATTGAACTATAATCGCGTTCGTGAGAAATCTGGCCTGAGGGGGCTTTGTTACTCTCTCTGGCGTACTTCCCAAGCACAGATATCAAATTGGTATAGGTTTAGATTATCGTAAAGAATCTTCCAACCAATCACGAAGCGAGAATTCTGGTAAAACATAGGTTCATTATTTTCAATTTTTCAATAGTTCAACATCAAGAATCCATACTTTTCTTCATTTGGGTCAATTCTTAGAAGATTTTCCGATCGATTGGTGTAAGAATATTGAAAATCGATTTGAAAACCGCTGAGCTATTAGCGCTCAAAACCTTTCATTTTTCGTGACGCTCGCATTTTTCGATTTTTTTTAGAATGACACCCTATCTCAAAACTTGCCGTAAGACGTAGTCCTACGTCAAAAACAGAGAAACGACGACAAAAGACGATGAAAAGATAACACAAGACAAAGGAAAGATAAAAAATGAAAAAGAAACGACGACAAAACGGAAGAAAACCGCAAAAAGAAGCTCAAACTTCTTAAAACACAGATCATGAAACACTAATGTAAAGATTGCAAAAGGTCCATGAAAAGATGATAAAAATACAACAGAGAGATGATAAAGCAATGATGACAAGGCCTTGAAAAAACAACAACAAAATGAGAAAAGACGACGAAGACAGCAAATAGACGACGAAGAGGCGGCGAAACGACAGCGAAAAGACGACGGAAAGATGACGAAAAAATGATGACAAGCAAGCGACAAGTTGATAAAAACAAGATAGAAGACTATAACAATACGATGAAAAGGCGCCGAAGAAGCTACAAAAAAATCAATAAATACCACGAAAATTCTAAATAGCTAGAGAAAAGACGGAAAAACAGCGATTAGAAATACCGAGTAAAACTGCAAATTACGACAAAAAACTCCAACAAGAGCATCCAAAACCGCCACAAAAAACGACAAAACAATGAAAGCTGAAAAAACGAAGACGAAAGGGTTGATGAAAGAAATAAAGTCTAGAAAGTCAGTTGGCTGTTAGAGTGCAATTCGAGTTAGAGTATAATTAGAGAGGTGAAAGGTGATGCTGACAGTAAGCATGTTATTTGCACAAGAATCTTCAAATTTGTCCACTCGGCATTGCAGTTCAATGCGGACGGAATTACCTGAAAAATGTTTACGTCGTCTTCGTCATAAAAAGACCGACAGCCCGGTGACAGGAAAATCAGTCTATTAACAACAAGAGAAAATAGCAGTGGTCCAAGACTGCTCCCCTGTGGTATGCCAGTAATGCTTCTCTAGCATTGCAAGGAGGGAACCGTGTTTCACCCGATCAAACGCTGCTTTCTGGTATGTTTACACTCTGCATCAGTTTGCACTGCTTCATTCAAGTTGCGAAGGTTGAGCGAGGTAGAGTTAATCTTCTTTTACGATTATCTCGAGTACTTTAGATCTGGAGCACAACGATGAGTAAGCCCTTAACAGTTGGTTCAACGTTGCATTTATTACCTTTTTTATGGTCAAGGAACATAACTGAAATTTTCCACAGGGTAGAGAATTTACGCAGCTGGATTGAAGCATTAAAAAGTAGTGAAAGAGCTTTTTAAACTGCGTCTGATGATAGTCGTAGCTCAAGTAGACAAGAAAAGCGAGTTATAATTTCACCGAGGAAAGTCAACAAAACCAAGAAACAATAGCGAAAGTGGTCTAGCGAGAATAGTAGAACACATTTTCAGGTTGAAAGATGGAATATCGTTTGGTCCGCCCACTAACCACTAAATATTTTAGTATTCGGATGGCAATTTCGACAATCGCGTCCGTTCAGGAAAGACATTATGGTTGGTCACTTCGTTAAAATAAAAACAGAGACAATTTGTTATAAGCCTGCATGATAAATTGATTAAATCGATGCTTAGAGAATGATCGAGAGAACAATAGGACTTTTACCCGTAGCTGTTCAAGTGTTTCATAAGTCGGGAACGGGTTGTTGAAGCAAACAAGCTTGTTGTAGAGGACGATCAACACACCTCCACCATAGGATTTTCTGCTGTTCTGCTGGTTACGATCACGCCCAAGGACGGAAAAAGACGCTTGCGCATAGCCGTTGCGAATAAATCTTCTCAACAAGCAAGATTTCCGTTAAAACGATTATATCAAAGTTCGACTTAATTACATCGATGGAAAAATCATCGATTTTGATTCGAAGTTCACGCACGTTCTGATAGTAAACCAGCAGTGGATTGGAGGGGATCAGCTGCGGATTAGGTACAGAGCTAGAAACGGGAACCGTGTCGTCGACCGAACTTGTTATAAGAGTTTCCACACTTGTCTGATCTGAAATTTCGGGATCGGGATTGTTTTTGTTCGCTGGCAGATCTGCGGAGAGATCAGCGTGTGAGGGGGCTAGGGTGATAGCTGACAATCATGATAGACGTAGAGAGGGAGTTGGATGGCACCCAATAGTTTTTGAGCTGACATCCTGAAATATTTAAAAGTCCTTGTGGCCAAATCCCCGTATTCAGTGCAGAGTCCCGTAATTTTACATCCATCCCGATTGAATGAAACGGGATGAAATTCATTGTATTCAAGTCTGCATCCATTTTGATCAGGAAAATCACGCTGCACACATTCCATCAACACATCGGTAACAACTTTCGCTTAGACGCTGGGTTGAATTCTGGACAGGTACAACCAGAATAATTCCTTCGGGAGGGGAACGCTTAACTGCTTCAGCAGTCGATGGTTTCGTACCATCAGACAGTGGCTTAGCAACCCTGTAAATGTTCATCTCAACGACGTTTAATCGGAGGTTCACCAGCAGAAATTCTAGAGACTTAAGGTGTAGAGACAGTCTTGCGCACTTTCTCAGAAAGCTGTTCCATCCGCTTGCCTTTGACCAAGATGGCCTACTTCAATGGACTAATGGATCGTGATTGGCAAAAATTGATGAAATCCTGTAATCGATGGACTAAAAAACCAAAAAGCTTTTTTAAAGTGGGTCATTTTCATCAATTCGGCGCACTTATGGAGTACTTTCGCAACAGATGTATTCAATCCTGCGCATTTCCATGAGTGACCAAAAGCCTATGCGTGCCAATAAAGGTATGCAAAGAAGGGAATCTTCAGCAAAGCTATTCGTAATGCAATGTTCTATAATTTTTCGGAAAACAGCAAAGTTGTATTATTAGAAACAAAAAAGTTTTCTTCTGCCGCAAGATTTTGTTTTCGGATATTATAAGGCTACTTCATATTAAACTGCCACCCAAATTTTCATTCTGAACTGCTGTGCAGTGCTTTTCCAAGAATTGGATAAGCCAGCATTATTGGTACTGGCACGCATGGATAGACCGACAAGGAATACACTACGGATTCGATGTGGGTTAAAGTAGTTCAAAACTCTTTAAACGATATCTATGGGATTTGGCGACTAAAACGTTTGCCTCCCACATTCCGCCCAAATTAGGCAATCTGGGTGAAATTAGTTCCCACTTTCCGTCTCGCTTAATTGAGAAATCATTGAATTTTTCCTCGAACTACGACTATTTGAATCGTCGTGCACACTTGGTGAAGCTCCTAGAAAGCACAAATTAAGTTGGTGGTATTATTCGTAAGCATGTTACTAACCATCCTGCCACCATTGTTGAATCAAGGAAGGTCTCGCCTGTGAAGTAAGTATTTTTCAAAATTGTCATATAAAATTAACTAAAGGGTCTTGTAACCTATTGAAATTGCATATGCGCGCGAAGTTAATGGACTTATGAACCAAAAAATATACCTTTCTATCTTTCTAGAAAAATCCAAGAGAAATTTTTCGATTTCCATGAACATCGCAGAAGTCAAAATTTCACAAATCTTGAACCAAGCTTGAAATGGTCCCTTCAATCACACAGAACAATATAGTTGATTTTTTTATCCGCGATTATATCTTGTGAAGACAAGAAATTATTGTGTAAATTGTTATTACCCGAATCGACGAATGTCGATTCAAATCTATTTTCTAATTCTCTGAACAGTCTTCTAGAAACTTTCTAATGTTATCTGATACTACCATTTGTTGATATCTAAATCTATTTTTACTACCAGTGAATTATTTGCCGCTTGATGAATTCACTGTTCACTTCAAGACTTGGTAAGAATTTGGCTCCCGACTCGGTGGTTCAAAATATTCTGTCTATTGGCCGTAATAAAATGTTAAAGTTTCCTGACAACTATTTAATACAAAGTCAGAATTTTCGTAAACTCCTAATTCGTCAGAATTATATTGCTACGCTGTGGTTAACGATCGCCCGTAACAATCGTTGCCAAAGCGTTAATATTGAATTTTGCCAGAGCTTTAAAATATACTACACCACCCTCCTTTTGAAGAATGTTGTAATAAAATGGAATCGTTCGAGAAATAATTGAAAAACAATTTAGTTTGAACGCATAGCTCAACTCCCAATTTGATTACATCCTTTTGTTAATTTATTTTGTGTATCGTTGATTTCATTTTTCAGAAACAAAATACCATCTACTGTCACTGCAATTGGATATAAACCATGACGGAAAAAGTCAAATTATTATACTGCATATTACCATTCAGAACTAATTTCGTTCAACGGTATTCATTTGTATTCGTGATCGTAACTGGTTACCAACGGAGGACAATGATGTAGAAACGAATAAAACACACAATTACTGTTCGCTGTAACCAACCGCCAGTAGCGGTGGCTACGAACTGAACTGAACACGTTAGACCACGTTTGACCACGTTTATTGTCGTGTTTATAAATGCGTTCGATAATAACTTATTGTCAATAGATCTGGTTGGATCAACAATAGCCTTTTGTGCGAATAGTTGGTACTAGCTTTGAGTGACCGTCTCAATGCGGTTATGGGCCGCAACATTTGCTGTTGCCCCAACAACATCCAACCAAAGTCAAACTATTTAAAAATAACTAACGGGCAACTATCAAATGTTCCTAAATATTACTTTAAGTTTTTTTATAATTTTTTCTCTTAGATTCCAAGCATATACCCTACTCTCAGCAAATATCAATCTGAATGTTATGCATAGTTTGCGCGTGTTTTCTTTCGCAGATAAACCCACACGATGCTCAGTTTGTTACCATTCACTTAAGCCTGGCTTTTAGATTATTTCCAATGAACATGGCAAATGAAAAGCAAACAGAGTGCCAAGTTTAATGAAATTGATTAATACGCTTAAATTCTGCTTCCTCTGCCTATCCTGTTTTTCCTTCCTTTCGATCCTGAAAACTTCTCCATCCATTTCTTTCAAGGACAACATTTCACAAAAGCGAAGTTAGCTTTAATCCTACACGTCGTAAGCATACGGTTTTTTTATTTTCCTTTCCACCGAAACACCCACTATGTTTCGTGGTATGATCAATCATCAACAAAGATGATACAAACCAATCCCATTAGTGGCACTTCAATTGCATAAGAAAATAAGCACATTGAACCCAGTGACCTGAAAAATGCTCTTTTCAATCGAAAATATCCCTCGTGTGTATCTACATAAATTATCGGTGCAGCCAAACCGCTGGTTCTGCGCTGCCGTGTGTGATTCGTCCCGAAACCTGAACGAACGAACGAACGAACCGGGGAAGCCAACTATTTTCCAACCCACCAGATGAGCAATCAATATCCGCTGAATTATGGATCTGGTTCGGTCGAGCCTTCCGGCAGCTTACAACCGCGGTTGTAAGCGATCGCTTCGTTCGACCGAACCGGACTGATGCGGTTCACTGGTCAACCCAGACTAATACGTCCGTATTTTTTCTCCTTTCTCTCTCTCTCTCTTTCACGTCAAACACAGGTCCTGTCGCTCGGCGCCGATGTATTACCGGAATACAAACTACAGAGTCCACGTGTTCACAAATGGACAATACTGCACTACTCTCCGTTCAAGGCGGTGTGGGACTGGATAATATTAATATTAGTTATGTATACAGCAATATTTACCCCCTACGTAGCAGCATTTTTGCTGAACGAACCTGACTTTAATCAAAGAAAGAACCGCAAGTACGCGGACGACCCGATTGTGATAATTGATTTAATAGGTAAGTTCGGAATGGGAATTCAGACGATGCTGCGTATGCTTATTTATCTCGTCTCTTCTCGTCCTGCCTGCACTGCACAGTGGATGTAACATTTGTCATAGATATATTAATTAATTTCCGAACAACGTTCGTCAACGGCCAGGATGAGGTTGTGTCGCATCCGGGCCGCATTGCGGTGCATTACCTGAGCGGTTGGTTTCTGATCGACCTGGTGGCAGCCATCCCGTTCGACCTGCTGCTGGTCGGGAGTGATACGGACGAGGTAAGCTAAGTTCCAATTTCTCTACTCCAACAACCCACAGTTATCTAGCTGCAATGATTTTCGTAGATTGTTTTCGGTTTCAACATAGTTTTTTGGCTCGTTTTCAGTTTGGTTTGGAACGTATAGCAGTTCCGCTAAAAAAAAAAGAAAAACAAAAACAGAAACGAAATGCTTTATTTTTCTTTCTCTAGAGAGTTGATGATGATTTCACACCAAAAAAACGATAAATTTTCTAACGAAAAATCTGCTCTTATTTAGTCCCCAACATGCAAAAGGTATTATTTCGTATTAAACTTTTTCAGTTGTAAATACGTTTCCGTTCTATTGTTATGAGACGAAAAAGTAAACAGTTGTTTCCCACCCAAAAACAGTTCGATTAGGAACATCCTAGATTCACTTAGACGCATACAGTCATGAGATATATAGAATACAGTACTTGAACCAGTTAAACCTACTGCCATCCAATGATGTGAGTTTAAAGCAAAAAGCCCGAGTAAACCCGGCTCGTTTTGAATAGCATTGGGTTTATGTGGCTGCCAACATTTTCATATTCATCCCAAAAACAGAACAACAAAGTTTGTCTCTTTCCTCGCCCCCCTCCAGGAAAAAAAGAACATATTTTTTCATCTGCAGGCAATTGGTAACCCGGAAATTAATTGAAATTGATAAACACTACAAACGACCAACGGTAGGTCCTTACTTACCGCTAAAATACGAGCGCTATTCCAGGCAGAACTGCCTCTATGTTTGCCCATATGTGATGGTTTTTTCCGTTTCGTTTTTGCTTTTACTTTACCTTTAGTAATCTCTTCGGTTGTGTCAGATTAAAACTCTCTCCCCCTATTACCGTCACCAAACGGAACTCGCTGTAGGAAGAACAAATTAACCGACCATGAACAAAATTTTCACCTTATTTCTTCCGTTCTGATTGTTCTTTCTTTTTGTTTTGTTTATTTCGTGTTGAAAACCCGGCATGAGAAAACACGACCTTCAGCTCTTTTGAGGTGAAATTATCAAACGGTGTCGTGGACCGCAACGAACCGTATGTAGTGTTGCGATTTTTTCCCCAACCGAACCCCTAAAGTGGAAGTCAAAGGTTCAACATTGCTTCTGTTCTGTTTCATCTGCGTCCCATTCCCAGTGAATGATCAGCAACGTAGCTTACTGTTTCCGTTTCCGTTTGATGTTTCTGTCTGTCGAACATGCATTAGATCCACGCTGATTGTCAGTCAAATGAAAACAACAAAAAAAACAAAGCCGTGCCAAACCGTACCGTACCGTCCTCTCCGCTTCGTGTATGACTCGTGTAACGTGTCTGTAATGTTTTGTGTTACTGTTTTGTTCGTTTAATTGATAGGTTTTTGTTTAGGTTTCGTAGCTTCCTTATTTGCTGATAGAAATGACTTCTATCTTATAATTAAAGCCATCTTCAGTGAGATGAAGTACCCAAAAATGTCTAGCACCCGATAATATTGGAGCCTTTGGATATATTTTAAAGGATTTATTGTGCAAGTGGTAGTTGACGGCTTTTTCTGGACAATCAACGAAAAATTTATCAAGACAAAGATCTGCTGATCTCCCAGCGTTTCGACACTTTGTTAGTATGTCTTTTTGAAAAGATAGATTACCATTTTACTACTACATTACTACATTACTTTACCAGATGATACAAAATCATGCATATGAAATTTTTAGCACGTGTTCACTACGAATCAAATTCATATCCAGATGAATCATACCACCTTTGTTCGTTATTCGAAAAATTAGAAAAAAAATAACCAGTTTTGTACCGTGCTCCAATCAGTTCAGAACTGTCCATACAAGGCTCACGATTTTTTAAAAAGAAGTAAAATTATGTCCGTCAGTAACAGGCCAATCTCAGTGCTTGTGGAAATCCAAATTTTACGATGATCAATGATGGAGCTGACCAGGTCCAATACCGGTCACTTGTGGAATAAATGAAAAATTAGTTCGACACTTGTTGCTACCGAAAAATCCTCTACATCATTGTTCTGGTTTGAATAAATGAAAAATAAATGCGCGAGTTTTCTTGAAAGCCATTTTACCATAAACATTTTAAGTTTTATTACTCACTTATAAAGGTTCTAGTAACCAGAATTGCTTAGAAAACCACAATAAGAAATGCTCTATACCTAGAACTTTTATTGGGCTGTTTTTGTTATAAAACGACGTCTCGTCAGCTGACGTGTTTGCTATAACGCCAGGCAACGAACCACTGTGAAACACACTCATCATTTTGGGAATTTTTTCGCCCATTTATAACATGACCGCGGACAAATTTTTCATTAACTTTTAAGCTTCACTGTGATGGATGTACAAATTAACTGACGCTTCCGGCTCATTGATACGTTAGTTTGTTTACGATTGAACCATTATTTTGTTTCCATCAAAGGTTTGGCTAAACTACCTATCGAAGTCAGATACAGAACCCATTAATTATTTACGTGTAGATATACTACCACTTCCCGTTTTATCCTGACTGATCCTAGTGAACTTCGCTTACGACTTTGGGATCTCCCTGACAACTCCTGTCAGCCCACCACCAGTGATCCTGAAAGTCACTTTAATAAATTTTCCTGTTTTGGTTTCGAGAAAGTACCGTTTCAGTTGATTTTAATAGACGCATTGCAATAACCATGTAATATGGCATGTTGCACCATCTTGTAGGTAAAAAGGCTATCACAATCAATTTCAGTGACTTCAGGATACAATGTCAGATTTGACTCTCGCCAATACCGACAATACATGCCTTGGGGGGTTAATTCGGGTGTAGTGGTTAGCATTCACGCCTCTCACGCCGAGGACCCGGGTTCAAATCTCATCCCCGCAGAAGTCACAAATGACTCAAACTGTTAAAGTGACTATAAAAAAAAGAAATGTGCCTCATCTGAGAAGATCATTTTTTCATAAAAATTTGGATCAATTTCCGTTGATTTTGCTGCAGCTAACTAGTAACATAAATCATAATCAGCAGGCTTTAAGACTTGTTTTACTACAATCTTGTATGGATGATAACAGTCCAAGTGTTGTATTCCGCACTTCGTTACTTTTTTAGTACCGCACTAATGTGAACGAACTGCTTATTAACCGCTTACGTGCTTACGTGACGGTGTTTTACCCCTTTTTTCCTTTTTTACCTTTTACTATTTTTCAACCCATCAACGTTCTCTACAACCAGAAAGTGCGGAGACTAGTTATAATTTGCGCTCCATTCGACCCCCCCCCCCCCCCAGTATCATTCTTTTAATTAGTCAAAGCTAGAAGCTTCATCGTCGATAAAGCAGAGTTCAACTCAAAGTGATGGTCTGTGATGAATGTTTTTTTCCTTACTACTTTGCACTACTAATCTCGTTCCTAGATTAAGGTAGTGGAACAAGTTATAATTCGTTCTTGGACAAGAAGCTTTAGTATGCACCTCAAGCAATTACCCAGCTAGCATTTTTATGTGTAGAGTAAGGAGGGGTAAAAGTGCGATGCGGGTAAAAGTGCGATTCAATGATTTATCGGTGCAGATTCCGAGTAAACTGACTACATTGGCATGGATAGGTGACTACTTTAATAGCTTGAATCTGACGTAAACTTTGGTTGCTTACGAAGCATGGTTGCTGAGTTATGTGCTAATGTTATTTTAAAGCGTTTTGATGTAATTTTTCGTTATACGGTAAATACGATATCAACAGGAGGATATTACTTGTTAAAAATTTGTAGCAGCGTTTTACATCACTCACACACTTGTTTTGAAAATAGGGTGAAAAGAATTTACAAAATATATTTCGCTTTTCCGTAATTTAATCTAACCCCGTCAAGCACCAAGTTTCGATCTAACGGAGGCTGCAGTACACCAGCGCAAAATAGGAAAGCTTCAAATTGAGAATATTCCTTACCGAAACATAACGCAGATTGAAGATAATATGGTTTTGTTAGCTACTGTTGTGCTAATTTCATGGATTCGAGCTTCGCACTTTTGCCCCGGGGTATTCGCACTTTTGGCCCGTGGTATTCGCACTTTTGCCCCGCTAGTCGGGTAAAAGTGCGAATCGGCAATTCGTCAGAAGAAAGAAGAATTTATTTTGCAAAATTACCGCTATTACCGCTATTCCCGCTGATAATTTATAGTTAAATGTGAAGACATTGAGTTACTGCATCACTATAAAATATACTATGTTGTTGTCCTTCTTTATATCTCACGAAAATTGAAGACAACTTCAAACATCGCACTTATGCCCCGCCCTACTCTATATAAAAGTTAAAAATCAGCATTACGTACATATATACATGCTAATAAATCGTATTTGATGCGCAAAATTGGCATATCCGTATTATTTTGGAGGCGATATACGTGATGAGGAGTAATCATATACGACAATATCCGATTAAGCCCGATCCGCTCCGTACTGCAATACGATTCTGTGCTGAATATCGTATGTATGTCAGCAATTATCCTTATATACGACTGGAAATCAACTTGGGCGGACTTTATTAAGCTTTAGTTACGAATTCGAATTTGTTAAGAGTTATTTACGTTAATTTTCGGTTATTGATGTACGATTTGGTGCTATCTGAGTACCACTCTTATAACTTGCCCTGGCAAGAGACTTCATTGTTGGTAAATGCGGAATTCAGTGGAAAGAAAGGAAACAGTTACTAACTAACGAAATGTAAAGGACAGCTAGCTGCTGTGTATCCACGAATGCTTCGTTCCAGGGCAGCAAAGTGATTTCCATTGGCTTTCGGATTTCGGACTCGGAAGTGATCGGAGATTCACTTTAGTGTAGTTTGCAAAACAAATTATTCACTTGCACAAATGCTCCGCAGATATGTATGGAGAAACATTTCTTCTACTCATGTTTGAGATTCGCTCAAATTTTTTTTTTTTTAGAATAACTTTTTTGAAGAATTAAATTTGCCATATTGTAATGGAGAGCATAGTGTTTTTTCACCGGCAACCAAGTAACAATTCTATAGTCGCTTGGTTATATTTGAATTTTATGAAGGTTTTACTATAATACTACCCAGCTAGCACCAAATCGTACGTCAATAACCGAAAATTATCGTAAATAACTCTTAACAAATTCGGGGTCAGACCCGGAGTAGTGGTTAGCATTCCCACCTCTCATGACGAGGACCCGGGTTCAAATCCCAATTCCACAGAAGTCACGAATGATCCTGGTACTTAAAGTGACTATAATCTAACAAAAAAAATTCGGAATCGTAACTAAAGCTTAATAAAGTCGTATTTTCAGTCGTATATAATGATAATAGCTGACATACATACGATATTCAGCACAGAATCGTATAGCAGTACGGAGCGGTTCGGGCTTAATCGGATATTATCGTATATAATTACTTATATCGATGAAACGCGTATGTTTATTCCTAATCACGTATATCGCCTCCAAAATGTCACGGATACGCCAATTTTGCGCATCAAATACGATTTATTAGCATGTATATATGTGCGTAATGTGGTGAATGGCCCGTCGGTTAAACCACTCTATAATAAATTAAACAACAAACATGTACGTAATTCTGATTTTTAACTTTGATATACATATAAAAATGCTAGCTGGGTAATCATTACCTCCGGTTTTAATACTTTAATAATTTAATAATAATAATAATTTAATAATTACGCAATAATACCATAACAAAATATAACGCTATAAAACCATAACAAAACCGGTAATAGGGCGAATTTATTGTGATTGCTTATATTATCGCTATTAAACTACTCGGCTGCACCACATCTCTTATAAACTTACTAGAGAGCTTAGAGTCGCAAACTGAAACATATAATCTAGCAACAATGCAGCTGCGTAGGTCAGGGTTGCCACATGCAGAAATTATTCTGTGATCAACATTTATAGAATGCAGATATATTATACCTTTTCTTGATAATTTTACTGCAGCTAACTGTTGTCGATTTAAGCTAATCCTTTTAAAAACAAGTGATTTAAATTAGAGATTTCGAATTTCACTATGCTACATATAATAATAACGCATTCAATGAACCTTTCTTTGAAGCTGTTATGACGAATGATTAATTCAAAGCTGTTAAAAATATAAGCAAATACACCCAGCAAAGGTTTATGATGGCGTCTCTCTGGCTTTTACAGGCTTCCTAAACGTTACTCGATTACAAACTCTCTAATCGGTTTTTTGATCAGTTCCTGTTCTATTGGACAACTGATTCTGCTCGATTGGAATTTAAGTTGGCGAATCTCTAGTCTATCTAAAACTTACTATATAAATGGGGCGTTGCGAAATACTGCAACATTGATTTTATTGCGGTTACTTGTCAAACTACAACAAATATGTTAGTTTTACGGTGCTATTAATATGGTAATATCTTGTCCAAACAGATTTATTGCTGCTATTATGAAGAATATTAGAGTTCAACACCGAAAACATCCTTTTATGCGGTACCAGACAGTCACTCACTGGTTTTCAAAAATGGCGCATTAAAAATGGTTTCGATAGCGCGTTGATTTTAGCCACCTACCATTTCAATATGCACGATAAAATTTAATATGCATACGCTGTACAACTGCGAAAACTGCTGAAAACTTATTATTTAGCTAATCGAATATTTAATTTTAATCGCTATAAACCCAATCAATCAGAATCGATCCGAGAGTAAAACTTTAAATTTTCTCCACACAGCAATATATTTTCAAGCCTAAAAGGCTGACAGACTGATTTTAGTTTAATGCTTTATAGCTTTGTAGCACAAAGCGAAAAGCTTCCATAACTCATGGCGGTTGCCGTCCAGCGATGAAAAATATAATTTGAAACATATATCAGAGCCTGATAAAGCTACTCAAAGGCTCTTAAAAAGGCCTAAGAGGTAATAAAAACCTTCTAAAAAGTAGGCCACTTGGTCGGTAGTCAGTTTTACAGCGGTCATCAGAAGGTGTGGAAAAAAGCCTTGGGCTTAAACGTCTTGCTAAGACTTGACCATTCTTTATCGACAGACCTCGCGCACTATGGGCCAGAAATTAAAATTTAGGGACAAAAATGTTTGCGGTTAAACGGCATGTATCAGCTCAATGTGGTCTTCGGCAACTTTTTGAATAAAAAATTGATGCATATTTTGAAGGGGTCGTCCAATATTTAAGCGTTACTTAAACAACAATTTAAGTAATAACTTTTTGAGTAAACTTTTTTCCACCTTTTTGGTTTCAAAATATTGAAGATAAACCAATAACAAGTATTTTTTCTAAGGATATCAAACTTCTACCTTTTACCCATTTTCAGCAATAGACCTTTGTTTATAAACGACCCCTCAAATCACATTTCTCTCTAATGGAGTTCATAGTTTTATTAACGATTTTATGAAAACCACTAGAGAAAAATCTTAGTTTGCTGCATAGATAAGGACAAGGTGATGAATATTTTTGTTTCATTTTGTAGAAAACATCTGTTTTATGCGTCTGTTTTAACCTGTTTTAAGGGTAACAGTAAAACACAAGTTGTCTCCATTGCATTATCCTGACTTTATTTCTTTACAATTTGAAACACGAAAACAAAAAAACGTATCTTAACGAAGTCTTTTTATTGCTCAAAACAAAATTGAATTTGAATGGTTTGATATTGCTTCAGCTTAAAAACTACAAACTTGCAATCCAATATGCTTTCTGGAAAAGTAATTCAAATATCTTTCATTTGATATGAAAATAATTAAAATCGATTCAGGTTCAAAAGTAAAAATGCTATAAAAAGGGTCTAAATACCAAAATGAGCAAAAATTTTGATTTTTCACTCCATCCCGGAAGGCACAATAAGGAATAAGTATCAAATAAAAAATGGGCTTTCCGAAAACTAACTAGTACACGGGCCATTCCACGTGAAGTGTCCGAAAGCCGGGTAATCGACCTTTCTCGGATTTAAACCAAATTCTGTCAGAATGTTAAGTTAAAAATCTCAAATTTGGTGCCGGTCGGACCTGGGTGCCGGTGCCGGAGGCCCATCATTCACTAAAACCTCTCAATAATGCGTGATATTTTTGTTTTTCTCATGACGGTTGGTTGGCCAGCGTTCTATTGCGTATAATTTTTGCATGTATTATGCACCAAGCCAACCTAAAATAAAATGATCTATTAAAATACAGTTGGATGTACAGATGATCGCTGTGTAGTGGCAGCAAACATCGAACCAACATTACTACATCTATTCTAACTGATAGTATCTGGATATGGTCGGCATTGTTACAGGCTCTAGAACTCTAATTCTCAGTTAAACCTAGTCAAAGTCATAATTCCATTGCTCCTTTTTGTCACATTCACGAAGCTCCTCTGTCCCAACAAACATTTTATTTGAACAGTAGCTTTTTCAACTGTCGTTAAGCTTATGTCCGAGAATAACAGAAATATGTATTGCATTGACAATAATAAAAAAATTTCTCTTCGTTGCACTACCGATGAAAGCAACGTAAATAAAACCGTTTTGTAGCTGCTTGAAACTGCTGCACGATGAATAAAAGTGGGGATGATGTATTTCAAATAAACGACATGACGAGAATGACTTTCATGCTTTCGTTATACTGAAGTAAATGAAAGCCTGGATTTGCAACCCTGGTAGCAAATGAAATGTCTCGCATTTATTGCTTAAAATTCTAGCCATTATTTTTTAGTTGTTCATATATTGTTCATGTGTTTTTCTAATAAAGACAGATGACGCAATGATGGCTATGTACTTTTTTTTTCGTTGTCGTAAGATAAATTGCAGTGTTGCAATCGCGTTTGCTGATTGGGAAAGGACCTGTTAGAAGACGAAGTTGCAAACTTGCAGCTCTCTTTAGTCGTGTCAAAAAATAGATGAAAAAAAAATTAATGATTTGAAACCGTGTTTTTTTCTTGCTAATTTTATTCCCAAAAAAAACAAATGCTGCTTGAGATTGAGCTTAATAATAATTTTAATATTGATATTGAAAGGAAATTTGGTTGGTAGTTTGGAACTACTATCTCGCCAAGTCTGTAAATATTTGACATGTAATATTTAATACTAAAATCTTTTATGGATCCTATGGACGTTTTTGATCATCATGTGAACTATTCCGGTCATAACACCCTATACATTTAATAGCTGTCGAAAGTTACCAACTCATTGAATGATTAAAATAATTTTCTAATGATTTTGCCTAGTAAATCTAGTAAACATCGAACCTTTCTCACTTCTAGACGCCTAATCTGAAAATAAAAACGAACTCTAGAATCCACATAAATCCCAATCTTTTCTAACTTTGCAATAACACTCTCAACGTCCCGTTGGGGTCAGTAGGTTTAAAACATAATCTTTAGAAACTTGACTATAAGTTCCTTCTACTTTGTTACTGATTAGTTGAATGCCGCATAAAATATGTATCGAATAGTTTTATACACTCAAAATTTCATACCGGTTTTTCCAATGTACAGCAATAGGAAACCTTCCGATATCGAGCAAACTAAGTTTAGACCGAGTGCTTCCTCTAACCAAACTGCTAAACGAATTGTTTTTTAAGACCGCTTGAAGCTTGAAACCTGTACCCTATGCAACTGAAAACAAAAGCCGTTAATGGGTCTTCTCATTTCCTACCAACCCAACTTCCGACCGACTGCTTGCTTTCTCTATCTCTTCTTTCCCCAACTGCTTCAAATGTACGAACCTCCAACAATATGCATCGAAACCCCTCATTGCATTTTAGGGACAAATGCCGTTACAAGCGGGAAATGCTTTTCAAAGCAGTGAGAGAGAGAGAGACCATAGAAATTATTATACCCCTTTCCTCCCCTCTGCCACTGCCATAAGCTGCAAGTGTTGCTCACGTATAGCTACTTTTTTTCTCTTGCGGAACGTACCTCTTTTATGCTGCCCACATTACCTACTGTTCTATTATTTCATTTGTATACTTCTCGTTTTGCTTCAACACACCCAATAAAACTACTACTACCCTCTACTACTACCTTAAGTCTACTAAATGACGCCGGTGTTTCTATATATTTTTCAGCTTGGCTTGGACAAAGATGAGGTATTATCTTCTATATTCGAATTCACCATTTTTAAGCCACCTTTGTTTCTTTTTTTATCCAAAAAAAATAACACTATTGAATAAAAAAATACTCATACTCACCGAGGAAAATGTTTATCGTTAAGCATACCCAGCGAAAAAAAAATTAATAAAAACTAAGACAATACAGATATGTCCTTCCTCTTTTGGCAAAACGTTCGTTCTATGTTTTCAACTTTTTCGTTCAACAACCTCTCTCGTTGAGTTTTCTTTTTCATTTTCATTTGTTTTTGTTTAGGTTTTTCAATATTTGCAGCTGACTAAAGAATTCAAATTTAATTAAACCACTTTTAACAATAAAATGTGTTCATTACCTAACTAGCCGCCAGTATAGCGCGTAATTTTTAACATTTTTTTTTTATTCTGCCATGTTTATCCCGTTGGAGAGTAACTAACTAGTTTTGTTTTGAAGCTTTGTTTACCCCTCCAACATTGTTTGGTATGACTTGGTTGCCGTTGTCGCTTCTGCTTACTAAGGCTTAGTCTTTTCAGCGTGTCGTATATATTCGTCACTATTTATATATAACTCTATTAATAATAATCAAACTGTAACTGTTTCTGATCAATTTTTTTTGTTACATTTCTATTAGTTTTTGTTTTGCTCCACGTGTTGTGTCGTCCACATAAATGTATATAATCATACTGCTCTCTATGTAACCAATGATCATCGTCTGCCTACGACCGACGTCCTCAAATCAGGTTGTTTTCCTTTGGGGAATTTGTCGCGTGCCAATGTAAATTTAGTACCTACAATCGAGTAACAAATCGATTTAATATTGATGACTGGATATCAGCACTCTGCTAGTTTATGATTGTACCTCTATGCTAGCAGTCGAACGTGCTACTAGCGTGTCAAGCGGCAAGCAGTGAGCTTTCCAGTGTTACCAGATTAAGCTCACTGCTTGCGAGGAAATATTGATTTTACAGGATTCAATTTTTTGTATAAATATAAAGCTTACATGTTTTTAAGTTTCCACACGTGCGTACACAGACACACATAATTTAAAAATAAACACACTCACATCTCCATCTGGATTCCCGTTCGAAACTCGTAACTCTCTCTTCCTCTAGCTTGATTGCTGTTTTAGCCTTAGTTCTGACCCTTAGTTGGTAACGATATTTTGCCACACAATCGCCGGTTTTGGTACACTTTTCCAAGCTCAAACAAGCTGCTGCTTCCGGCTGCCGGTACCAGAATCGGATATTTAGCTTTCAAGTGCCAAGCAACCAACTTTGCATTTTGTCTTTGCTCCTTTGCTCCAAAAAGAGACGCTGCACACTAAAAATAACCCAAAAACTTTACCCAACTCCAAAGTACTTCTTGCTCTCTGCCTAACTACCGCACGGCAGCAGATCATTTGATTCTTTTACCTCAAAATGCTGAATAGTTTCCTTTTTTATTTTGCGTAATCGTTAATGAATAATTCAAAAAACAATTGTACTGTTGCCAAACAAAATACAAAACCCTTTTCCGGCTCCCTAGCTTTTCCGTTCTCTACACGTGTTCTACTTAATTAGCATTATTTCGTTTGATTTCCGTTCTCGTTCAGTTTCCCACGGCAAACGGGCAATGCGTAAAGGCAACTCTAAAAAAGCGTCGTTACAATGTAAATGAAAAAGAAAAAACAACCAACAAACAACTAAAATTAAAGTAACCACCCGTAAAAACCACAATACGAATAGGTGAAGCTCCCTGCTACTGAATATCCAGAATCTATTAGGCAACCAATCAAAACTCAGCATCACGCGATCACGCACACCCATCAATCCTTGAACCAATCTATATCACACACTCGCACACACACAAACACACACACCCACCGGCATCACAGGCATATCAACTACGTTTCTACTAGTGCACTGTCGCACCATGGGGTGGGAGGGCACCATATGTACACACTGCAAGCGCAAGCAAACGAGGAAAGGAAAGAATTTCTAGCCACCCACCTCGGCGACCGACCCTGACAGCCAGTGGCTGGCGACAGGCACAACCCACCAGCAGGGCGGCCCACAGAAAAGCTCACTCGAAACGAACGCTCTCATTTCACTGCCACCGTCGTCATCCTGCCGTTGCTATACACTCACTACACAGCCCATTCATACATACGTGAAGCAATCACTGTTAGGAGCTTTGCTACGTTTCTTTTTTTCTATTTCCGTTTTTTTTATCTTAGTGCTGTACTTTGGTTTGGTTTTTGCATTCCTTTTGTTATCTTTAGATGAAAAAAAAATTTTTTTTGAACACTTATTTGTAATTCTCTCTTGGTACAGTTGTAACAGCGCACACCTTTAATGAAACAATAATATAACAGATTTTGTTCTAGGAAAGCAGCGAAAATAAAAAAGTTTTTTTGTGATAAAAGCGGATGTATGAGGTTATTCTGCTAGCTATGAATGGTACAGGATTTTTTGCAGCCGCGAGGATTATAGCTGACTGGCCGATTATGGAAATTATGGTGTTCGTTGAGAGTCATCGGGGTAAACGAAGAAACGAAAAGGTCATTGCGTTCAAGTGAACCCCTAACACGGAGTGACAGTGTGAAAGAAATGACACTATGCATTTCTTGCAATGTTCATAGATAATACTCTTGTGTGTTAGCTGGTATATGCTAGAATCATAAATTATTAGATTAGCATCAATTTGCATATTCTGACAATACTGTTAAGTATCGGTAAACTGCATTCGCCAATCGAAAAGGATTCATTGTTTTTCTAACAAAAAAAAACATGCCTGGGTTAGTCTGTTTTCATGTTCCAGGTACAACTATTGCTATGATTAATCTTTTTCTGCATTGATTACATTAAAAACCAACCACCAAAACTCGCTTTAAGGAAAATCTATCGCAAAAATTTCAAAATTTAAAATGATCTATGGTATGGAAACATCCCAAGCAACAATGTGAGTTTTGTTGTACTTTTATGGAAATCGCCAATTTTGGTCATAAATGCCACGATAAGAGTGTAATGAAACTCAAATTATTACTTGGGATGCCTAAAATATTCAGTTTGAATATATTGCAATCGTGCAGAAAGAAAAATTTTTACGAAAAATTTCACACAAAATAACGAGAAATTGTCCGGAGTTTCGGATGGAAAACGAGTAAAATTACCAGAAAACTATCATTTACAAATTTTCCAATGAAACATTTAAATGCTGCAAGCTTCCAAGTTGAAATATTTACATTTTTCAATTTCCTCATTAATTCCCGTATCAATGTAAGACTTTGATCAAATCAAATTAATCATTCGAATCACTCGAATACAAATTCAGATTCTGCACTGCACTTTTATAAGAATTTAGCATAATCACGAATCCAGAATATTTGGATTATGTACAAAAACACATAATTTATTTTTTGACTTTCCATGCACAGACATCAGTATAATATAACTGAAAAATTGAGAATAGCTCATACATTATTGCGAATGATTCCAATTTACAATTTTCAAGCAGATAATCAGTGTCAATTCACATTCACATCAGAAATGCAATTAGGAAAATTGTACCTACGTATTTGATAATTACACTGCAGTCGCTTTATTACGTACCTAGTTTTTGTTGCGTCAATTTACGCGACTTTTTATGCGATTTACGGAATTCACCCACGTGTGCTCTACACAATTATTTTGACGGGAATTTTTTTAAACGAAATTTCGCTTATACTAATACTTAAAATACTAAGTTTGTAATGAGCCTGTTAAAAAACAGTAAGTATAAACCCAAAGTCTAAAATTGTCTCCTTGTGCCTAAAGGTAAAATTCCGTTTAATATTACATTCCTGTTATTTTAAAACAGATGTAAAATCATCTGTGCAAAACAGTCTTCAATGAAAATTATTAAGACGAAAATTTGATTTTTTCCTGATGTTGCGACACTTTGTTGGGGTCTTTTTCTAAAGGTAATATTCAGTCGATTGAAAGTACAATCTGTACATTACTTTTACTACAAAATAAAACTGAGTTACGCTCTCGTGTGCATTACCTTTATATACGCACTCGGGACAGCTTTGTAGCGTTTTATATTTGAGTAATTCTCGCTGAAACGGGGCCACTATTGACACGAGGTCTTCAAATATTGGAACTTTTGCGCTTAATTGGTTAAAAATGGTTTAAAAATAAGAATTACATTTTTGATACCTCGAAATAGTGGACCCTTCGTTCACCAAGGGACCTAACAGTTTCAAAAAAAAGTTGAATTGTGAGCAAACCTTGAGATCTATATCATGTGATATTTCATAAATTTGCCATGAAACAACTAACAAATGGCCCGGTTATGTAAAGAAGAAGAACAGGACTTTCAAATGGAATAAAAAAAGAGATAGGCCTTATAAACGAAGTGAAAAAAAATTGGCGGCCATCTTGCATTTGGCCGCCATGCTGGATTTTATCAAAACGTCGCCGTTTTCGTCATGATCCCCCTAACCGATTTTAATTTTAAGACCACTATCGGAAAGCTGAGAAAAAATGTTCTAAGAAACATTCATCAAATTACATGTGTAGTGGCATTAAATAAACGAAACAATTAATTATCTGTATCATTGTTTACAAGCCTCATATAATGGAACAACTTGCAACAGAAAATTAATTGTTTTATTTAGTTAATGCCATTGCACATCTAACTTAATTGGGGTCTCATGGTAAAAATGGCGATTTTTCGATAAAATCCAATATGGCGACCAAATCCAAGATGGCCGCCAAAATTTTTTTTATTCTATTTGAAAGCCCGGTTCTTCTTTACAGAACCGGGCTATTTGTTAGCTGTTTCATGGCAAATTTATAAAATATCACATGATATAGATCTCAAAGTTTGCTCAAAATTCAACTTTTTTTGAAACTTTTAGGCCCTTTGGCGAACGAGGGGTCCACTATTTTGAGGTATCAAAAGTGTAATTCTTATTTTTTAACCATTTTCAACTAATTAAGCGCAAAAGTTTTAATATTTGAAGACCTCCTGTCAGTAGTGGCCCCGTTTCAGCGAGAATTACTCATTTGTATGATTATTGTGTAAAAACTTACATACTTTTTTTGAAATACTTTTTATGGAGATTTTTTAACAGCATATTGTTTAGTCCGAAGGATCTCAGAAATTTGTTAAATTTTGTTCACTGACGTAATTTTTGATCTTATAGAAACAATATTTGAAGATCTCGAGCTCACCTTTTTTTTGCAAAATACGTTAATTTCCGATTTCTTACAAATCGCGTAATTTAAAACATCATAACTCTTGAACCACAAACATCGTAGCACATTTTTTTGTAAAAATTATAATATTTTATATCATCTTGAAAACAGTATTGAATATATGAGTAATTATCGCTGAAAAGGGACTATTACTGACTCGAGGTCGTCAAATATTGGAACTTTTGCACTTGATTGGTTGAAGTGCGCTTTTAATACCTTGAAACAGTGGACCCGTCGTTCTCCAAGGAGCCCGACAGTTTCAAAAAAATTTTTTAGCAAATCTTGAGATGAGGATGATATATTCCCTAAATTTGCAAGGAAACAACTAACAAATGGCATGATTCTGTAAACAAGTAGCACAGTGCATACAAATGGAGTAAAAAAATGGTCTTAAAATGAAAATTGGTATTGGTATGACGAAAGCGGTGATTTTTCGATAAAATCCAATATGGCGACTAAATCCAAGATGGCCGCCAATTTTTTTTTCACTTCATTTAAAAGCCATATCTTTCCTCCTCGCGTCGTTTGTTGTTTATTTTATAACACAATAATCACATGAAAATTAAAAATCGCTACAAATAATTGGGTGCTTAGCTAATACCAACGCACACCTAATTTTACGTACGTTTCTTGTAGCACTTTTTCTCAGCTTTTCAACGGTGGTCTTATAATGAAAATCAGTTGGGGGGCTCATGGCGGAAACGGCGATTTTTTAATAAACTGCAATATGGCGACCAAATCCGAGATGGCAACCAAAAAAATGTATGCTCCATTAAAATGCCCTATGCTTCTTCTTTACATAACCAAATTTGCATTGTAAATTTAGGGAACACTACATCATATAGATCTTCTAAAAATTCTACTTTTTTTAAGCTTTCGAGCCCCTTGGCGAATCCCTTGGTCCATTGTTTTGAGGTATTAAAAGCGCACTTCTTATTTTTTCACCATTTTTAACTAATCAAGTGCAAAAGTTCCAATATTTGAAAACCTCGTGTCAGAAGTAGCCCCGTTTCAGCGAGAATTACTCATTATGTCGTTTTCGTTTATAAGTGGATGAAATATACCCATAATTTCACAGATGCGCAAGAAAGCGCAAGAATTTCTCTTGACTTTTATTCCTCGTTCCCTATTACCTATTTCGTATTCCATACTGCTTATTCCTTATTTCTTTTTTTTTAATTGCTTATACTCTATTCCTTATTCTGTATTCCTTATTCTGTATTCCTTATCCCTTATTTCTTATTTCTTATTCCTTATTCCTTACTCCTTACTCCTTACTCCTTACTCCTTACTCCTTACTCCTTACTCTTTACTCCTTACTCTTTACTCCTTACTTCTTACTCCTTACTCCTTACTCCTTACTCCTTACTCCTTACTCCTTACTCCTTACTCCTTACTCCTTACTCCTTACTCCTTACTCCTTACTCCTTACTCCTTACTCCTTACTCCTTACTCCTTACTCCTTACTCCTTACTCCTTACTCCTTACTCCTTACTCCTTACTCCTTACTCCTTACTCCTTACTCCTTACTCCTTACTCCTTACTCCTTACTCCTTACTCCTTACTCCTTACTCCTTACTCCTTACTCCTGACTCCTTACTCCTTACTCCTTACTCCTTACTTCTTACTCCTTACTCCTTACTCCTTACTCCTTACTCCTTACTCCTTACTCCTTACTCCTTACTCCTTACTCCTTACTCCTTACTCCTTACTCCTTACTCCTTACTCCTTACTCCTTACTCCTTACTCCTTACTCCTTACTCCTTACTCCTTACTCCTTACTCCTTACTCCTTACTCCTTACTCCTTACTCCTTACTCCTTACTCCTTACTCCTTACTCCTTACTCCTTATACACTATTTATTCTTTACTGAAAGTCATTTTTCGCCTTCATGAAAATTTTACATACTCCACACGGTTGCCAAAAATTCTATTTTTCTTTTATCTTTTTCTGTTTTAAATCTTTTTTTCTTTTGTTCTTTTTATGTTATTTATTCTTCTTTATTTTTTCAACCCTCTTGTTTCTTGTTTCTTCTTACATCTTTTTTCTTTGTTCATTCATATTACTTTTAATTTTTTTCTTTTTTCGACTCTCGTTTTAACTTTTTCTTTTTTTATTTCATATCCCTTTCATTTTTATTCTTTTTGCTTTTTTGTGTTTTTCTTCTTTTTACTTTTCTCTGTTTCGTTTTTTCTTATTTAATATTATTTCTTTTTTCTTAATTTTTTCCTTTATTCTTTTCTCTTAATTCTGTTTCCGTGAAGGAAGGAAGTATCTGATACGAAGAATGATTGATTGGATAAGTTAGAAAATTTCGATCTGGACCAAAAATATATCGGGTTGTGCAATGGCAGGTGCGGTTCACACCCACGCTTTTCCGGTTGGTAGCCAAATGTTTTACTTACTAAACTACTGCCGCCCGTTATATTATGAATGATAGTATTGGGAGAATAAAACAAAATTAGGTCTGAAATTAATTCAAAGAAAACTTTTTCCAAATCAAACTAGTTCGTAGACAGACACTGATGAAGCCTGCAAGTCGTAGGCGAAATGCGTATCTGTCGCGAAAAAATAAAAATAGTAGAATTTAATTTGGAAAAAGTTTTCTTTTATTTAATTTCAGGTTTCGTATTCTACTAAGACGCTTCAAAAACTTTAGGCAAAATTAGGCATTAGACTACCTAATATGGTCGGTATTAAGTTAGACCGAACCAGGTGACAAATTTCTGATTCCGAGAAAAACGAAGTCAAAGTTTGCCACTCTGTGATGTTTGCAGCTATCAACCGTTCGAAACCATCTCATATCTCTGGCTTTGCAAACAGCCATTGATGTAACATTGATGTAATTTAATTAGAGTAAAATGTAGCTTAGGAAATCCTTGATCGTTAGCTGTCATCAACTCATTTTCTTAATTTTGCGACTTGATCCGGTCTGACTTAACACCGACCATATGACAGGCGGCAGTAGTTTAGTGAGTAAAACATTCGGGTACCAACCGAAAAATGTGGCTGCGAGCCCCACCTGCCATTGCACAGCCCGATATATTTTTGGCCTACATCGAAATTTTTAAGATTATCCTATTAATCATTCTTCGCATCAGATACTTCCTCTGTTTCCAGGAAAGACCAAAAACCCCACTTTACATTGTTAGTTTGCCATTTCTAGTTTGCCTTTAAAAAAACAAATTTAATTGAATATTTGAGTCTTTCCATGCGAATTATCCGAACTCCGTGGGCCTGCACGAGTTTGAAACAAATTTAGATATGTTTTAGGGTAAATATTCGATTACATAAAGTACTTAGGAGTAACTATTCTTTATCATATTGTGTGTTCAATGGTGACTTTTCAACGCTTACATTACACACTATGATTACGATTTGTTTGCTAACGCAGTCAAGACTATTTACTAGTACGGATTAAAACCTACGTGTCAGGTAAAAAAGAACAATAAAAACATCTTAACCTAGCTTAACCTAACTTATGATCCATAAGAGATCTAGAGACTTTTGCTTGTGTACTTTCAATGTGGTCCTTAAAAGTGAGTTTTTGTCATAAACTAATCCCATATATTTAACTTGGTCAGACCAACTCAAACCAACTCCATTCATTTTGATAATGCGATTATTATTGCCTTATGAGGAAAAATAATGAAACGAAACTCTTGGCTTATGAGGAAAAATAATTAATTGAGTTTTAGGAGCATTGGGAAAAAATTTCCACTTTAGCGAGTATTTGGAGAAAATATTCATGCTTTTCAAGCATATGAAATGAAGATTTTATCCACTCACGGAAATGCTTGTATCGTGCCAGAATAACGACTTAGTGCAGCCTGCCGTTAATTCAGGAAGATCAGATGTGTATATATTGTACAGGATTGGGCCCAGGATCGAGCCTTGAGGCACCTCTGCTTTAACAGCAAATTTGCCAGGCTTAGAATTCTGACAGGTAACCTGTAAAGATCGGTTAGTTAAATAATTTTGTAAAATTTTTGCAATATAAATTGGTACAAGCTGTGTTGCCAATTTTTCAGTTTTCTGTGTGATTTGGAATTTTTGAGATGAAACTACAGAAAAAGATAAAATGTAAATTTATTTCTTAAATCTAAAAAAATTGGTAGCATTGCCACGATAAATAATTTCCCTTAATAGTGTGATAACATTTCGTTTCTAAACCTAATATTCCCGACGAAAAGTTAAGGGAATTTTACCAAACCGCAGCTTTTTAAAAGGAAGTCCTCGAAGAGGTGTCCAACCGGCACCACATTTGGAATTATTATTTCTTGACCTAAAATTAATTATTTACCTAGATTTGGTTCAAATTCGATTACTTGGTCACTTTGCGTGAGATAGCTACGAGTTTAATATAAAGTAAAGAAAATTTATTTTCAATTTCTATGAAAGTTCGGTTATACGTAAATATAAATCGTTGTTCCTTTATCAAAAAATTGTTTCAAATGTTACATAAAATTCTTTGCCCTTCAGTGAAATGGTAAGAAATGTTCAAGAAAAATAAACATATGCCATAGAATAATGCCTTGCTTCTGTTGTAAAACATATAATTGAAAGCAGATTGCTTATTTTGTTTATCGTTTCCGAACCCTGCTAATACAGTAGCGTCGAATATTTCCTATGAGCCAGTCAGCCATTAGCAATATGACAACAAGTTATACACTATTTTCCCAAGCTTTCTCTTTCTGGCTTTGTCGTATCAGAGCTTGTTGCCTATTGTATTTCGCGTTTGTTTCAGCAATTACACATCAACATCAATCGCAACACCACCGATGACACTATTTTTTGATTCTTCTAACACTACAAATAAAATTTTTGTAATATATTAAGAAAATCTTTAGCTCTAGAAAGGTTGGTGATGCCAGTTACCCTACTGAACGTAAGTATTGACAGAACTATGCGAGTATTCTTTATTCAATTAAATGAAATTTGAAATTTATGCTACCGAACGTATAACATTGCAATGTACATACCACCCCGCCCGAGCTAGCATTTTCTCTTGAAATATTCTAACCACTTAACCGAACCGCAAATCACACCAGAGCTTGTACTGCTGCTACTGCTACTGCTGCTGCTGTTGCTGCTGCTGCTGCTAAATTGCAAAATCTTGTTGGAAGACAGCACCTGCCCTCCCAGGCCGATTCAAAACCGGCGACCGGATTCGGTCAGCCTGCATCTCACGGTTGAACTAACGCTTGCAGATTCAGTGCCAAATTTGCAAACCTTGGTTTCGACCGTCCGAAGAGAGGAGCTAGTCGCAAGTTGGACATATCCGGCATACGATAACGTGTGTAAGCCAACTTGCGACTGGCCCCGCCCCGGCAAACGAAGGTCTTTCATCAAGGTGATTTTCCCGTTTATGTCCTGAGTTACAGAGCACCACGCTGGCAAAGGGTATTTAACTGCTTCCCCACATACACACTGTTCGTGTTTCGAGCCGCCTTCTACTAAGCTTTCACACACCGTGAATTACACGTTTTTTCCCGGCAGGTTGTAGACACGTAGGTACGTACGTATTATCACACGCTGGCGCTGTCGGCTCGAATACGGACGGGCCCAGTAGAATTGCGACCCCGGCCGGACCCATTCGTTACGCTCACTTTTTTCTCTGTGATAAAAATGCTCGAAGGATGACCGGGTCCGGTCGGGTCGGGTCGTGTCATGAGGCTGTCTAGATTTTATGCTGCGAAGAAAAGCGGAAACTTTCTGCTCTATTTACTTGGTGGTTAATTTTCTTCTTTTCCGTTGCCCTACTTTAGAGGTGTTTTGGAAACTATTAGGATAAATGTATTAAGCTTCCATAGCGAGCTAGGTAGTGGAGTTCCCTCCGGGAACCTTTAAGTACGATGTTTTCGGTAGCTTTTGGTTTAATTAAATTTCTAGCAGCCAAACAAACAATGATG
The DNA here is from genome assembly GCF_943734655.1 of Sabethes cyaneus. Taxonomy (NCBI): domain Eukaryota; kingdom Metazoa; phylum Arthropoda; class Insecta; order Diptera; family Culicidae; genus Sabethes; species Sabethes cyaneus. Next base: position 230,531,855 of record NC_071354.1, read on the forward strand.
CTTAACTTTTAGCGTTATTAAATTTTTTTCTGTACCCTAGTTTTTGACTTTACTATTTGTAAGTTTTTGTTTTTTTCCTTTTCTCCAACGATCGACGAGAAGCCAAAAGTATGTAAGGGTAGAATTGAACAAAAAAAAAACAGTAAACGCGAAAGCACAGGATAGCTCCCATTCCCTTCGCCAAAAAAGCTTTCCGACGTATTTTGCCTTTTATCACATTTCCTGTTTTTTCTCCATTTTCCTTCTCTTTCTCTCTTTTTCTCCGTTTCCGCTTTATGGAAACCATTTTGTTCTTTTCTTTCTCTCTCTTTCTTCTCCTTTACAGACAACGACTCTAATTGGTTTATTGAAAACGGCACGTCTATTGCGTCTAGTGCGAGTGGCAAGAAAGATCGATCGCTATTCGGAATATGGCGCTGCTGTTTTAGTATTACTGATGGCTACCTTTGCACTAATCGCTCACTGGCTGGCTTGTATTTGGTACGCATCGATCCAATCAAATTTAGTGTGAAATAAAATAACAACAGCAACAAATGTAACAAATACAAACGAAAACAACGATACGGCACAACACAATTTATCACACGCACATTACTCACTACTCACCGCTCAAAAACACACAAACACTCACATGCACTTCTCACACCGTGATAGAACACATTATTTTTGGTTCGAGAAAAATGCGCCCAGCACAAGTTTCGTTTAGCAACTCTGCGAGATGAGCGCAAGAATTTCCGTTCTTGTAGTAGTGTGTTTTGAACCAACTCACCCACTCACTCACCTCACCTATACTCCCGTAGACGCTAAATGGCACTGGTCGTGTAGACACCCTGTGCTCACTCCGCTCGCTCGTGCGAACATACACACAAAACTCGCAAACTTAGCCGTACTCACGAACACAGCTAACAGACACTCGGAGACATGCAGACACCCAAAAATACTCATATGCTTCGTATGAAATATTGTTTGTTCGATTGTTTGTTTGTTTGATTGTTTGCGACTCGGTCATCGTAGAGGCAGAGATTTACGGCTATGCGTTTATTATGCGGCGATTAGATGTTTTTCATCATTTTTTCCACTAAAAATCATGCAATAAATCGACGAAACATCAAAGGAGAAGCTGTGCGTCAATCCGGATTCGACCTCTTCGCCGATTCCCCCATTGAAAACAATATAAGCGAATTGACCGAACTCGATTGACGCATAGATTCTTTGCTATTGTTTGCTTGTTTTTTGTTAGAAATTAAAAAATGAAAAAAAATTAAATGCTTCCCATAAAATATTTTATTATTATTTAATGAAACTAGAAATCTGTGTACCACATTTTTTTCGCTGACGAAAAAAATGTATTTCATTCTGTGTTTCTAACTTAAGTATCAAAATTGATAGTCATAAAAAAAATTCGGAGAAGACTTTTAGTTAAAATTTAATTTTATTAAATCTTGACAATATATTTCTATAATTTAGATATATTTCGTAATTTGGGCTAATAAATCATTATTTATGGAAAAACAATTCCAACGTTGCAGCTGTTTCCCATTACTCAACGTTTCAGCCCTTGGCTTTGGTCTTCTTCAAGGATGTCAAATATATTTTTCGACACCTTGTTGGTTATCTAATAAGTTTTAAAATTAAAAATCATTCAGTAAAATTTACAAATAAATTATTGTTTTTGTTACACCCACAGTCAGTACTAGTAGCGTCAGCTCATCTAATGAAATCAACCGAAAGCATGCTCTGCGAGTAAACGATTTGACATTTCACTTCACCAAATCATACTCAGAACATGTTTGTTGAGCACAATTTTGTAACGTAACATTTACATTCAACATTATTCACGATGAGTCTTGACGGTATAGAGAAACGAAAAGACAGAGAGAAATTGAAAAAGACTACACGAAGAGAGATGTTTTAGAGAGATTTACGCAAAGAAACTATAATATACGTTTACATTTCTATTAGAGTTGACAAATGAGGAACCTCCTGTAACGCATTTCGACAGGTACTATTTTGAATTACATAATAGCGAATCCTATTTGAAAAAGTTTACGATTTAAATATTTTTCCAATGATAATGTCTAGCAAAAGGTAAACATTTAAGTCCTGCAGCGATCAAACTGATTTTCAGTTTCCGGTTTACCTTTGTTTGGAAAATACGCCCTTTCAATCGTAACCCAGATTCCAAATGTAGTCGAAAATAATGCTCCAACTTCCACAACTCACTTCCGTTTTAAAACGTTGGGCATCTACAAGCCATCTCCATTCCAATTCCAATTGTAAGCTGGGGATTTGTCTCGAAAAAATGGTTTGAAATTTGTTTACTTGTTTTGAAAGTTGGAAAAAGTTTTTTACAAAATTTTCCACGTCGACGGAAAAGTCTAGAGAAATGCCGGAAAAACCATTTTCTAATTCTTAAAATTAAAAGTATTTTTTCTTAAAAGTAGACGTGTAGACAATAAAGTAAACGTCTTACTTTACTTTTACGCCAACGTTTCGATTCCTGTTTTGGATCGTCTTCAGAGCTTCTAGAATTTGTGTCTGTTTTGTAAACTGAAACATGATAAATCATTATTTTTAACGCCAAAACTAAGAGTCTACAATTTTCCAAACAGGAACAAGTATGCAAGTAGAATTACTCGGTCAAACTATGCTATGCTATGAGTTATGTATAATGTATGAAAAAATACAATTTGGTTATTTCCGGGATGGAGATGACCTGTGGAAGAGAAGACACCTAAAAATAAGATCCAAGAATTTCGCGCAATTTTGTGCACTAGTACGAAACTAGCAAGGCTGTACACCCCCTGAGACATTTTCCGATTTTCTCGGACATAGTTTATACCTTTTGGAAAAAGTTTTTCACAAAATTGTCCACGATACAGGTAAACTTCGAAAACAAAGAAGTCCGAGAAACTTTGAAATATTCTCTTCATTTTTTGAGAAAATAGAAGACCACGAGTTTTAAAACTATTGTTTTCCTTGATATAAATTTCAAATGAAAGAAAAACTTTTTCACGAATAAATGCCACTATCGTTCGATCGTGGAAAAAAGTTCTTCTTTCATTTAATTTTCGTATTCTACTTAGAAGGAAATTTAGTTTCTTGATATATTCATAAATATGCTCTTGTACAAAATTGCATGAATCTGTGATCCTTTAAGCAATTGCCCAACTATCACAGTTGCTGGTTGCTCAATTGTTGCAACTAAATCTATCATAAATATGCTACTAGGACGGGTGTCATAATTTTCCTAATAACCTCGCAATTCGTTTATTTTTTTACAACATGGATACTTTTAAAACGGGGACGATTTGTGGAAGTCAATCGATTTATTTCAATGCTGTTTGGGAAGTCCAGATATAGTAGATTATATCCATAAGCTCCATTTGCTTCAAGAATTTGTTTTCTTGTTTTCGTTCACGGACATTTTAAGAACAAATTTTTTCAAGCAATTTCACTAATTTCTTCGATCACAAGATAATATATTATTTTAACAAATTATTTTTTGATGCATCAGTTTTATGCAAGAAGGCCCACCTTTTTGGGAAGATTCATCATAAGGTTCAGCACAGACTACGGGGATTCATGTCTTGTCGAACGAATGTTACATCCTTGGAATGTTCAAATGTTCAAATGTATATTCCGACGGAATTTGACCTTCGACTTTTTTTGTTTGACAAACTTCGCAGCCATCTGTATAGCATACAGAGCAAAGACTGAAACGGTTGACACTTTTTCTGTACGATTGTCAGACTTTTAAACAATACCATCGCTTCGCACTGTCTGTGTATCGACACCCGATCAGATGATTCTAACAAAAATATTACAGAATCATAGCTCCAGTCAATGTGTGTTATAAATGTGATAGCAAAACTTGCGACACTGGAAACGTTTTACCAACAATCTATCTCGTTCTGCTACTTATAACACGGTTTGTTACATTTTAGTTATAAACCAGGACAGACCAGCATTCTGTAACTAATCTTCAAATAAAATAAAATAAAAACTTGATCAAATTATGCCATAATTTGATATAATTGTAATATGCCTAGAGCGGATTTTGTTACAATTTTTGGTATTTTAACTACTAACGAGATCAAGTTTATCACATTTTGTTATAAAAAACTTGTTATTTAAAACTCATCCTGTTATAAATTTGTTATTTTCATTTGGTTTTGGTGGTGCCTATCTCTTGCAACCTTCGAAACCAATCCGAATATGTACATGATAATATGCAAACACTCTCTTATGTGCGATGATCAGTCACACAAAATGTCATATAGAAATGACACGCATACGCCTTTTTTACTTACAGTTCTTTTCGGTACGTATGTACTAGAAACATGCCGCAAGACTAGTCGCAAAAAGCAAATGTCTTAAAAATTTGTACCACCAACCAGTACCTTTAACGACCCTGGTACAGAACAATTACGGGGCTAGTGCTACGATCCTATTGGCTATGACAACCTCCCATGGTCGCGATTCGAACATACGACCACTGGCTTGTGACCAGTGTAGTACCCCGAAACCAACTGTGAGGCGGCCGTAATGTTAAAATGCTAAGCCTGACCAGAAGACAATAGGTTTTTTTTGGCTACGAATCAAAGGGAGAAGTCGTCTGTAAACACTCCTTGACGTTCATTTCACCCTTCATCGAGTTGTAATGTTATAATGAACGATTGCGAAATTTTACCGCAGCCACAGTCAGACCATTGCACTTTTTAACAAATTTTTCAACTTGAATGGATGTTTTAGATTGGTCCAATATTCGTGGCCCTTCTCTCACCGTATAATACTGTGGCCCTGGCAAGGATTGATAGTCGAATTTTACGTGTATTTCTTCGTCCATTATTATTCACTTAAAATTCCCAGCAAGCACCGTATCGTACAGTATTCGTAACCTCTGGGTCTAATCGATTTTGGGATTTATTTTGGCTGCTTCTGTTACTTACAGGTTCGCTGACTCAAACGTTCTTTTGTGCGATGAACGTTTTATTTCGACGTCTCAACCTTCCGAAATATCCTTCTGTTGTTCGACTGCACACGCATTTAAAAAAACACTGCTGGAAAAATAAATCGTTACCCAAGTGCTGAATAACTTATCATCCATTCCAAGAAACAGTCTCTGCGACTTGAGTTTTTCAAATCGGTTCTTCTAAAACCTGTCTTCATATGTTCAAAACTTAACTAGGAAAGGTTGTAGGAGTCAATAGGATCGTAGTACTAGCCCTGCCATTGTCCAGTACTCTAACAGCTGGCTGCGAAGTCTGTCGAATAACAAAAATTAGAAGGTCAAATTCCGAATGCGGAGTGTAGCACCAAAAGTTTGTCTTCCTAACGTGTTTGGAGCTTATAAAGACGCAAAATGTTTCTTGAGGCAATCTATAAGTCCGTAATTTCTCCAGGAGTAAAGCCATGGGCCATTTTCGTTTCAAAATAGACGAAATTCAAACCGATTTGCAAGAAAAAGTTTTAACAACAAGTAAGCCGTATGGCATCTTTCATGTAGTTGGAACCAAATTTAAGACATCCCGATCGTAAATTTGGAAAAATTTCCAAAGTTATTCGCAATAAAATAATAAAATAAACGAACTTATACCGCAGATGTTAATGTTTGTTTTAAGATCTGCTGCTAGGCGTAGCCCGCTTTTTTGCTTCTATTTTTCTCTTTTGATTATACCGCTTCAGTCAACGTAAACTAAACTAATAGTATGTACAGGGCACTTGTAGGGTTAATTATTATCTACAATACTATTAAATTAAGCCTAGGTTTTGTTTTTGCATTTATTGCGGTATAGGGCTTCAAACCCGCAAAATGGCGCTCTTGTTGCTACCTACAGGGTAGCAGCCTTGTAACTAGAAATGTAGCTTCTGTGTTCACTTCAGCAATATGGCTTATTTTAATTAACTCTACAAGTGTCCCATACATCATTGCTTCAAATTCAGCTTGGCTGAGGCGGTATAGTTGAAAGAGCAAAATTGAAGCAATAAAAATGCGCTATGCCTGCTAAGGAATTTCTGCTTTATAGTTTACTAGCTGACCCGACAAACTTCGTATTGCCACAAATTAACCTGTGTTGTACATAAATCATGAATCTCGGATGATCTTTGTCACAATCTCGAGTTTTGCAAGCCCCTCAGTGGGCGGCGCTTCCGACGGCGGGTCACCGGCAACACTCGCGACCGTCTCGTCCTGAATGATCTAGTGTTACTATAGATAGTTTTTGTGGTCTTGTATTGACTAATGTTTTATGGAAGAGTCTCGAATTTCTCGAGTTCGATTAGTTTTTGAGTTTCGCAAAAATTTCTGTTTTATTTATATGAGAGTCCATATCCCCCTACCACAGGGGTGAGAGGTCTCTAACTATCGTAAAATGAATTCAAGACTCCAAAATCTCCCACATGCCAATTTTGGTTCCATTTGCTTGATTAGTTCTCGAGATAAGAGGAAATTTGCATTTCATTTGTATGGAAGCCCACCCTCTTAAAGGGGAGATGGGCCATAACTCGCTTTCTAAAGAAAAGAGGGGTCTCAATTCACCATAGAAAAAAATCTTGCGTCCAAAACCACTTACATGTCAAATTTGGTTCCATTTGCTTGAATAGTTCTCGAGTTATGAGGAAATTTGTTTTTAATTTGTATAGGAGCCCCCCCCCTCTTAAAGTGGGGAAATCCATGGAAAATATACCATAGAAAATATTCTTGCCTACAAAAACACCCACATGATAAATTTGGTTCCATTTGCTTGATTAGTTCTAGAGTTATGAGGAAATTTGTATTTCGTTTGTATGAGAGCCCCCCCTCTTAAAAAGGTAAGGGGTCCTAATTCATCATAGAAAAAATGGTTGCCTCCAAAAACACCCACATGCCAAATATGGTTCCATTTGCTTGATTAGTTCTCGAATTATGAGGAAATTTGTATTTTATTTCTGTAGAAGCACCCCCTCTTAAAGTTGGGAGGGGTCCTAATGCACCATAGAAAATATTTTTGCCTCCAGGAACCTCCACATGCCAAATTTGGTTCTATTTGCTTGATTAGTTCTCGAGTTATGAGGAAATTTGAATTTCATTTGTATAGGAGCCCCCCCTCCTAAAGTGAGGAGGGGTCCCAGTTCATCATAGAAAAAATTTTTGTCTCCAGAAACACCCACGTGTCAAATTTGGTTCCATTTGCTTGATTAGTTCTCAAGTTATGAGGAAATTTGTATTTCGTTTGTATAGGAGCCCCCCTCTTAAAGTGGGGAGGGCTTCTAATTCACCATAGAAAATATTCATGCCCTAGAAAACTTTCACGTGCCAAATTTGGTTCCATTTGCTCGATTAATTCTCGAGTTATGAGGAAATTTGCATTTCATTTGTATAGGAGCCCCCCTTCCTAAAGTGGGGAGGGGTCCCAATTCATCACATAAAAAAATTTTGTCTCCAAAAACACCCACGTGCCAAATTTTGTTCCATTTTCTTGTTTAGTTCTCGAGTTATGAGGAAATTTGTATTTCGTTTGTATAGGAGCCCCCCCTCTTAAAGTTGGGAGGGGTCCTAATTCACCATAGAAAATGTTCTTGCCCTCGAAAACTTTCACATGCCAAATTTGGTTTCATTTGCTTGATTAGCTCTCGAGTTATGAGGAAATTTGTATTTCATTTGTATAGGAGCCCCCCCTCCTAAAGTGAGGAGCGGTCGCAGTTTATTATAGAAAAAATTTTTGTCTCCAAAAACACCCACGTGTCAAATTTGGTTCCATTTGCTTGATTAGTTCTCGAGTTATGAGGAAAATTGTGTTTCTTTGGTACAGGAGCCCCCCCTCTTAAAGTGGGGAGGGGTCCTAATTTACTATAGAAAATATTCTTGCCCTCGAAAACCTTGACATGCCAAATTTGGTTCCATTTGCTTGATTAGTTCTCGAGTTATGAGGAAATTTGTATGGAAGCCCCCCCTTTTAAAGAGGAGAGGAGTTATAATTCCCCTTATAAAGAGGAGAAGGGTCTCAATTTACCATAGAATAAATTCTTGTCACCGGAAACACCCACATGCCAAATTTTGTTCTATTTGCTTGATTAGTTGTCGAGTTATGCAGAAATTTGTGTTTCATTTGTATGGGAGCCCCCCCTCTTAGTGGTGGGAGGGGTTTCTAACCATCACTAAAACCTTTCCTGGCCCCAAAAAACCTCTACATGCATATTTTCATGCCGATTGGTTCAGTAGTTTTCGATTCTATAAGGAACATACGGACAGACAGACAGACAGACAGACAGACAGACAGACAGACAGAAATCCTTCTTTATAGGTATAGATTGCGAATAACTTTGCGGAAGATTGCCTAATTGGTTGGTTTTTGGATTATTGAGAAAATTAGGGACACTACACAACACTGAAAGTTTTTTATAATTCAAAAATTTCTATGTCAAATAATCAAACAGAAAAATTAGGTTTCCAGCTGAATTTCCATTCTAGGCGATTGTACATTGATTTTTATTTTCTTTGTGCTATCTAAAGGGGGCTGTCCATTTGGCATAACACCATGTGGTATAATCTATTTGGCATAATTATTATAACGGTCATTTGACATCATTTTATGATCATATGGTCGCTTTCCTAGATGATTCAGGGTGAGACGGTCGCAAGCTGCGAGTGTTTGCCGGTGGCCCACCGTCGGCAGTGCAGGTCACTGCGGGGAGTGGCAGTCACCCCGCAGAAATCTCCTCTGTTTAGGTTTATTCGTTTCACTAGGTTTACCGACTACGAGTTAATTAATAAAATTGATAGTCTCTGGTAAACAACTGCCTCTTGTTAGCAAGCACTAAACAATAAAATCTGGCTGAATTATCAATTATGGAAAATAACCATTATGCCAAATGGACCTAATGAACTTATGTCAAATGGCCTTATGCCACATGGTAGCTCGCTATTCAAATTTTCTAAAATGACTCACTTTGTAAACATCATTTGCCAACCTGAACTTTAAAATGAGTTGATACCATCGTGTTAGAGAGACCTAAAAGACTAAAAAAATTGAAGAAATTACTATATCTTAAATTTCAGATTATGATTCCACAAACTTTTCTGCTTATTTCGATACTAAGTTTGTAATGATCCGACCATGGGAAGGAGATGAAAAACGATCATACACATAGGTGTTCCAGTGCCGCGAAGAATAAACTTGATTTTCAAACTTTATGTACGTTTTTCATGGAAACTCATCAACGTATTGGAACAAACTTTCTTTTTGTTTTGTCGGAAGAAGTTTCTAAAAGACTTTTTAAATGGTGAGCTTTCATTCAGTTGCCGTGGTCGGATCATTACGAATTTGTTTCAAAATGAGCAAAAAAGTCTATGAAATCAAAATCTGAAATAAAAAGTTGTGATTTTTTTAATTTAAAAACTTTTAGCAATATTTTAGCGCATGAAGTATCGTGCTCCACCATCATGCAGTGACTTGGATTCTTGGAAACGTTCTGCAAGTCATAAAAGCCTGGGTGCTAATTCCGTTATCGAAATTTGACCTTCTGTTTTTAAACGACAGACTTCGCAACCGGCTGTTAGAATACAGGACAGTGCGGGGTCAGTGCTACGATCCTATTCACTCTAACAGCCTCTCCCAGCCGAGATTCGAACATACGACGACTGGCTTATTAGACCAGCGTCTTACCTCGAGGCCAACTGGGAGGCGTCGTTCTGCAAGTCATCCCCGTTCCAAAAATAACCGCTCGTCATATATCTGTTGAATTTTTGCTCACTCAAGTTTTATATTTTTCTAATAATTTGTACAAAATAACAACGCTTCGCAGAATTAGACTTTCGGAAAATTTTGTTTAAATGAACAAAAAACGAATCTTTAATATCTAACTCAAGCATCGCTAAAATATTTTTAGTTCTCTTTATTTCTATTGATCTGAGTCTTCTTGGAACTAAATCATTTAAATATTTGACGATCGCTCTTCATTCGTAGAATATAAACGAATCATTCCATTTCCAAATAACAAAGTTAGTTTTGTTACACATTTATAACAATAATGATAACTATGATTTGTCGTAAAAGCCAAAATAAGAGTTTGAGAAAATACAAAGTAATATTTTAGTGTGGATCAAGAATAGTGGAAAAAATGCTTGGAACCCTCATATTTTGGATGTTTCAATGTGATCTGTACAAGTGAGGCCTGTTGAAAATATTTATGTCGAAAGAGGTATCAGAAAAACATATATGAATGCTTGATGTATTCAGGTTTCGATTTTTTTTGTATCAAAATTCATAATTCAAAACCATAACGTAGCAGTTTCGAATCCAAAAATATAAAACTAGTTTTGTGAACCACTAATCATGAAAATTTTCTAAAATTGTCAACCAGAAGTGTTATTTCTGGTTTGTACTAACGTGAAACCCAACATTTATTTCTAGAAACGTATCCATCGAGAAAAAGAGATAAAAGTATTGATGATGATTCAGCATGTTGATTTGAGTTAGACTAATAATAACTTTTGTGAATTTTAGTGGAGTGGAGTAGTGACGTCATAAAATAACATGTTTAACATCAATCAATCATCTGTCGTGACGATTTATCTAATTTTTTTAAAGAGATTTCCGTAAAATGAAAAGAAGAACTTAAATTACTTCGTGCGGATGTGCGAAGAGAGGCTCCAGAAATTTTTTAAATTTTGTGCACGTTGCGGACGTTTGACATAGTGGGCGTTAGGCATAATGAACGTTAGACATAATTATGATAGGCATAATTTACAAAATTTCGCAATCCTATGTATACACAACTGAGCCAATCATCGCTCTGTCACAATATAATGAGAACGGGTGACGCCCACTTTTTGGCACATCGCCGTTTAGCATAAAATCATTGATAAAATCGTAAGGGATTACTTGGCATAATTCCTTAAAAATTATTTCATGAAGTTTCATATGTGTTAGGCATATTTATACCTAACAGTCGTATGCCTAATGGGGCACAACCGGCATAGTTCAAGGGTTTTCAAACGTACAAATTATTTTACCCAAAACTTTGAGGTCTTCAATTAGAAATTTTCCGATTTTAGTGAATATCTCTATTTCAAAACTTCATAGCTTACAAATTAAGTATCGAACTGCAACTTTTCTGATGAAAATGACAGCAAATTTCCTCAGCAGCCGAAAAAAAAAATCTGAAAAAAAGTCACCAATATTGTCCAAATAAAAAAAAACTTTTTGGTCGTTGTAATTGCTAATATTTTATGATGATGAAAATTTCACACAAGCGTCTTTTTCATTACTGAATTAAGGACGAAAAACTAAAAATACTTATAGCGGTTTTAAAGACCAAAACTGGTCGCAAAAACCGCAATAAATTGCTGCTAGACAATAAGCTATAGCTAATCTTTTTCACACACTAAATTATGGTCATAAACAGAAATATTCAATAAACTAATCTATAGCAAAGCTTATGCGATATATTCTTACTATAAGCGTAATATAAATCGGTCACATCAGCATTGAGCTTTAATTTTCAAATCAAACTGCATCACACTTATGCAATATCAAACACCACCAAACGTGATGATTTAATTCATTCAATAGTTCATCGCAGTAGAAACCGAAAGCATCACCAGCTTTTAATAAATCAATGCTGAATATCGACCAAGCTGCAAGCCAGAGACCTATCGAACTTACTGCCGCTAAATATTTGAAACAACTAAATGGAAATGTGTCATCGAAGGGCCGTCCAGAGCTGGTGGCCACGATTTCGATAGGTCTCTCGCTTTGCGCCCGCATGGAATCGCGTTTTCATACTGCCACAACCACCCAAAATAAAAAAAACGAAAAACAATCCAACCATCAGGAACGGCCGGCTATCTTCTACCTGCCACGAAGTAGAGCGACTAATCGAACGGTGTCATCCAGCTATACTGAGTAAGTGCTATCTTCCAGCCATTCGCAGCCGTTCCAGTCGAGCGCCGTAACTCACAGGTAAATCGTTGACCATCTTTGAACTCTTACTTTTGCGGAATCTGCGGAAAAACTACGACGATAGAGCTGTGTACTGAGGTGCTCGAAGAAGAAGGTCGATGTCTGAATCCGCCCGGGCCAAAAACCGTCCTCTCTTTGAGTGGCTACAACTCGATCTTGGGACTATATATGATTGGATGAACAAAAGTTTCTTTTATTTTTCCTCGATCGGAAATACAAAAACGATTCTCTACCATATTGATAGATTGCGGTTTAGCTAAATTATCTTAGGTTTGAAAAGCGGCTTACCGGGGTTACCTTTTAGGGGTGACTCGACTTCCCATCGACAACAGGAGGAAGACCAAACTTGCGCCAAATTAGATGAAGCGTTTTTTTAGACAAGCCACAAACGTTTTTGTTGAATTCGCTGTAAAAAAACAAAGCTTATACCGAGTATGTCATTGTAAATACCATTTTGTCTATAGAACTGAAAAAAAAACGAAAAATATTTATGTTGTACAGCGATGACGGCATCCTTCGGCGTCATCTTCTCATATCTTTAAATGCGAAGAAACAGACAACTTCTCCGTTATTGGAACAAATGACAAAATGTCTTTCCTCATCGAAGACTATCGAAAGACATATCCTGTAGTCTAGTTTTTTTCCCATCGAGAACACCCAAAGCCGTACGTTCAGCACACAAAGATGACACGTAAAGAGAGAGAGGATGAGGTTTTACACTTTAACTGGTAACTGAGCTACTAAAGCACAACCGAATGTCTCCAGCGTGGCTTTGTGTCGGGCAACAAAGCGACTATGACATGTAGGTATATACCGACAGTTCTATCTATTGACGTGACTTCCAGCCCGGCTCGGTTGGCGAAAGCTGGAAGCACTATCCATCTCTGTGCACTATGACAACGTGCCTCGTATGATTCCAACCGAGGAATTTGACTCACAAAAAAATGAAATAAAATATTAAAGCTCATATTTCATTAGTTGAAAGAGATGATTGTGTTGAATTTATTGCTTGAAAATGTGCTCTGCACATTTTACAGATTCCTGTAAATGAGTGAGTGAGTGATTGATGGATTGATTGAAATATATTATCCGTGATGGAGACGCATGGTAGGATATTTGCTTGCAATTATAATTGCAGGAAAATTCCGGCAAAGCAGCATCAACTGTCAACTGGCAAGTAGGCCGAACTTTAAAATAAGCAACTTTTCAGCTCGCTCCAGTTCGCTCGCGCTAGCTTGATATCACTGCTAATTTTTGCTCAATGCACACGCTTTATCGCTCCTAATAATAATTATAACAGTGCCCTCCGGAAGTCAATGAAACAAAAATAGAACAATCTCTGCCTCTACGCTGTCGATTCTACTTTTTTTGCGCGCTGAGCCAATTAGTGTATTTACCGAAGGAAACTAATATTTCTTCTTGAATCTCGTATTTCCCACCCACACCCCGTCACACGGTGTTCCGGTTTTCCCCTCCTCGAATCGCCTGTCATCGTTTCCAACAGGTACGCAATCGGTAACGCCGAACGGCCGACCATGAAGAACAAAATCGGCTGGCTGGACGCGCTGGCCGAAGCCACCCAGGAGTATTACTATGCCAACAACACCGGTGGAGGACCGTCGATAAAGGTAAGCTGAAGACAGCCGATTACCGCTTCGACCTCTTCATGCGTGATTTTCTGATTCACTTGAAGTTTTTGCTGAAAACCCAATGTGCTGATTTGATCCATTTTCCAAGCACCCATCAATGCCATCACGCGTGAAGAGGAGGTTAAGAAGCTCATAAAACCACTGAACCACACTAGCGAGCGAAAAAAAGTGCCGCGTGTAATGCAATAACCACGCGGCGCGGCGCTGCTCTTTCATCGCATCGCATCGCACGACGGTGGTGGGCTCATAAATATTAATGATTCCGTGTGCAACAAATAGTTTTCCTGAATCGATTTTTCATTTTGTTCTTACCGTTCCTGCTACCGATGCAACCCGCCGAAACCGAACCCTGGTCCACCTGGAACACACTAAAGTCACGCTACGTGACGGCGCTGTACTTCACCTTTACCTCGTTGACTTCGGTGGGCTTCGGTAATGTGGCACCGAACACGGATGCCGAGAAAATATTCACGATATGCGTGATGCTGGTTGGGTGTAAGTATACCTACACTGCTAGTTGTAGAATGCTTTTTTGTTTTTTGTTTCTGTTTGCCTCTACTGTATATTGTATGTTCTGCCATAAAAACAAAAAGTTACGACACCTACGTTTATGAAGCAGCGACCTTAAGCAGTGCCAAAGGTATAAACTGCATACACCGGATAACTATAGTAATGCTGAGGAATCATGATCATTGATAAGAAAAATTCCAGTCGTTTTAGTGCTTTATGGATTCATGGTAATTAGTCATATAATTTCCCAGCGACTGCTCGTTTTCTTTCCTAAGTATTTACCTCAAGGAATCTCCGTCAAGTAGGAGAAGCTTGTTTAACTAGTGTTTTTTTATTACACGAAAGCGTTAACCCTTATCTCGAACTATAAAATGAGAACGAAATGAGCATTGCCGTTTCGGAGAACAAAGTTGCATTTGTTGTTAGCATTAAGCAGTTGTAAGTTGGATTGCAAGGGAGTTTGCAAGAGCCGAACCAAAGTTTCATAGACATGTCATGATTTCATTACTAATTTTTTTCACCAATTATAAAAACATGCATTCTGAAAGATACTTTTCAGCGTGAAAAATTAATGATACAAAAAAAATTAAAAATTGACTTCATTGATATCTCACAAATGGGGTCTTGAATGTCGAAAATGCAATGTTTGAGATTCCTGGTCTTCCAGCAAATCACGCGCAGCGCCGTCTCGCCTTGAATTATATGTGAATAGTCATAAAATATGTGTTACGGAACTCTGCCAAAAGGTCGTTATGCCAAATATTTTTCTACCAAATGGTCGCTTATATTTACGCCACTGTTTTTATGCCAAACGACGTTATGCCAAGCAGAATTTTTCCAAATGCAATTACATTAAATAAACGGCCCCGGTACTCATTGCACTCTAATAGAGTAATAATTGGCTCAAGTTGGCGTATTCATAGGAAAATATCTCCCATTATGCCTAACGTCCAATAGGCCTAAAGTCCGTATGCCTGACGTTGCACATCTAAACGGGGCCATTACTGAGTACTGATACGATGTCTTCAAATATTGAAACTTTTGTACTTGCTTGCTTGAAATGGTTAATACATGAGAATTACACTTTCAATACCTTAGAACAGTAGACGCTTCGTTCGTTAGGGAGCTAAAAAGTTTTCAAAAAAGTTGTTTGTCAACAAACCTTGATATTTTTATTATGTGCTATTTCTCGAATTTGCTATGAAACAAATGACCACCGCTCCGTAGATGGGTTGGATTAAACCCGAAACCGGTTAGCGAAAAAGGTAATTTTAATGTTTTGTAAGAACCATAAGTGATGTGTCTTGTTTGTTAGTGTTAAGTTGTTCTTACGTTAAGCAAAAAAGTCAAGTTATAAGTTGAAACAAATGACATGTAACTATTAATATTTGACAGGGCTGTCCTCAGAGAAATTTATCAGGCCTGAGGTTTGATGTTTTCCCGACGTATTACCCCTTGAAAAAGTGCAACCAACAAAGTGCCGAAGCCTATCGACAAACAGTCTTCAGAGAAAATATGTATTTTAGCATACTGAATAACTTTGTAGAAACTTGAAAGCAATAACAAATGGTGCACATGTTATTGAGGACCATGAGGATCATTATATTTTGCAACCGGTAAGAGATCAATAGTTACTATATTCAGCAAAGTTGCTTATTTAAGTACACTGAAGTCGCTTTTTACGCGAATTTCAGAATTTACGCGTTTTTTTTACGCAAATTTCGGAATTTATGCAGTTTTTTTACGCGAGTTTCGGAATTTACGCGGTTTTTTTTTACGCGATTTTCAGAATTTACGCGGTTTTTTGATGCGAATTTCGGAATTTACGCAGTTTTTTTACGCGATTTTCGGAATTTACGCGGATGTGGTCAAAACGTCTATTTTTTCGCGTAGTGTTGAAATCCACAAAGTTTTTTTACGCGAAATTTTGGTTTTTTTTTCGCGAATTTTGGAATTTACGCGGTTTTTTTTACGCGAATTTCGGAATTTACGCAGTTTTTTTACGCGAATTTCGGAATTTACGCGGTTTTTTTACGCGAATTTCGGAATTTACGCAGTTTTTTTTACGCGATTTTCGGAATTTACGCGTTTTTTTAACGCGATTTTTGGCATTTCGGAATTTACGCAGTTTTTTTACACGATTTTCGGAATTTACGCGGATGTGCTCAAAACGACTATTTTTTCGGGTAGTGTTGAAAACCACCAATTTTTTTTACGCGAAAATTTGGTTTTTTCGAGAATTTGGGAATTTACGCGGTTTTTTTTACGCGAATTTCGGAATTTACGCGGTTTTTTTAACGCGATTTTCGCAATTTACGCGGTTTTTTTAGGCGAATTTCGGAATTTACGCAGTTTTTTACGCGATTTTCGGAATTTACGCGGATGTGCTCAAAACGACTATTTTTTCGCGTAGTGTTGAAATCCACAAAGTTTTTTTTTCGCGAATTTTGGAATTTACGTGGTTTTTTTTACGCGATTTTCGGAATTTACGCGGTTTTTTACGCGAATTTCGGAATTTACGCGGTTTTTTACGCGATTTTCGGAATTTACGTGTTTTTTTTACGCGAATTTCGGAATTTACGCGGTTTTGAATTACGCGGGACGTATCCTTCGCGTAAAATACGACTTGAGTGTATGTTCTGCAACTTTTTGGAGAAAAACAATTATTTTTTTTGGTTTTTAAAAAACAAAAGTTTGTATCACCTTGATAAGTGAATCCACGGTCACCCTTATAGTGCCGAAAGATGCGCCATATTTTTTTATTAAACTTCTCCAACGACACCACCCTTGAAAAGTTACGCATTTTTTTCCCAATAGCTAATGTCCGCACTTTTTCGAAACCGGACCACTGTGCATTAGTGCCTCGCATACCTGCGAAATAAAATATACCCCGTAGTAGTCCTCAGTCTCTTATCTAGCAACTCCTATCCCTACCTTCTCGTGGTACCAACCGGAATACGAGTTACCTTAGTGTAGGGTCACGGGCGGTATTCCAGATTAGGAGCGGCTCACGACGGCGTCTGATTCACAGCAAGCGGCTGAATTAAGAAACATGGTGTCACGACAGTTAAACTAAGATGGGAATCCCTTCACGACACTCGGTAGCGTGGCCCTAGTAAGGCAATATACTCAAACCAAACTAACTTCGAACAACACAAGAGGGACTTAATGTAAATCCCACCAAAACAGTCGTTATACCATTCACTAGGCGAAGGAAACATACCATTACTCCGCCTATACTGAATGGTGTCAGACTGGGCTTCAGTAATGAAGTCAAACACCTCGGAATAATTCTCGATAAAAAACTGAACTGGGCTGCCCACCTAGATTATGCTGTTAAGAAAGCAACTTCGGCTATCTGGGCATGCAGGTCACTGTTTGGCAAAACCTGGGGATTGAAACCTCAACTAGCCTTCTGGTCATATACTACTATTGCACGGCCTAGGATAACCTATGCTGCAGTCGTATGGTGGCCAAAGGTGAATGAGGTGACAGCCCAAGCCAAACTAAACAAAGTTCAGCGCCTGGCCTGTCTTACAGTTACCAGTGCCATGCGTACAACACCTACTGCAGCCATGGAGGCAATGCTATGCTTACTGCCTTTGCATCTTCATGTGAAGAAGGAAGCAGAGCTCGGCGCACTACGGTTGCAAAGGAGTAAAACCATACTCGAAGGTGACCAAATCGGTCATCTTCGCATACTTCGGGAATTCAATCTGACACCCTTAGTAACTTCAGTCTCTGACTGCATGGAAGCCAGGCCCAATATGGACGTTCCATATGAGGTGATTGAAACAGATCGCTCAATGTGGAATAATGGAGGGCCAGATCTTCCATCTGGAACTATCTGTTTTTTTACAGATGGTTCAAAAATGGGGGCCTGCACAGGCTCCGGAGTCTACGGACCCGGCATCAGGGAAACTATCTCATTAGGAAAGTGGCCCACCGTTTTTCAAGCAGAAGTATATGCCATATACATCTGTGCGACAATATGCTTGAAACGAAAGTACAGGCATACGAAAATCGGTATCTTCACGGACAGCCAAGCAGCACTACTGGCTCTCAAGTCCGCCAAATGCGTGTCCAAATTAGTTTGGGAGTGCAGCACAGCATTGAGGGAACTCTCCCGCCAAAACAAAGTTTTATTACTTTGGGTGCCCGGTCACTGCGGAATCGAGGGCAATGAATTTGCTGACAACCTAGCAAGACAAGGATCAGCTCAGCAATTTATTGGTCCTGAACCGTTTCTGGGCACCTCCACATCCGCCGTGAAAGGCGAACTGATGACATGGGAAAAGCTAGAAATAGCATCCCGTTGGAATCAAACACAGGGTTGTAGACAAGCTAAACAGTTTATCTACCCAAACCCTGCAGTAGCTAAAAAACTACTCCATTTAACTCGTAGTGAACTACGCACGATCACGGGACTCCTAACAGGACACAGCCCCGCTCTTTATCATTTAAAGAATATCGGCAAGGTATCATCTGACACCTGCCGCTTTTGTAACTCTGAACCTGAAAGTTCAGCGCATCTGCTCTGCTATTGCGGAGCTCTTGCATTATCAAGGCACAACTTCTTAGGAAGTTTCCTTCTTACTCCATATCAGGTATGGAGCCTAAATCCCAAAACGGTCATTGGCTTTATAAACCATGTAGTACCGAATTGGGGCACAGGATTACAACTATTCCGCTCAACTCCATCAATGGGTATGAGCGATCCGTAAACTGTGTACAGCAATCGGGGCCTGCCACAAAAGACGATCATTAAGACTGTCGCAGTGGCCTTTTAACCCAATGCCCTTCTGGCATACAAAAAAAAAAAAAAAAAACTTCGAACAATCGGGATGATCGGCATCGCACTAGGACGACAAATGGGAACTAGGAACATACAACTGCAGATCGCTAAATTTCGCAGGTGGCGACCGGGTGCTGCTCGAACAGCTTGAACCCCACAAACTTCGCATTGTAGCGGGGCTACCCTATATGGCATAAAGACATTTGGCATAACGGTCATTTGGCATAATGATCATTTGGCATAATGGTTATTTGGCATAACGACTTTTTGGCATAATTGATAATCTAGCCAGATTTTGCTGTTTGGTGCTTCGATCGCCTCACAAGGAACTCACTCGCTATTGCTCGTTCGGACCCAACTGAAGGAAAGAACTACAGGTCAGTAAGCCTAGGAAAACAAATAAAGCTAGACAGATGTGATTTCTGCAAGGGGGCTGCCCCCCGCAGTGGCCGGCACTTCCGACGGGGGGTCGCCGTTGCCTGCGGCCGGCTCGCCCTGAATCATCTAGAAAAGCAAACATTAGGTCATAAAATAAGTTTGAGGAATTATGCCAAATGGCGTTATGCGAAATGACATTATGCAAAATGGTTCCTTATGATTATGCCAAATGGATTATGCCAATTGGCGTTATGCTATATAGCATTCTGCCAAATGACTATGCCAAATGAGCGGCCCCCCCAACGGACTGAGAACGGGCTTTGTAGTGTTGGGTAGAATGCAAAATCACGTGATAAATTGGAAGGCGATCAACACGAGGATGTGTCTATTGAAGGTAAAGAGCCAGATCGGTGTGGAAAAAATGTATAGACCGGTGATAAGGCCCATAACCTGCACATCGACACGAACGATGACGGCCAACAATACATTAACTTCGCAGCTTCCCGAGGCCTGTAAATCCAAAGAACCTTTTTCCCACGCACAAAGATATTCAAGGCTGGGATAAAGATCGTGAAGAATTAGAGTAATTAATACGAGCTAATGACACGCGCAAGTTTTACAAGAAGATAAAACAAACACACCGAAACCTGTCAAGACGAGAGAGGGAATCTGATCGCAAACGAGTCCGAGGTGACCGGAAGCAGTTCTTCCAAGCAGTGAACTTAGGAATGCCCATGGAAAATCCCAGCAACTAATCTCTAAGAAGTTAAACGAGAAATCTGATTACAGAAAACCAAGAAAGCCGCCGGTATGGACGACCGTCTAGCAAAAGACCTTTAAGCACACGACCGCACATGAAACTCTGGCAATAGCAATTCACTGGGTTATTTCTAAGATTTGAGACGAGGAGAAGCTACCGGAGGAATGGATGGAAGGAGTTGTCTGGCCCATCTATAAAAATAGAGACTTACACTTAGACCGTACTTACTCCGGCTGTCACCGAGAGCACAAGGTTAGGGAATTACCAGATGAGCTTCATGGGAACACGCGCCACTATGGACCAAATTTTTACCATCCGACAGATATTGCAGAAATGTCGAGAGAACAACGGACCCACTCATCATATCCTGACTTCAAAACAGCATACGATACAGTCGATCGAGACCAGCTGTGACAAATTATGCACGAACACCGTTTTTTGGGCAAACTGTTGCGACTAAACTGAGCTACATTGGATCGATTGTCATTTTTTTGAGGGAGTGATGCGACGAGCGAGCATCGAAAGGCAAAGGTATCAAAGACGCAAACTTCACAGATAACTTTGATATCATAATCAGGAACTTTGCAACGGCAGACGCAATCTACGGCAGACTGAAATCGGAGCCTAGGAGGATTGCAGTAACCGTTGACTGCGATGATGAATTGGAATTGGTAGATGAGTCCGTGTAATTGTCGCTGCTGACTGTGGATATAAACGCTTTGATCCAGCGGCGCATTCCGGTGGGAAATCGGGCCTAATTTGCCCTTCGCAAAACGCTACGATCAAGAAGCATACACCGCTGTATGAAGCAGACAATGTGCAAACCCCTTATCAAACTGGTAGTTCTTTATGAACTTGAGGTTGTGACGCTGCTCACGGAGGACGCACACGTCCTTGCCGTGTTCGAGCGGAAGGTACTGCAGACGATATTTGGTGGAGTACAAACTGAAAACGGAGAGTGGCGGAGGCGTTTGAAACGCGAGCTGCAGGCACTACTTGGAAAATTTCCCATCGTATAGAGTAGGGTGGGACATAAGTGCGATTTTTGAAGTTGTCATTAATTTTCGTGAGATATAAAGAAGGACAACAACATAATATATTTTATAGTATTGCAGTAACTCAATGTCTTCACATTCAACTATAAATCATCTGCGGAAGTAGCGTTTTGCAAAATAAATTCTTCTTTCTTCTGATCAAGTGCCGATTCGCACTTTTACCACACAAGCGGGGTAAAAGTGCAAATACCGCGGTGCAAAAGTGCGAAGCTCGAATCTATGAAATTAGCACAACAGTAGATAACAAAACCATATTATCTTCAATCTGCGTTATGTTCCGGTAAGGAAGATTCTCAATTTGAACTTTTCCTATTTTGCGCTTGTATATTGCAGCCTCCGTTAGATCGAAACTTTTCCAAACGTTTGTTTTTCGTTTCATCAGCAGAAAAACATTATTTTCCTTCGGCCAACATCTGTAGAGCGCACAGTTTATTGCAGATTTTCCATTTCTAGTATCTGTAATATAGTGCCTAAAGTCGTATATAATTAGCTATACATTTTTGCCTCGTCCTTAAATCGCACTTTTGCCCCGTCCGTGAATCGCATTTTTACCCCGCTAGGTGTTTGACGGGGTTAGATTAAATTATGGAAAAGCAAAATATATTTTGTAAATTCTTTTCACCCTATTTTCAAAACAGATTTGTGAGTGATGTAAAACGCTGCCGCAAATGTTCAACAAGTGATATCCTCCTGTTGATATAGTATTTGCCGTACAACGGAAAATTACATCAAAACCGCCCTAGAATAACGTTTGCACATAACTCAACAACTATGCTTCGTAAGCATCCAAAATTTACGTTAGATTCAAGCTGTCAAAGTAGTCACCCATCCAAGCCAATGTAGTCAATTTACTCGGAATCTGCACCGATAAATCACTGAATCGCACTTTTGCCCGCATCGCACTTTTACCCCTCCTTACTCT
This sequence comes from Sabethes cyaneus, assembly GCF_943734655.1. NCBI lineage: Eukaryota > Metazoa > Arthropoda > Insecta > Diptera > Culicidae > Sabethes > Sabethes cyaneus. Next base: position 230,553,869 of record NC_071354.1, read on the forward strand.
ACCTGACGAAAGCCGGTAAGCTACGGGGGTTGTGACAACTGCTTGAAATAGCACGAGCCTCCCTCCGGCTCTATGCTTCTGATGTTGATGATGGAATAATTATTCATAATTCGTCTAAAGAAAGTAGACAGTGGGTTTGTTATGAGCGCTCCTTTTGCTTGATTATAGAAGTTACCATGAAAAAAAAACTCCCATACAAAGTTTGTTGTTTGTATTACATAGATTTTAACATTGTTTTTCCCTAATTCCACCGTTACGGGACACAACTAGCACCCATTGTAACTCTGTGAATCGCCTCCTGTTTCACCAATTTTTTGGCGAATACATTGTAAAATAGTTGTTTAAAGAGTACTTCATTTTCCACTAGAATGTCACCAGAAACAGGAACCGATCTGCATAATAGGGCTAGTGTCCCGTAACGCTGGTAATGTGTCTTATATCAAAAAATCGACCTGCATCTGGTCTCTGACACTGGACGTCATAAGAGACTTATCGGTAACTAAAAACAGCTCCCTTACAGGACGTCATGCTTTCGTAGCAATGGGTTGTATTCTCAGTTACCTCACTGGTCGACTGCTGGACTGCTCGATTGCTCAACTGCTCAACTCAACTGCTCAACTGACTAAACTGCTCGACTGGACTGATCGATTAGACTGCTCGATTTGATTGCTCGACTGGACTGCTTAACTGAACTGCTCGATTCGACTGCTCGACTCAACTGTTTGATTGGATAAATCGACTTAACTGCTTGACTGAACCGCTCGATTAAACTGCTCGAGTGGACTACTCGACTTAGCTACTCGATTCGACTGCTTGACACATTTGCTTGACTCACTACTCGACCCGACTGCTCGACTTAACTGAACGATTGAACTGCTCGACTGGACTGCTCGACTGGACTGCTTGACTGGACAGCATGATTCTTCTGCTAGACTAGACTGCTTGACTCAACTGTTCGATTCGACGCTCGGCTCAACTGCTCGAATGAACTACTTGACTCAACTACTCGATTGGACTATTCGAATCGGTTGCTTGACTCAACTGCTCAACCCGATTGCTCGACTAGACTACTCGATTTGATTACTTGACTCAACTAACAGCTTGATTCAACCGCTCGACTAGACTGTTCGACTTAACTGCTCGACTTAGCCACTCAACCCGACTGCTCGACTCAACTGCTTGACTTAACTCTTTGATTCAACTGCTCAACTGGACTATTCGACGGAACTGCTCGATTCAACTGTTCGTTTTAACTGCTCGACTCAACTGTTCGACTTAACTGCTCGACTGAACCGCTTAATCCGACTGCTCGACTAGACTCCGCTTGACTCCGCTTGACTAAACTGTTCGATTCGAGTGCTCGACTCAACTGCTCAACTACTACTCGATTCAACTGCTCGACTGGACTACTATACTTAACTGCTCGATTAAACTGCTCGACTGGACTGCTCGATTAAACTGAACGACACAACTACTTGACTTCTGTTTGATTCGACAGCTCGACTTAACTGCTCGTTTTAACTGCTCGACTGGACTACTCGACTCGACTGCTCGACTCTACCACTCGATTCAACTGCTTGACTCGACTGCTCGACTCAACTGCTCGACCGAACTGCTTGACTGAACAGCTTGATTTAACTGCTCGACTAAACTGCTCCATTTGACTGCTCGACTTAACTGTTCGACTCGATTGCTCGATCCAACTGCTTGACTCGATTGCTTGTTTCAACTGCTCGACTCGCCTGCTCAACTCGATTGCTTGTCACGATATCATATGGTCGGTGTTAAATCAGACCAAGTCGCAAAAAAAATGAGTTAATGATAGCAAACGATCAAGAATTTTCTAAGCAACATTTTACTCTAATCAGACTACATAAATGTGGCAAACAGCCAGATGTCTTTATTCAGTTAAATAAAATCCAATGCGACCATAAAAAAATTGCTTCAGTTTCCGGTTATGACTCTTATGTACAATATCTTTGAGCTATATTATGCAATATAAGCACTCAAAGAACTAATAACATCTTCGCAAACACTGGCCAATGGAATGTATCCGCAGTTTTCTGAATTCTGAACAGACATTTATATTTTCCGGGTCGTAAGATTCGGGCTCAACTAGTATAATAATAAAGTTAAATTTATACGAAAGTATTAGAGTCTCAGCTACGCTCACCTGCTATTACCATACATCCCCGAAGATTACCGTTACCACAAGTGATATAAATCTAAAGAATTTTCTTCGCTTTGTGTTTTTCCCATTCTACGGTCGTAGAATTGTTTCCAATTATCTTTAGAGCAAAAAAAAAAAATACCGTCTCTTCAGATGCAGATGTCTCCGTTCTAGCATTTTATACGTCTGGTATATGCCAGAAACCGAACCGCACACGAAACACGACATTCAGCAGCAACCGCAACGCAATAAAATCGGAGCTAATTTTAACCATTCTTTGCATCCTCAACAAGAAGTAACTCCGTTTTGCTTCGCCAGTTTCTGAAATTATTTGGGCTGCTGTACGCACTGTTGAAAATATGTACTTTAAAGCAAGGAAAAACTAACGAAGCTATGAGCAGGTTTCATTTGTGGTTTTTTGCCCAATAGATGCTCATTTAACTACAACGCATCAGCGAAACAGAATTCGAAAAACTAGTGTAAAGGGCAAGTGTAGAGTTAATAATTATCTACAATATTGTTGAAGAAGGGGTTGAAGGGTTATAGGGCTGCTACCCCGTTGGTAGCAAAAAGAGTAGCAAAATGGCAAATGAAACAAATAGTTGCAAACTGATCCAGACATTTCGACAAGAAAGTGTAACTTTAAACTAATGTCGCTTCGACATGGACGATTTTCGATAGCCTATTAAACACAACTGTGTAGGCTAGGACTTAAAAGGAGATATTATGTTCCGGAAAGTAATCAACTCAGATTAAAAAGAAATGGTCACGTTGAATGAATATTTAGATTTTCAACCGAACTAGAAAATGTTGATCATGATTCCTTTGTAGCATTGTGCAGAACACCTTTCTTTTTATTCGTTTCTAAAGAAACTCGACAATAATTGGAAAACATTAACTAGCATGTATTATTATACGGTGATTAGGTCATCAAAGCACAATAATAATAACTCATAATACAAGTCGCTTTGTAATCTGTCACTCCCACCCGTCTGCAAGAGATGACTTTCATTTCATATCCTTTTTTCTTTATTTTTCTTTTTCAACCGACTGCAACGTACTGCCCGATCAACCCGCCAGCCCTCATGTACGCCAGTATCTTCGGTAACGTTTCGGCCATCATTCAGCGGCTGTACTCCGGTACGGCACGGTATCACACACAAATGCTGCGTGTTCGTGAGTTCATTCGATTCCACCAGGTAATTTAACCCCGACTGTGATTCACTGTCGCAACGCCTGGGGCTGCTATCGCACGTGGCATTTGCCCGATTGCGGCGATAATCGTTTTTGAAGGAGAGGAACAATTTTGAACTTTTCACGGTCATTCGGTCCGCTTCCCCCCGAACTCCCAACGGGCCAAGTTGATTGCGTGACAGTTTGCTACCACCTGGAAACCTTCCAGCTCCTAGCTTCCATGACCCGAACAGTCATCGCGCCGCGCGTTTCATAACGTTCTTACTCAGCAACTTCATTGTACTTTCAGATTCCGAACCCGCTGCGGCAACGATTGGAGGAGTACTTTCAGCATGCCTGGACGTACACGAACGGAATCGATATGAACTCGGTGCTGAAAGGGTTTCCCGAGTGCCTGCAGGCCGACATCTGTCTGCACTTGAACCGGAACCTGCTCAACAATTGCTCCGCCTTCGAGGCAGCCAGTCCCGGCTGCTTAAGGTGAGTCCGGACACAATTCAGTACCAGCTACCTACCTAGCTAGTATCTAACTAGCTAGTGGCCTCAGAGGGATTATGAGACTATTCATTCATACCACAGAGTGAACATTGATAACATTGCTTTGCGACTCTCACACCTTTCCTTCTCCATTCCATTTCCATGGCAGAGCACTTTCGTTAAAGTTTAAAACAACCCACGCACCGCCCGGTGACACTCTGGTGCACAAAGGAGACGTCCTCACGTACCTATACTTTATAGCGCGAGGTTCTATAGAGATTTTAAAAGACGACGTAGTCATGGCGATATTAGGTAAGTGCCAACCGCCAATCATCCTCAAATATGCGGACACAATCCGCTTTGCCATCTTGCAATCTAGCAGCTCCGGCTGACATTTATCTCTCTAACCATTCGTTATCACCCTGCAGGGAAAGATGATATTTTCGGTGAGAATCCCTGCACGCATGCGACGCTGGGAAAATCGAACAGTAATGTTAAAGCATTAACTTATTGTGATCTACATAAGATTCATAGAGATGACTTATTAGACGTGTTAGATTTATTTCCGGAATTTTATGATAGTTTTGTAAATAGTTTGGAAATTACGTATAATATGAGAGATGTGAGTCTATTTGCCAAAACTTTTCATATATACCGTTGTTTAAGCCACTCAGTAGTGTTGAGCTTGTTTTTGGTTCTGTTTTTCTTTTTCTTTAACGGACGGTTCGAGTATCATCCGTTCGAGCACATTCGACCGCATTGATTTTACCTTCGTATCTACACGGTTTGGTTGCGAGTTTTAGATTGTTCGATTCTAGAGTAGTTGTTTTGTTTGATCCGATTATTTTCAGTTTGTTTTAATGGCACTGTTCATTCGGAATCAGTAGACTAGCGTGCCCAGACGTGAACAAAAAGTGGGTCAGCCGATTTTTCAGAAGAATGTTTTGGCCAGGAAAATCGACTGCATCGTTGCATGGCGAATCTATCATTTCTTATCACAAAATTTCCGGCTTATTAGGTTGAAAACTTCGGACTTTCGGGTGCAATTGAGAGCTCTAAATTAGACTTGAATTTGATCTAATTTAGGCTTAAATGGATCTAATTGGACTTAAATTTGGATTTGAAATTGAACCCAATTTTGGAGTAATTTAGCCTGGAAGTCTAATTCCAGACAAGAAAACACAGTTTAAATTTCACTGAAAATCAAATTTAAATTTTAATCAAATAAGATTTGAAATTGGAATTAAAATCGGACACACAAGTGGACTCCAAACTACACTTGAGATTGGGATAATAAATTAGACTTAAATTTGGACATGGACACGAAATTAGACAGAAAATTTCACTTCAAATCAGGATTGACATTTTTCGTCTTACTCACTCACACGTTTTACCTCATTCCTGTTCATTTTTCCTGCTTTTTGTATTGTTTTATTTACTTTTTTATAACGTTTTCTCGGTTTTTGCTCTCATTTTTATGCTTTTTCCTTACATAATTCCTATTTTTCAGTAATTTTTTTCAGTCCTCCCTTTCCTATTGTTTTTCACTCTTTTTTTTTTGTGTAGTTTCCTTTCAATTTCCGCCTTTTTTCTTCCTTTATTTTACGTTTCCAATTTTCGCTGTTTTCTAACTCATTTTATTTCGTTCCTCATTTTTCGTCTTCCTCTGTTCCGTTTTTCCTCATTTTGATACCTCGTTTTTTCTTCTTTTCTGTTACGTTTATTCTGTTTTTGGATCCTTTTTTCCTTTTTGCTTCTCGGTTTTCGTATTTTATCTTCGGCTTTTTCTGCTTTTCGTTTTACCTTCTTCATTAGTCTGTTTTTGGTTTTTCTTTTCCTTTTTTCTGTCACATTTCTCCATCCCATTATGTTCCATCTTTCTCCCGTTTTCTTCGTTTTGTCTATAAGTTTCGTTTTTTCTCTCATGCTTTTCTTCTTTTTCCCTTAGTTTTTTCATGTTTTCGGCTCTTTTTTCTCCTTGTCTCATTTTCCCTCATTTTCTATCGTTTATCTTTTCATCTGCCCTCTGTTTCCTCTTTCTTTTCTTTTCCTATCCCGGTTTTCATGCTTTTGAATCCTGGTTTTCCTTTTGTTTTTCTCCCTTGCTTCGTTGTTCATTTTTCTTTCGTTTTTTACTCACTTTCATGCCCGTTTTTCCTCGTTTCCTATCTCGTCTTTTGTTTTCTGTTCCATAAAATTCTTTTGTAGTTTTTCGTTTTCGTCTGTTGTGTTCTTTTTCTTATTAAGTCCCTCTTTTCTGTCACGTTGTGTTTTTCCCGTTTTATCCCGTTTGTCTTCCGTTTTCATTTTCTTCTCTTCTCTTCCTCTGTTCTCGATTCTGAATTTTTCTGCTCCCGGATTTCCTCCTGTTCTTTTGCTCCGAGATAGATTGGAAACGATGCGATGAAAGCACGCCAAAACGACGACAAAAAGAGTATAAAACACGAAAAAAATGACAAAAAATGTTCGAAATGACAAAAAGGCGACGAAATATGTAAAAATAGATACGACATAAGGACCTGACAACAAATGGGACGACGTGCCAAAAAGTAACGAAAACAATGGAGAAACAACGATAAAAGACGATAAAAACTGCAAAAAAAAACAAGACAAGACGGCATAACGACAACGAAAAGACGAAGAAACATCAACGAAAAGAGAAACGACAAAAAAATAAAAAAAACATAAAAAATAACAAAAAACAGGCGTTAAAAAACGACAGACGATGAAAGTACGACGAAAAGATATCAAAATGACCTCGAAAAGAGGTCAAAAATGTTTTATTTTATTTTAAATTTATTTATTTTATTTTTTAACTTCAACAGACAGAGTTTTCTTGACAGAGATGTGACAAAACAACAAAAGATTGCAAAAAACCTTAAAAGCCGACAAAAATATGACAGAGGGAAGCCAAAAAATGACGTAGAGGCGGTGAAGACAGCGCCAAAGGACGCACTATGGGCCAGAAATTAAAATTTCGGGACAAATATATTTGCGGTTAAACGGCATGTCTCAGCTCAATGTGGTCTTCAGCTTCAACTTTTTGAATGAAAACATAACGCATCTTTTGAAGGGGTCATCCAATATTTAGGTGTTACTTTAACAACAATTTAAGTAATAACTTTTTGAGTAAATTTTTTTTCACCTTTTTGGTTTCAAAATATTAAAGATAAACCAATTTCAAGGATTTTTTCTGAAGATATTAAACTTCTACCTTTTACCCATTTTCAGCAATAAACCTTTGTTTATAAACGACACCTCAAATCACATTTCTTCTTGTAACATGTTTATTTCAACAGACAGCTCAATGTGATGTCCTAGACAACATTTTGCACATAAAAGAGGAATATTTTTGCTGAAGACTGTTTTGCTTTTTCTGCATTAATTATTAAGATATAACTGTTTTTAGGTTAAAAACCGTCTGATGAAAAATGTTTATTTTTTCAAGGGTGGTGTCTTCGGAGAAGTAAAATAATAAAATATAGCGCATCTTCCTGCACTATAAGGGTGACCATGAATTCACCTATTAGGGTGATACAAACTTTTGTTCTCTTAAATAATTTAAAAAAAAAGTTTTTTTTCTCCAAAAGTTGCAGAACATACAAAAACAAGCAACTTTGCTGAAAAAAGTAACTATTATCTCTTACCGGTTGAGAAATATAATGTGTTAAAAAAGAGCACTTAAAAATCAATTACACACAATAACTTTGCACACGATTATTTTACTGCTTTCAAATGTTCTACAAAGTTATTCAGTATGCTGAAATACATATTTTCTGTGAAGACTGTTTGACGCTAGGACGCATATTTATTAAGTTATAAAATGTATGAAAAAAAGTTCGCACTATTCCCAGGTACTCCCAGCCATGGTATTCTCAGGTATTCTCTGAAATACACATTGGGTAGATAGCTTTAATAATTCCCTACAAATTGGTATGCAAACTAATTGCAGATACTTGCAGATGGCTAAGATATTCGGATTTTTCATCAGACGGTTTTCGACATAAAATCAGTTATATCTTCTTAATTAATGCATATAAAGCAAAACAGTCTTCAGCAAAAATATTCCTCTTTTATGTGCAAAATGTTTTCTAGAACATCAAATTGAGCTGTCTGTTGAAATAAACATGTTACAAGAAGAAATGTGATTTGAGGGGTCATTTATAAACAAAGGTCTATTGCTGAAAATGGAAAAAAGGTAGAAGTTTTATATCTTCAGAAAAATTATTTGAAATTGGTTTATCTTTAACATTTTGAAACCAAAAAGGTGAAAAAAAGTTTACTCAAAAAGTTATTACTTAAATTGTTGTTTAAGTAACGCTTAAATATTGGACGACCTCTTCAAACTATGCATCATTTTTTTATTCAAAAAGTTGCTGAAGACCACATTGAGCTGAGACATGCCGTTTAACCACAAATATTTTTGTCCTGAAATTTTAATTTCTGGCCCATAGTGTGACGACGGTGAAGACAACGAAAAGACGATGAAAAGATGACGAAAATGCGACGAAGAGATGAAAAAAATGACGAAACTTGCTAAAATAGACGACAAATAGATGTCGAATGTATGACGAACAAACGACGAAAAAACGATGAAAATACAGTTAGAGGAAACATGAAGAAAAAATTACAAAAAAATGAAGAAATTGCAACATAACGAAAGCGGTGAAACGACGGTAAATGACGATTGAAAAATGACAAAAAACGACAAAATGACGATGCGAAAACAGCGAGGAATAAAGAAAACGGCAAAAACCCGTCGAAAAAAGCGATGAAAAATGTCAAAAACAGACGACAAAAAATGACAAAAGAATGACGAAAAAGTGAGGAAAGGTAGGAGAAACGTTGCCAAAATAGCGACATGTAAAAACAATCAAAGCAATAAAAAGACGGTAAAACGTGTCAAAATATCTATCGCCAACACAGTAACAAACAGTTGGCGAAAACTGCCGGAAAAAGTGATAAATTATGATGCGTCAGAAAACGATAAACAGACGACATAAATTCGATGCCGAAGACTACGGAAAGACTTAAAAAATATGACAGAGAGATGACAAAAAGATGACAAATACGAAAAAAAAAACAACAAAAATATGACGACCTGGCGTCAAAAAAACAACAATAATACAGTAATGTTCCGATTTTGTCGGCTCCCGATTTTGTCAATCCCCAATATCAGCTTTTTATCCCGATTTTGTCAGCCTTTAAATTTTGCTTAACTTTTGTGCTTTTGAACATGATTTATTACTTTTCAGCCTGCTTAAAACTATTCTGATTCTCTGGGGAAAGTTTTTGAATAAAATGATGCTATTCGGGGTCAAAATTAGGGTATTTTTATAGTAAAAGTTCTATAGTTCCTAAACAAGCAAAGATAGAGGTATACTATATTCAGCAATGTTGTGTATTTGTACTATTTGTACAACTTTGTAAAACAGTGTTCAAGCCACTCGCACTGGCTTGACGGTTCCAAACCGAAGGATTTTCTTTGCCACACGGGTGGCGGTCAGATTGCACGAAGGATTTTCTTTGCCACACGGGTGGCGGTCAGATGGCACTTGCACTAATGAAATCAGTACGGATAGTGCAATTTCAGTGATCTTTCACTGAACGAGATCACTTGTTAGCACGCACAAATAACGCGGCGGAACTATTAAAACACCGAACTGATCTAATTCTGCTTTTCCCACTTTGCTCCGATCAAAGTTGAGGACAAAGCGATAGAACTCTCACACACAATGTGTTACCGGACTGGTTTGGAATTTCGGTTCTGTCTCGAGTGACCGTACGCACTGAATGCTTAGTTTGAACTGATTTTATTCGTATCGATCAGATACGATCGATCATTAATTATTGTCATAGATGGATAGATAAGAGAGTGAATTTTCTCGCGTTATCAAAAGTTCATTAGGTTGTAGGTTCATTAGGTTGTAAGTACAAAATTGCTAATCTAGTATATAAGGCTTTAGCTTTAAGGTAGTTTAGGTAATTTAGATAACTAAATAATATTTGCTGAGAATTAGGTTTTACAATATAGATCGATTAGATGATTTTAGCTTTAGAATTAAGACATTTTCAGTGGCAATATTTAACAAACAGGAAAAAGTCATACATCAACTACAAAAACAGCTAAAATAAAAAAAACTGATTTAAACGATTTTTCATTTATGAGAAATAGATTTTTCTATCTTTGCTGGAGGGATAGAAGGTTACTGTCTTCAGTAATGTGCTAATGTGCACCAAAAAATTTTCTGGACCAGTTTGCTGTGCCCGGTTTATTTAGCTTTCGGTTGACCAATTGAGGGTAAAAATTTAATTTTCAGTAGAAGTCTTCGATTTTGCAAGGTCTTAACTCTTGAATTTTGAAAAAATTGTCGTAAACTTTTTTTCCGATTTTGTCATTTGCCCCTTTTTGTCAGCCCAAAATTCAACATGGGGCTGACAAAATCGGAACATTACTGTATAACAAAAAGACGATTAAAGAACGACTAAAACGCAACAAATGGACGACAAAAAGAGGACAAAAAGACGGAGTAAAGACGAAGAAAATACGATGACAAGATAAGTATGAGCATAAGCATAGCATAGCACAGTGTACTACAATGAAGGTAGGGTAATGAACAAGTGAAGAAAAACAACAATGGCGAAATGAAGTCGACAAAAAGCAGTGACACAATGTCAAAAAACAACGAAAAAACAACAAAAAAGTAATGAAAAGATGACAAAAAGACCATGAAAATACCACAGAAATATGACAAAGAAATGACAAAAAAACAGTAAAGACGAAAAAAATAAAATAAAGAGAGTAGAGAAGACGGAGATCGGGCTTGGAAGGACATTAATAACACTGACGAACTGACATGGCACATAGAAGAAAATCCTTTAAAAACCATCGTCCTACATATTTTGCTTTCACACTAGCACCCTTTGCTATGCATGTTGCGAGGTAGCTTGCATTAGCAGGGTTTTATACCGTACGGTTTTTACATTTGTATGGTTTTATATTGAAAACTCGAGGCAACACTCGAGCGCCGCGGTGTGACTATGATGCGAAACATGCTTTTTGTAAAAAATGAGTGGTTTTTGAATGGGTGAAGGAATTAACGCGAGTGTCTCGTCTGTTTATCTGTGTTAATAATATGACAAAAAGACAGCATAAAGACGTCAAATAAACGACGAATAAACGACGAAAAGGCGACGAAGACAGTAAAAAGATTACGGAAAGGTGACGAAAAAGAGATAACAAGCGAAAGACGACAAAAATCCGATGAGGATATAGCAAAAAGACCATTAAAAGATGAGATGAGAGATGACAAAAAGACGGCAAAAAGATACTACATTTTAAAAATAAGGTGGGGTACGTGCGTCAGGGTGCCCCATCCTGGGTAGTGAGACTGAGTTTGAGTGTTTTATTAGAAAAAGTATACGAATGCAGCAAGGAAAAAAGTTTCTAAAAGATTTTAAAAGTTGTTGCTACATGAAGAAGAAGTTGGATTTTGTTAAATCGAAACTGTTTGAAACAAAATCATCTATTTCTAGATGATTTTACAGTTAAAAAAATTCCGCACCAGTCACTTCGTGAAAAGAAAAAGAAATTTATGCCCCTGCTTTCAATCATCGTTCTACATTGTGCAGAAAACGATAAAGCAAAATGATGAAAAAGCACTCAAGGCTAGAACAAAAGAAACAAGTGACGCAATAACAGGCACCTTCTTATCCACTGACAGCACCAAAAAGGCGATAAAAAGAAACATTCATAAACAAACAAGTGAAAGGGTTTTGGTTTCGGTATTGAGGCCGACTATCCTTGACACAACAGTTACGGGAAAGGGTGAAGGTTTTCAATTCACTTTTTCCCCTTGTCAAATAGGCAAATGGCCCACAAAGCACAGTGCACTGACTGCGCCTTTGTACTGGCTTTCTATTATAAAAACGCGGTCAACCTTACTTGTCAAACATTTAGAAGAAGTTTAGAGATACTTCTGTATAACTATTCTTTCGTTTTTAATATATTTAGATAGTAAAAACCTTGGCTCATCTGATTGTAATAGATTTTTTTACCGAAAATTTTTGTATAATCACATAATTTACTTTAGACCGTGAAGCTTAAAGAAAATTACATTTTGTTGTTTTGTCAAGATTGGCAATCAAAACAATTTTCGTGAGTAACCATCTATCCTTTTATTTAGTGCCATTTGGCATTTCTAAAGCTCACACATTGGGGTGATATTGCATATCACGGGATTAAAGAGCTTTCCTTGGAATTGTGCTGGTATGCCAGCAAAGAAAATCTTGTCAGTCGCCTTGTCAGCTTTTTGAGCAGCCCCGAATGAAATGTGTGTAATCAAATGAAAGACAACTTTTCATCGGAATCACATCTTTCGTGTTTGTACGATAATTGTGACTAGAGAAGAGAAATATTCTTCAGGCTAGTTGAACTGGAAAAATTTGCTTCAAGCATGGAAGAGACCCACTCAACGTAATTAAATTTGTTTACTCAGAAAATTTAGATATCAATATCTGAGAAATCAATTCTAAACGGAGTTTACTTTCAATTCCTAGGAGAAAACAAAAGCATTTCAGTTTGCTTGAGTTTCTACTACCAGGAATTAATTCTGCATAGGCATAAGACGTTCTTCAGGCGAAAATTATAATTAATAATCTGAGGAGCTTAACTTTTTCGAATAAGATGATAATAGTATCCCAATGTTCAAAAAAATACAGAGCTAGAATCGGTGTCATTTTTTTTCCAGTCCAGCAGTTTCAGTTATTACAGAACAACTTCATTGGAGGGTGCATTGGAAATTGTATTTCTTCAATGTAGGTACAATGAAGTCTGTAAATCAGTGAGTGGTTCGGCTTTTGGCCGAAAGTAAACTGCCTTTATTATATAACGGCAGTTTACAACAAAGCTTAATTACAGCGACACATAAAGTGAAGAATAATTCATTTGTATAAATAATTTATCGTTAACCATGGGTTTTCTAAACTATCAAAAAATATTTAAAACTTTCATTGTGCCCTATTTGGAAAAGTCAAAGCTCATCAGTGGACAAGCAATTTTATTTGAAATTGAACTTAAAATTTTAAATCGGACTGAAAATCGAACTAGGAACTTAAAATTGGACTGCAATTAAAACTGAAACGAAACCGACTGATAAAATTAGGCATTTGACAAGTGAAGTGAATTGAAAATATTCACCATCGCTCGTAACCGGATGTGTCAAGCACATCCGGTGTCACTACCAAAACCAAAACCCTTTCATTTGTTTGTTTATGAATGTTACTTTTCATCGCCGTTTTGTTCTGTCGGTGGATAAAAAGGTGCCTATAGGAGTCACTTGTTTCTTTTTGTTCTAACTCTTGAGTGTTTTTCATCATTCTGCTTTAACGTTTTTCTACACAATGAATAACGAGGTTGGAAGGAAGGGGCATAATTTTCTTTTTCTTTTCACAACTCAACTGGCGCGGAAGAATTTCTTGCGGAGTCGTCTAGAAATAGATGATTTTGGTTCAAAGGGTTTCGATTAAACAAAATCTAACTGCATTCTCTTGTAGCAACAACTTTATAGTTCCGGTTTTGAATCCAATTTCAAGTACAGTTAGAAATTATATTTCAAGTTTAGCAGCAAGCCTAATTTAAGCTTTATGTTAAGTCTAAATTCAATTCTACTTTCATGCCCAATTTCAAGTCCAATTTTGAGATTTCAAGTTCAATTTCAAGTCTAATTTCATGTCCATTTCCAACTTTAAGTACAATTTCAAATACAACTCTAGATAAGTAAGAAAGGGTAAACAGAATATAAAAGGAAAAAGACAGTGTAGAGCAAACAGTTTCTAATGAAAGTGTAAGAAAAGTTTCTTAGCAAATTCATAGATGGATTACTCCTGCTGCTCCCGAAAAAAAGCAGTGAAGAGTATGGGGAAACCGTATGGACAAACGTATAAAAAGAGGAAAAACGCGAAAGAGAAAAATAAGAAAAACTGGCATGAAAAAGAGAGAAAACCAAAATGAAAATCGTGATAGAATTGGAGGAAAAACGGTACGTAAAAAGAGCAAAAAGTGAACAAGAAGAAAACGAGAGAAATAAATGGAAAAACGAGGTAAAAAAGAGGAGTTGAACAGTAAAAGAAGGAGAACGGATGAGAAAAGAAGAAGAGTAAGTGAATAAATAATTAGAAAACGCAGGATAGAAGCCGGACCTAATAAGGGGAACATATAAAATCGAAAAAATAGAAAAAAATTTAACGGGACAGAAAACAAAAAAACGGAAAAAGGAAAAATGGGCCTGTCGGAAATGAAAAAAACGTAAAACGGAGCAAAAGAAAAAAACAAGAGGAAACTCAGGACTGATCAGTATAGGCGAGAAACGGGATAAGAAAAGGAAACAGACGAAAGATGAAAAATGAAAGCAAAAACGAGACAGAGAAAGGGACGAAAACCGAGACAGGAATGAATAGCATTAGAGTAAGATAGAGAGAAAAGAAAACCGATACAGGAAACGAAGAGAACGGAAAAAAGGATAAAGACGGAGACATAATGGGAATGGGAAAATGGAATGGGATGGAAAAATGGGACACAAAAAAGAGAAAAGGAACAGTAAAAATGGATTAATGAAAAAGATAAAACGAAAGATGAATAAATAAGTGATAAAGGAAAATCGAAAAGCCAAGGAGAAAGAGAGCCAGGGAGCCAAAAACTAAAAGGGAGTAATAAAAGTGACAGAAAGGAATAGAAAAAAGGAACAGGAGGACCAGCCCAAGTAACAATTCTAAAGACGCGTGGTTTTATTTAAATTTTACAAAGGTTTTATTGCGGTATTAGTCATTACCTCTGGTTTTATCATGGTACAGCACAAGTCAAAAACTGATTATAGCAAGGTATAAAACCATAATAAAACTGTTAATGAATCAAATTTATTATGGTTGCTTATATTACCACGTGCAAGTTGGCTGCACCACGTCTTTCATAAAATTGCCATAAGTGTGGCGTAGCATTACAATATGGTGCGCCAATCAAAATTGATCTTCTTGCGGTTCAAATCTGGTCAAATCAGATTTATTGCTACTATTTGGAAGAATATTAGAGTTCAACACGGAAATCATTGAGTCAATTGAGATTGACTAACTGAATATATTTATTTCGTTAAAACAACCAGTCAAACCAATATGCACGAAAAAATTTACTGCGCATATACTGCAAACCAACGGAAACTGCTGAAAATTTATTTACCATTCTATGGGATATTTTATGGTCGCTATAAACCAAATCGATCGGGATGATCTAGCAGTAAAACTTTAACTTTTCTGCGCACGGATAATATTTTCAATAAACTTGGACTTTATAGCTTTGTGGCGAAAAGTTTCATTAAATTATAGCAGTGGCTGTCAAGCAGCGAAAAGCATAGCCGATTTTATGATTGATTTCAGCAAAGTGTGATAAGACTACTTAAGCTCATAACCTGATTCTTAAAGCATTTATAAGGACCTTCTGAAGAGTGAGCCCCGTGGTCGAAATGCAGTTTCATATTTAGTGGTCATCGGGAAGTTTATGAAAACCACTAGAATGTAATAAAACTTAGAATTCAAATACTTCAGAGTTATAAAACTAAAAGCAATACTTCAAAAGCCATAAGCTAAACTTTAACTTTAACATTCAATTGAACTTGAAACTGGACTTCAAACCGGACTTGGAATTGGACATGAATTCGTTAGACATGAAATCGCACTTTACATAAAACTTGAGATTTTTCTTCAAACATTATACTGAACTTAAAATTAGTCTTAAAATTAGACTTGAAAATAAACTTGATAATGGACATGAAAATGGACTTTGAATTGGACCTTATTTACACTTGACGGTAGATTACAAAGAGGATTTAAAATTTTATTTGAAATTGAACTTAAATTGGATTTTAAATTAGAAATGAAATTGGACTTTGATTTTAAATTTATCATAAAACTGGACATTGAATTAGAGATAACATTAGTCTTGAAACTGGGCTTAAAATCGTAGATGAAAGTGGATTTAACTCTTTAACAGGCAGCAAGAACGATACGATAATTAAGATAATACCTATTTTTTCATGAAAGTGAACTCGTGAAGTGAACGAGCACCAAGTACCACCAGGCATACCACAATGGATCTCCCAGAATAGTCGCAGTAGTTCAATCTCCTACAAAAAAGCACCAAATCTACAGACGGCCTTACGGGGGTTAGAGGGTTAATAACGTTAAAACCATGTAATCTGATATCAATATTGGGAATACAAACTTATTCGTAAGTTTGCTTTTGCTTACTGCAAACGACCCAGCTAGCACCAACTCGTATATCAATGTACGAAAACTATCGTAATTATCTCCTAAAAAACTCGAAATCATAACTAAAGCTGGATAAAGTGGGATCAAGTTGATATTTCTGTCGTATATAAATAAAATGACTGACGTACATACGATTTTCAGCTCAAAATCGTAGATTAGTACGGAGCGACTCGCGCTTAATCGGATATTATCGTATATAAATACTTATATAGTCGTAACGCTCAAAATTATTCGTAATCACGTATATCGCCTCCAAAATAGTACGGATATGCCAATTTTACGCATGAAATACGATTTATTTAGCATGTATATCTGTACGTAATGCTGATTTTTACCTTTTTTATACATATGAAAATGCTAGCTGGGGATGCCGTCAACTCCAAAATCCAGCAAATCCTCCACCGTCAAACTCGAATCGATGACCAAATCATCGGTATCCACTGCCAGCTTTCATGCCACTGAAAAGCTAAGCTGAAAACTAATTTTGCTCAGTAACAGCTACTAGCTTCATAAAATGCAACGGACTCTTAAGGTCCAGACACAATGCATACGGATTTTACTACGGTGACAGAAAAACCATATAAAAACTGTCAAATTGCCGCAACGTAGTAATATGCATATACATAGTGTCTGGGCCTTAAAGGTCTCACGCTGGTTGATTCTGTCAATGCCGCGAATCAGCTTAGAATTGATGAAAACAATTGCGATTTTTTGGATTATAATTTAATTTCTACCGGATTTCTCTCAAAAGTGTTCAGCAGAGAACTTTAAGAACTTTTCTAAGAAATAAACATAATTCCTGAACCATGTGCATCAGAAAACACCAGCGGAACGTAGCCAATGTATGATTTCAGCAAAATAAATTTCAGCTTGTGACAAATAGGACCATAGTTCATGAGCTTATGAACGTAAACAAGATTTTCAAAATTGTCTACTCTGATAGAAATTTTCCGATTCCCAACGAAATCGTTTATTTCAAAAATTTCAAGCAAGCAAATTTCCGATGATAATTCTTTTGCTAAAGCTTCTTATTGTCAATTTACCCGCCGCGACGCAAAGCAGCACAAAAGCAAATGAATTCCGTTGAAGCCCCTTAACTAACTATTTAACATCCATCGAAAGTCATCGTAAAGTCACAGAAAACAATATAATGGGGTCTACACTCCTAGTCCTAGTCAGTCGAACATTGCAATCACTAAAATAAATCAATTCCAAATTCCAGCAGGCCCTTGAGAGTTAAGCTCGAGTCGACGAAATCATTGTCCAGAACCTTTTTTGGTGCGCATTAGCTTTGAGCTGGAAAACTTGGTTCTAGGTTTATGGCATATCTAGAATAGTTTCCTAAAATCGAAAGTTCTATCGTCCAGCGGAAATCAAATTTTGATTAATCCCCCTAAAGGTGCAATAAAAAATTTATTTTTCTTCCGTATTAATAAAACACATTGATGTGTTCTGCAAAATTTTACAGCATATTATCACAAGAAATTTTGCTGAAGACAATAACCTTCTATCTCTTCAGCAAAGATAGAAAAATAGTATTAAAAATCGTTAAAATCAGTTTTTCTATTTTAACTGTTTTTGTAGTTGTTTTATGACTTTTTCTTGTTTTACAAAGTTGTACAAATAGTAAAAATACACAATATTGCTGAATATAGTATACCTCTATCTTTGCTTGTTTAGGAACTATAGAACTTTTATTATAAAAAATACCCTAATTTTGACCCCGAATTACTCGCAAGAAGGCATTTATTTATTCAAAAACTCTCTCCCCAGAGAAGCAAAATAGTTTCAAGCAGATTGAGAAGTTTTATAAATCATGTTTAAAAGCACAAAAGTTAAAAATGATTCATAGCCTGACAAAATCGGGATAAAAAGCTGATAAAATCGGGGGTAACACAAAATAAAATTAGCTGCCTCCTTCAGCAAGAATTTGATTTATACAGTTGCACCTGGTTAGTTATTCTTTTCTCCAGCATTCAGATATCAAAATTTTGTCTTTGGAATTGCTACCGAATTACAATGAATTACTCCTTACATTTATCTTCCATCCCAAATTTCACAAAAAATAATCCAAAGTGGCATTAAAATAGAAGATTCTAAAACAAGGTTCAATTCATTTCTTTTGAACAAGAAACGTTTTACTTTTTGGATATTATTGATAGGGAAATTGATAAATTTTATTAAAAAACTATAACCAATTGTAAAAATTTTAGTAATTTCGTAACATAAAACTAGAATATTAATAAAATTGCTATCTAATTGTAGCTTCGTCTCGTTCTGAATGTACTTCCATTCGATACATTTTTTAAATTTTAGAACATTTTCGCAGTATGTAGTTAACTGGTCGGTTATGTAGATACTTTATGATTTAAAAATTCACAGCTCGTAGTTCGTAGCGGTTTTATAGATTCCGACACTTAAATGGGATTTGAGCTGTTAATTGTTGGTTCACGATAGATTGTTCTACACCGATCAAAATTACGGAAATAGTTTTTTTCTCAATAAAATACGGTAAAGTTCTGAGCAAAAAAATGAAAATTGTTTTGTAGCGATTACGGTAGGACTGAATAGTGCACTATAATTTCTATTCATTTTGTCTTAGCTTATTCAACACGAAAACATTAAAAATTTAAAGCAACCCTTTTTTATCTTTTAGTGGTATGACTTTTTTTTGTAGCGTTTCCGTAGCACACGTTTCCGTTTTTCCGTTTGTTTTGGTAGAGTTTAGTTTTGGTTTTTCGTTCCGTTTTTAAATGCACCCACCAGCTGTGCAACGGCACAGCCGTTTTCAAAACTATCGCTGAATGGCATTATATTTCCGTTCCGGACTGGTTGTTTTCGTCTCTCTTGCGTGCGAATCTGCAAATATTTCAACACCCGATCGGACCAGGAGGAGCAAGCGGGAATAGAGTTAAGGCATCGGCATATGCGACTCGGGTCACAGGATAGAGACAGTGACACGCGATCCTATGTTAGAAGGATGTAAGTTATTCTGCTTGAAGTCTCAAACAAAAGAAAACATACTGATCTGATTTCCTTGTTTGTCCATTTTTCCCTGCAGAAACACGATGCACCATCATAGACCCAGTCAGACCAAATGTGATATTCCAAATGATAGAAGTTCGGGACAAATAAGCACTAACTTCGATGATGATCGAAAGTTTTCTATATCAGGTAAGTGTGTTAGCGAGGTTGCGCTTTCCACCATTCAAAATATTTTCCAACAAACAATAGAAACCTAATTAATTCTGCGTATGCTCAGTGACTTGGCCTTCCCAGTTTGAAACACGCTAGCACTGCACACTGAATTAATGCGGTTCCGCTTGATAGCACACTACGAGCCACTACTGTTTCCTTTTTACATTTCGAATCTTTACGCCTAATATAGGAATGATGTCTCATATAAAGCGAAGCATACCAGATCTTAGATCGAACAAACATCAACCACTAACCAGTACTTGTGGTAAGCCCAGTCGCGATTCCACGCAATTTTCTCTGCTGCTCTGCTGCTCAGCTCTGAGTCGTTGTGTTGTTAATGTGTTTATTTTCTTTTATATTGTTTGCTCTAATTGTCACTCCACAACCCCCTCCTCAGCCTTGTTTCCGGTGTTGCGTGATGTGATTAATGTTCCAGTCCCGTGCCTGCCCGTCATAAGCGCGTATACCTACTGCATTGCACTGCATACCTATATATTTTAAGTTTTGATTGTTTTATTAGCCCGCTTAGAGCTAATCTAAGGAAAATAGAGGTGCTTCGATGTGTACCCGCTGTGCGTTAAAATCGTCAATGATTATAAATTGTGTCCTCTCTCATTTCTTTTTTAGTCGTCTCTGCATATATTTGCACAAGTGATACTTATGAATAATTTCTCTGCATCAAACAAAAATAATTATGTCGTGCTATAAAAGTGTCCAAACTAGTAAATAACACCAATATCATTTGACGTATAATTTTTCTTATAGTTATTTTTGGTGCACTGAATGGCTAAATTATGTGGCACTACTCATTAAAAAACGTAGCTCTCCGACTTGGAACGAATACGAATGAAATGTGAAAGAAAATATCTCTCTGCCTTTGTGATCCTTAATCGAGTAAAAAATAATTCTCTGCACATTTTCATGATTTATTTTTAATATCGACAACATAAACGCGTGAGTAATAAAACTTCTATTCTTCATCAAACCTGTGAAAATTGGATTCACCAAAAATTCCCAAAAGAATGCTGAGGCCGCAGAATTTTATTAGTTCTGCTTTTATTAGTGCCATCCAAGTGAAGCTTATCGCAAGTAAATCAATTTAACCGTGTCCAAGAGAAAGAGAAATCTGTTTCTCCCAGCGACTCAGTGCTTTCCGTTTTCTGTTCAACCTGTTGCTCTGCCCTGCCCAACTACAAGTGGAATAAATCTTTTTGCGCCAGCTAAATTTCCAACTACTTGCTTCATATTCTAACTCGAATGCTTCTTAATTTTTACTGCCATAAAGAGTTTTCTGTCGTCGGCATAAATTAGCACTTTAAGTTTCCTTAGAAAAAGGAAAAGGTCCCAGATGAGAGCCCTGAGGGACATCAAAAATGACGTGAAGGTTTGGTTATAATGACGCATCATGCTATTGACTGGTCTTTTTTTCGCCTAATTTGTGAATCTGGATGTATTTTCCAAAAATATTTTTCGATTTCTAAATTTACGATACGGCTCTAAATTTACGATACGGTTTAATTTAGAAAGCAATTCTGCTCACTGGATGCATTGGGAAGTAATGTCATTGATAAAGTAAAGCATTGCATTCCATGTTTAGACGCAGACCGACCCAAAAGTAACCGAATTTGCTCAAGTTTGGTGTATTTTTTCCTATATTATTTTATCTGAGTTAGAGTGGGCACAAAAACTTTTCGGTCTCTCTTTCTTCAAAATGCATACCTTTGGACCACCCACTGAACCGATTTTAACGATTTTAATTCTAAATGATCAAACTGGAGATCAAAGTTTTCCGCGATTACTAAAACATTGTAGTTTTAAAGAGAGAAAAATTGGTGAACATGACGAATTTTGTCAATTCCCAACCAATTTTCAATCTATACTTTGCGTAAGGTTTGTAAAACTTGTCTTCAAATATGCCATTCTTTATAAGTTTTTGGACAAAGTAATGGCCAGAAAACCTTAAACTTTCGCAATTATCAGGAATGGAGTGAATTCCGATGTCACCACTCTTGTGT
Source organism: Sabethes cyaneus (assembly GCF_943734655.1). Lineage (NCBI taxonomy): Eukaryota > Metazoa > Arthropoda > Insecta > Diptera > Culicidae > Sabethes > Sabethes cyaneus. The sequence goes on from NC_071354.1 coordinate 230,575,241, forward strand.
TGCTGTTTACTGATGAGACGGAACAGAAATTTGTTAAAAGATGTTTCCATCTGAGATTCATTTCGTAGCATGATGTCGTAGCAAGTGATTCGCGGTAAGTTCAATGCAGTAATTATTGTTGATTTGCCCTTGCTTTGACGCAGAAATGTAACGGAAGTTTGGCATTTCGTTTCGTGTTCGCATTTTTTTTGTGTCTGATGGCCAATCTTGTGTTATCAAAGTTAACAAAATTTTAGCCTCTATAATTGAATGGAGACGCAAGGTATTTTACTTAACTATAGTCGTCATCGTCGGCCTAAATCCGGGGTAGGCTGTTCCAAACAGTCGTCCCCATTTAACTCAATCTCGGGCTGTTCCTTGTCGATTTCCCCAACTACCGCGCCATCTTTATCCGGCATCTTTATAAAGTGTCCGGTCCTATAACCTATCAAATTTCGACAGATGAATGACAGGAATCTCTCCAAGTCCTGTAGCTCGTGAGTCATACGCCGCCGCCACTCTCCGCTCCCAGTTTGTACTCCACCAACACCTTCCGCTCAAACACTCAAAGGGCGCGTATGTCCTCCCTGTGCAGGGTGTTCAAATTCATCAAAAAATCGATGCTATCGATGCAATCCAGCATAACAGGATTTTGAAGAGTACTTTTTAGGCGGTGTTTATCAGCGTTAGGCCGCGATATTTGAAGTAATCGATTTGATCATTCTTTTTTTAGTAGGGGTAAATAACTCCTTCCATTCATTTCTACGATACCTTCTCCTTGTGAAGCTTTGTTGGTAGGCGGTCCTTACTGGCGGCTTTGGAAGTCTTCATTCAGCAACCCGTTTTCTCGTTTAACTTCATCTAAATCAGGCCCCGGAACGCTGCTATCTGCTATCTCGCCTCCTTCTGCAACTTTGCTGTAAAGTTTTAAAGAAAGGTTTTACCTTTACATCCCCGACATCAAAAGTGAAGGCACTTAAGTTATAGTTTTGGCTCTATCTCCACTTATTTTCAATCTATTTTTGAGCAACTTGTATTAATAGAACAATATTAGATTAGCCTTTAATGAAAAAATAAGTTGATAAATTATTTCCTGAAATTAAAGAAAAGAAGAAAACATTTTCCAAATTAAGTTCTACTATTTATATTTATTCCCGACAGGTACGTATTTCGCCTACGACTTACAGGCCTCATCAGTGTCTGTTTTCGAGTGCGAGCTCGTAGCTCAAAGTTTTGTAAATTTACTGATATCCAATGATTGTGATTATGACAGACACTAATATTCGCTTCTCACGCCAACGTTTCGATCCAGATTTTGACTTCTTCAGGGTTTCTAGAAAGGCTAGAATTTTTTTTTGTTTGCCAGTTCATTATCTATTGGTGACAACATTATCATGATAGCGATTTTTGTTATTCTATGTTGTGTTCCAGCCAGACCTCAATTCCTAAACCATTTATTACTTTAATTATTCATATCTCAAGAACTAAGCATTGCAATCGTATTATAAGAACTGAAGAAGGACCAAAATTGCAATCATTTTTATTTTTCTGGCGATATTATTTAATATCGATGCAATAATTCTACATAAATTTTTATTTTATTACTAGCTAACCTTGTGCGAAGGTTGTTACTCTTGCAACTAAATGAGTGAAAATTTAATAGAACTGGCACGTTTATGTTTGTTTTTTTTCGGAATAAGTTTTATTAAAATATTCTCGTTTGTGACTTTGACTACATTCCAGTGGGGGGATGTCTCGAACCAGCATAGAAACATTTCTTGATTTCAAAAACCCCACATGCCACACCCTCATTTTTATGGGAGGCCCCCTCCAGTATAAGGAAGGGTCTCGAACCATCACCAACCAACCAACCAACCATCAACAGCTGGTGTGGATTTTGCGAATCGAACGCGTGCAGAAAAGGTTTATTCGATTAGCGTTACGAGGGAGATCTGCCTTGGCGAGACCCGGTGAATCTGCCCCCGAACCTTGACCGTTGTCGCCTCCTCGGGCTTGAAACTCTTGAGCAACGCAGAAAATTTGAACATGCAATGCTTATTGCTAAATTGCTTAGCCTCAGATATATTGACACAGCTGAACTTCCGTACCTCGCAGCGTTCGCTCCGATCAACTGGTTTACTACAGCAGAGTTTCCATCGCACGACGTTCGGTTTTAACGAACAATTGGCCTGCTGTATTCGTACTTTCTGTAAAGTGGAGAACCTTTCGACTGCGGCATGCCGTCACATGGGTTTTTACAAAAGTTACTGTCGTGTGGATTGTTGTGAATTGACCACAAATAATTTATGTAGACTTATAGTCAGAAAAATTATATACATATAAAAAAATGCACCATGAATAGTTGTTTGCAGTAAAACACAACACAAGATCATGAATTAATTGCATGATTTTGTGATGCATGATGTAGCATTTCAGTTATGATTCTACAGTAACCTAAACCTTATGATTTAATAATTTTATTCATGGTATCGAAACCGGATTTTTTTCTCCGTGTATTATGATAAATACTAGAGTACAACACCAAAAACATAAGACCTGAAACAGTTTTTTTATTAAGAACCCTTTAAACATGAATATATTCATTTTGTTTTAACAATTGATTTTCAAAAATTGCAACATTTCGAAGGCGCGTAGTTTTTTGCTACCTACCATGCCAATACGCACGATAAAACTTAATGCGCATATGCTGAAAAACTACGGAAACTACTGAAATTTTTAATTTATTTATTCTTCCGAATTTTATTAAGTTCGCCATAAATCAAATCGATCAAGATGATCTGACTTGAAAAGTTTAGCTAACAAACAAAGCAGGCAGACTGGTTTAGCTTTCTTAACGACAAGGCCGTCAGAGTACATATATGGCAGTCAGTATGATACCGAATCACCCTTTCCTTCCCTTCTTTAGTATACCAACATGCTCCCATAGACTCGGAAAATCATCACAAAAAAATTAAATCAGTTCAACTAACCTGCTAGCCGTAATAAGATCTTGCAACTCAAAGCACTAAATACTGCATTCTATAGGTTCTATTACTTTTTGGAGCATAAATTACACTGAATAATGAGATTTCTGCCCAATTAAAATGCATCATTATATTTTCACTTTTTCGCCGTCGATTTTTCATTAATTTTTTTCTCAACTTGAGGCACAGAAACCTTTAATTTACCACCCGAACAGTTATTTAGTAAGACATTATAATGATTTTGCCCAAACTGTTCACTTGAATTGATAGGAAAAACTTTACTTCGTTTCGATTGCAATTCCGAATCCGCGACCGTCGTTGTTGTACGTTGCCAAGGGAACGGACGTCTATATGGAGTGATACCAACGTAAACATTTGAGCATAAAATTGACCAATTATTTTCGCTATTATATTAAAGGTCGTAGAGTGTCGGTACTATACTTAAATATACTAAAATTCACTGATAATAGAATTCACCGTAAACAACATTTTATGTGATAGAATTACTGTCGGATCTAGTTCAACAGAAAAATATAAATATAACCTGACTTTTAAAGAAGCTGTTAACACCTCCTGAAGCGTGGTCCAGCTGGTCGGAAGGCCGTTTTATAACGGTCCTCAAAAAGTTCTGGTGAAACTCATTGTTTTTTTAGCGGTTTTATGAAATTGGTTATGAAAATTGAAAACCAATAAAACTTGAATTGCTGCTTAGGATGTATATTTAGATTTGGATTTCGTTAGCCCCTTTTTGTATTCCATTTTTTGTTTGGTTCGGAAATTACTATTATACAACAAACAAAGCTTTTTTCCTCATTTGGGCGTCCATGCCGGCTATAACACCAACCCACTGAGCTGCCACCTTTTATCCCACTGCCATTTATACATGTTTTCTCTCCAAAAATCCCTATAGTAAAAACCCTATAATTTGTTTCTTATTGACCTCTCCCCACAACTCCTTTTCTATACGCCCTTTTGTTAACCAACCACTTGCATAACTACTATCGATCCAAATGCATGAGCAACGCACCCCCTTTACCTGTTTATCCCTCCCACAACCCTTGTTACAGATCACACCTTCTTTTGACAGCCCTTCCGTGCTTCTCCTATGTCAATGTCAAAGAGCATGTAGGGGAAGACTGTCCAGAACGCACCAGGAGGGTAGAATGGCTATAACAAACGCTTCCGCCATTTTGGAAGCCTAGCTTTAGGAGTTTATACAACACGTGATTATATGTAAATTTGCTGGTTGCATTTAACGCCTGGCTGAGCAAACTTGGTCCGTTTTGCCAGCGGGTTTTGGCGTTTTGCCCCACATAATGATCTTGACACTTGCTAAAAATCGTCAAAAATAACAAAAAATACCGGTTTTTGTTAGGAAATTTCACCAGGAGTAAGTGTAAAAAAGATCCCAAAATCTTCTAGAGGTTGAAAAACGTGGAACAAACACACCGTTGCTCTGCAAAATGATGTTTTGCTTAAGCGGTGCGTTATGCACCACTTTACCCTATGCCAAGTTCGATGAAAAACCGATCAGACGTTCCGGAGTCATAGCGAAACAAAAATACTCATATACATACTCATGTTGGTCGCGACCCCCTCCTCCGCTCCCTGCTGGTTCCCCTCAGTCAGCTTTCCTTTCTGTCACGCAAGCACTTTAAGCGAAAAACGCGAACTTGTGTGCACACCTAATTAGATGAATGTTTCTTATAGCATTTTTTCTCAGTTTTCCAATGGTGGTCTTAAAATGAAAATCGGTTGAGGGGCTCTTGGTGAAAACGGCGAGTTTTTGACAAAATCCAATATGGCGATCAAATCCACGATGGCCGCCAAAAAATGTTTACTCCATTTGAAAGCCCTGCTTTTCTACTTTACAGAACTGACTCATTTGTTAGTTGTTTTATGGCAAATTTATGAAATATCACAAGATATAGATCTCAAGGTTTGCTAAAAATTCAACTTTTTTTGAAACTGTTAGGCCCCTTGGCGAACGAGGGGTCCACTATTTCGAGGTATCAAAAGTACAATTCTTATTTTTCAACCATTTTCAACCAATTAGGCGCAAAAGTTCCAATATCTGAAGACCTCGTGTCAGTAGTGGCCCCGTTTCAGCGGGAATTATTTCTCTATCTCTTCAAATAAACGATCAACAACACTTTTTGTATGAATAACATCTAGGTATAAACTAAAAAAATCCATTTAACTTTTTTTTGGTGGAATTTTGAAGGCCCACTATGTTCTAGAGACTTGTCTATATTTTCAAAACACATCGTTTTGTCATAATATCATAACACTATCTTGATGCTTCCTGTCAGTTTAATGACTTTTTTGCCGAAAAATAGTACTTTTTCGTACCACAATTTCTCCGAAAGTGGTCAATAGTTGTAGGAAACATAATAATCATTTGAAAGGCTAACATTTTTGCTTCCACACTCAAGTATATTTATTAGTATCTGTTGGTTGGTTTGGTTTCATCGAAATTCTTTAATTTTGGCAACCCAAGGCTGCTCGACAGAATTACAATTTTTGTTATTATTTACGTTTCCTTATCAGATAAAACGGCCAAATTGACACAGCAGTCAAAGCAAATATCGATCGAACTGGCTGAATTACTTTTTTGTTTTTAAAATGTGTGTTAGCTAAGAAACGAATGGGGTGCATTTTGCCTCGACGGTGCTTATTACCCCAGGTACCCCTACCAATACGAAAAGTCAAGTTTGGTGGAGAACGGTTAAGGCGTTTAGGAGTTATGGCGGCACATACATACACACGTTCACTTTTATATAATTAAAAGATAGATTATTTATTCCTCGGGAATCCATGCACTATGCAGAATAACAAATTGACGCTTTGAAAAATTTATACAAATTGCCACGTAAATATAGATATTCATGTCAACTGTTAGCGAGATCAAAAAATTGTTAGGAAAATTTAGCAAGCTTGTCAAGTATAATGAAACAGTGGCCCTGGTTTGATCAGTGAATTTAGAAAAAAAAGATGAAAAATACACTAAATAACCTTGAACCCGTAAATGAAACATTACGAATACGGTTTTGTCTTACAAATAGATTGAATTGAATAAAGTTAGCCAATCTCCACCCTTGGGCCCTAAATATGCGAGCCATTCTGCACACATTTTATTCACTACAAGCCTTGTTTAATCTTATAAAACTATCTATTATACGTGACTACCTTCTTTCACAGCGCTGTTTCATATTTTCTAAACAACGGGTTAAAAAAGCTAAACTACTCATAAAAACTACTATGAGAGTGCAGTAAACCTCAAATTATTAAACGGAATTATACACCCAAGCAACAATGTGAGTTTTATTGTACTCTTATGCTGGTGTTCAAGACCAATTTTGGTCTTAAATACCATCATAAAAGTGCAATAAAACCCAAATTGTTACTTGGGCATGCTCACACCTACATAGGTCGAAGACGGAGGTGAAATGGGTTAATATAATAAACAGTAGAATTGAAAGAAAAAGCTTCATCTCTCCCACAAAAAAATATGTTATTGGATTAAACAAACACTATTTAATTTCCTGGCGAGCTGCATGCATGAATTGGGCTGTCATATGTAATTAACACAACATTATATTTATTGTTTTTCGTTTACAAACTTTTGAGCTCATATTTACACAATCCAAAGCTTTGCACAAATACTTCCTTTAGCACGAAAATTGTTCATCGTCAAACGTATCCTCCCCGATGCAAATAAAAAAAAATATGAGTGGCGTGTAATCCTCATCAGTAATCAGATGAAACTGTAAATAATCTACTATCATGCGTATCGCTGTTAGCAACGTTACCACATGCTCCTTTCACCAGGTGTGGTCTAATCTGCTGCCGACTGATTTCCCTTTCCAGCATCTCCTAACGAAAGTCCCAAAAGCTCGCACAAGCACAGTCCGCCCAGCGATCATCAGTCGCCGAAGGGAGCACCGGATACCGTCACACTGAGTGCCATCAGCAATCGAGCCTGCGCGTGTGGCTCCAAGGAACCGCCGGTGAGCCGGCCCGGTGCCATCGTCGCCACCGGTACCGTGGACCTCAATATCAAGTGCATCAGTCCGGACGAGGACGTGTTTCATCATTCGGCACCGGTGACCGGCATCAGCGCCGGGCAGCACCGAGTCACCAGCGAGCAGCGCCTGCAGCACCAGGATAATCTAGGGTTAGTTCTAAGACCCGTGCAGAAGAATGAAGAATTAATCGACTTTTGCCATTTTACAGATCATTATCAAACCAATTATCCGATTTAACGATAAGACTAGACAATTTAGAGGGTAGCCTGAAGAAAGATATCAGAACGATTCTGGACATCCTGCATCAGCAGCAGCAGATGCAGCTGCAGTTCCACCACCAGCAGCTGCAGCACCAGCAGCAGCAGATGCAGCAGTCCGGCAAGACCGGAATGTCCTCGTATCAACCGTCCGAGAGTGATTTCTCCTTCGACATGTGCGGCGGCGTCAGTGGCGTCGGAGAGCCGGGCAGCAGCATGACCAAGCATCAACAAGCGCAACAACGAACCAACGTGCAGCGGTCCGTCTCACAGCCCGAGTGCGCCAACGAGAAAAGCCTTTTCAAGTAACGTCCCGTGTTTAAAGCCCACAGGAAGAAACTAAATTACCACTTTACTTGCCACTTGCAGGTGCTCAAAATTTTCCTCGTTTAACCAACCGATGGATGACACCCCGGAGGGTCACAATTGGAACATTTTCGCACCAATCGCCAAGCTCGAATCGCTGGACGAAATCGATCAGGTAGGTTGAATGTTTCGCTTATCTTTCGGGGAATCGGGGAGACGACAAACAATCCGATACTTTCAGGATAGTAAACATTCCATCAGTCAAGAGAAGCCTCAATAACACCTGCTTTAGGATATGGTTAAGAGTTAGCCGTTCAGTAGCGGAAGCAGTCTAGCGAGAAACCAAAACAGAAGATAAACTTTAGCCCTTCAATAGGAAGTCACAGAAATCGTCAAACGTAACTTGTACATATTGCTTGGAAATTATTTCAGATGTTCACCTTTGATTATATCGATCGATTTAAAAGTAAAAACAAGAAAAGGGTTAGTCAAACGACACTTGTACATTTTTCATATAAGTACTGAGCATACTTTATACGAGATATCAGCTAATTTTTACGAGAGCAAAACAAAGAAAAAAAACTGAAAAAACAAATCGAAAACACAAAACACGCATAGTTGAGACGCAGAGCGATGATGTTAGAGCGGAGGAAAGAGAACAAAAAAGTAAGGCGGCGAGCGCCAATTTTGATTTTAAACCATTGTTATTAACTATTAATTATGTGCTTAGTACAAGCAGAATCGAAAGTAGAGAAGAGTTTTATCTTACGCAAAAAAAGCAATTAAATTCGAAAATGAGTTGGTCATTTTCTTAGACACAATTTTTCACTTTTCCCTTAGGGCGTTATTTGATTAAGTAACCAATTCACTGCTCGAACCGGAGTAGCAATTAAAAAACACTAAAAAACAGACAGAAGTTTCCAGTCAATTCGTTTAGACACAGTTTGACACAGTATTATTACGCTGGACACGGTTTTCGTTGAGAAAAATCTGAGCTTGGTTTTCTACCGCCACCGCGTCACGTTCTTTCAACGTAAACGAAACTTACGCGTGGCAGAACAAAACCGACTCCGAAATAAGTATGCCTGCCCATTCTTTGAAATAGCTAACAACCCCAAACTCAACAAAAATTGTGTTAAAAAAAACGTTCCTTAGTATTACCGTTCGAGTTACTTTGAGGGCACCAAATTTCAATGCGAACTTAATTAGGCTGAGCTGCATTATACTAAACTGATGTTGATTTTCCTTTTTGTTGAGGAGGCTATGCAACGGTTAAAATACAGGCAGAACTCACGTAAAGAAAAAGCTAAAAACAAACAAACAAACACTATTCAAAAGACATACCAAAAAAACAAAGTTATTGCATACACCAACTAACACACCGCAAATAAATTATAACACTTCCTTCGATTGACACGTTTACACGATTTCCATAGCAAATTACATTTACCTACCAAGCCACACATGCGAACACTTACACGTACACGAACACGTGCGCGGACCGACCAGAACGGCCAGTCGCCAGTGCTCCACATTCCTAAAAACCCCCCGCGAGGGCATATTTCCATCCAAATACAACTTATTGGAGAGCTCTTATTACGTTTGTGTCCCTTTTTCGAACGTTTGAACAAAACAAAACAAAACAAAACAAAACAAAACAAAAACAAAAAAACTGCATTCTGTTTCACAATAACAAAATCACACAAAATAAACGCATTGAACTGAAGAACTGAGAAAAGTAAACTTTATAGAAAATGTACGGAAAATACACCATACGAGCAAAAAATTAGAGGGTGTTTTTTCTTGTTTATTAACTTGAACAATTCAGGTTCGAACCAAATTTAATAGACGAAATAATGCAAACCAGAGAGTAGTGAGAGTATCATATCCCTTACACAGGCAATAACAGGAAAACCGGGTCAGTGTTCTGCGTACATTTTTGTCATTATTTTATACAATATCGAACTTTAATTCCTAACTGCAAACTTTCGAAAACGCGAAGCAACTGTAAAGGTTGAACACCTTCGTGGTTTGTTAAAGCAAATTAAAAAAAAAATGCTTCAATGAGGAAATCGTATCTTGGAAAAGCAACATTTCGGTAAGACTTCCACTAACAAAAGCATTAAATCTTTTTCGCAAAGCGAACAAGAGTCTTTACCAATACTTAAATTCTGAATCTACAGAAAATTAAGGTGCTTTTACGAAATCAACTTCAGCATGATTTCCATACAAAATCCTAGGGAAAAGGCCAAATTTAAAAGAGCTCCGATTTAGTTCAAATTTAGTGTGCACTAATATTTAGCTAACGTTTTAGTGAACTTTTTATCGGCAAAACAGTGGGAATTAAAAAAAATCCTAATTGGGATACTGACAAACACTCGAATCACTGGCGGTATGTTAAACAGTGCACATAGATTAAGGATGGAGATAAAACTAAATGCTGGTCGCAGTGGTCTCGTCTCCTTTAAACAAAAAAATTGATAACAAAATCTTGGAAATCCGTTCAGTAGTTCAAAAGTTATAAAGTTTTTACCTCTGTTAACCTATAACGAAGGTTTGGAAATTGGTTTCGAAAAACACGAAAGTAATCGGAGACCAAGGACCGACTCTCACACCAATCAATTAGGTTCGATGAACCGCCGATGAACTAGCGTCAAATATTACTTCAGGAGAATGACGTGGCTTTACTCTATTTCTTTACCTGCATCCATGTCCAGTCCAGACAAAAATTCCGCCAGGAACAAACCCACCTCTCCATGCTTTCTATACATCCAAATCGACAGATCTGGATTGAACCTGTGGGTCCATCGTTCTTTTTTCGTTGTATTCCATTCTTCGCCATCGACTCGATTCTAGCAGTTTTTCGAATTCAACGGGTTCTTTCGCCTATAGCACTCGCTATCCTCCGTTAGGATGATACCAATTGGAATCATTTTAGCGATTACACAAACTGCTTCGTATGAGATGGTTTTGTATGCCTTTGCGACTCGCATAGCCAAGAGATATGGTTTGTTCAGCCTTGTTCTGTTCCGCTGGTTTTTGAGAGCCACAACCCAGACTGGGCCTCCGCACAATAGGATGTTCTCCTACCAGGATGGCCGCCCTCTGCACCGCCTTGCAGTTACTGACCAGGTATATCTCCGATTTGTGATGCGCAATTCGCAGCTTTACTTGCTGCATTCAGTTTTCGATTAACGATTGCCTCAACTGCCAGCATTTCCATCTCTTCCAGCGATTCACCTGTTACCGTTACAATAACGTTGTCTGCAAAAGCCACAATCTTCACACTTTTGGGAAGCTTAAGCGTTAGTACCCCGTCGTACATTGCATTCCATCGAAGACTCCTGTAACAAGAAGACTGGCAGCTCTGCCAATATTCGGGAGACACTGTTGGTAGCTCGCTCTGCCGACCAAGGTGGTACGTGGATGCATCTGTGTGAGTGAGTGCTAATATTCATATCGCCATGCCAACATAGTCAATACAAAATTTTTGAAAGCTTACTAACACGCATACAGAATTTACCACCTTCACTAAAATAAGCGCCGCTGATGGTGACGCCCCAGCTAGCATTTGTATAAGTATACTAGCTGACCCGACAAACTTCGTATTGCCACAAATAAAACTGTGTTGTACCATGCTGCATCAAAATCCGGACGTTACCAATATCCGGACACCTTCACTAATTTATCCTTATTAAGTATTAATATGTACAAATTATGAGGTGTAGCGGCGTGGATTACTCTGCAAATATATCGTAAGATCGTTTAAACATAGTCAGTGGTTAAGTAGGCTGCGCGAAATAACTTAAATAACTCCAAACGTAACGTTGGTGTCGAACAGTGTCTTTTTCTGCGAGTTTTTTTAGATTACTAAACAGCAGTGTTTTCGCGATTTAAGGTTTTGGGAGCTTATTATTACAAAGAAACCAACTTTTTAGGCTTAGTATCAACAAAGAAGGTTAGTTTTCAATAATTGAGACGGTGTCATTCATTAATGTGTCGAAATAAAGTGTATTTTTATAAATAATTACGCTGTCCGGAATTAAAACCATGTTTTTAAATCCGGACATGTTTGATTATTGATGGTAACTACCTACTGTTTTTCTTAGAAAATGCGAAAGGACACACTGAACCAGGCAGAAGGTGTGGTAAGAGAAGGAGTCTCGATCCATGGAACCGTCAAAATATTTGGAAATGCAAAATACTTCAAGGCAATTAATGTAGAAGTATTTAATCACTTTCGTTCTCTGGTTAGCTACGTGGGTCAGTGTAGTACTTGACTAAAATCGTACTGTTAATGGCATTAAAAGTAAAAAAAATGTATAGAGAGATGATTACTTCATACTACAAGTGACAGGTTGTTTACTTATAGGCATACATTTCTTAGACAAAATATGAAAAAGTTTTGCCTGTCCGGAAAATGATTCAAAAGTGTCCGGATATTGATTCACTGAGATGTCAGGTGTCCGGATTTATGAACAAGACAAGCCTGTTTATTTCTCTTATTTTAATGTTTTTATTGGGTTTTCATTGTAACATTGACGTGTTATTGCGAATTTAAGCTTTATATTTGATTATAGTACAAAGCAATTACTAGAATGTTGCGAAAATATTGTTTACGGAGCATATTAAAAATATGACCTGCTTAAGTGTCCGGATATTGATGCAGCATGGTACATAAATCATGAATCACGAATAATCTTTGTCACAACTTCGAGTTTTGCAAGTTTCTGAGGAGTTCAACCTTAGAAGATTCATTTTGGCAGTTACGTAACTATGAAAGCATGGGTAATTTAATATACAAATTTGCAATTTTTCCTCACAGTAAAGTAGAAAACAACTCCCTCCATTGCTTAGCCAGAATGCGGGTGATAAAGCGGATAGCAATATTCGCCGTGATTGTATAATATTTCGCCGTATACCATTTCGCGAAAAACCTTAAGCGGAATGTACCATTTCAAGGAAAACTTTTTCGAGTAAAATACCATTTCGCAGGGGTGATCCTCTCCTTACTCGCTGTCGCTCATTTGGGCCCAACTAAAGGAAAGTAATAGACGTCAGACCTAGGAAAACAAATAAACCTAGACAGAGGTGATTTCTGCGAGGGGCTAACTTCCGACGGCGGGTCGCCGGCAAATTATTTTTAAAGTTTTTGAAATTGGCTTCAAAAATCGGAGGGCAAAAAATAATCTGTGGGATGTAAGTCGATTTTTTTTAATCAATTGACTATGGGCTCTACGGCTTAAAGAACTTAAAATGAGTGTACGCGTCTAACACCAAACAAAAATGAAAATTCAAAAAATAGAATTAGCAAAAATCGCCATTTTTTCTTACTTTTCGTAGGTTTTAGGTAGGAAAACAATAACATTTATGAAAAGCAAAAACAGATTTGGGTTTCACGTTTAAACTTTAGGTAAAAATGTGTTAGTTTTGCTCGGATACAAAATTTTCTTTCCATTCAGTTACCCACCACTGGAAGGACAAAAACTTGACAAAATATTTGTAATAGCCTTTTATTGACTAATGTTTTAAAAGGGGGAGGGGTTATAATTCATCATAGAAAAAATTCTTTCCTCCAAAAACCCGCACATACCAAACTTGGTTCCACCTCCATAAAATTGCTGATCATTTTATCTATCCAACTACACAGTTCAGTTTCGTTCAGTAGTTTAGTAGTTATTAGCATTTGAAATCTTTCATTCAAACGTTACACTTCTATTTTCGTTTTCACAAAGTGCTCCGCTCTGCGTAGCGCGAATACTGCACCAGGTAATGCTAGTGTTTTTCCAGGATTTAGAGGTGTCATCAAAAGGATGTTTTGTTAGAAAATATGTTCGAAGTGTAACGTCTGTTAGTCTGTGGTTCTACTGTCGGAACTGATTTATAGCGACGATAATAAAATATGTTGTTTATAGACTCGGAAACTACTGAACCGATCGGCGTGATAATTTGCATGCAGGGGTTGGTGCCGGGGAAGGTTCTTTGGTAGTTAGAGACCTCTCCCATCCTCTCCCAGTTAGACTCTTCCATAAAACATAAAACATTATAAACCGCAAAATGGTATTCGGCGAAAAGTTATACAATCACGGCGAATATTTAAATGCTATCCGCTTTATTTTATCTGGCTAAGCAATGGGAAGAGTTGTTTTCTACTTTACTGTGAGGAAAAATTGAAAATTTGTATATTAAACTACTCATGCTTTCATCGTTACGCAACTGCCGAAATGAATCATCTAAGGTTGAACTCATCAGAAACTTGCAAAACTCGAGATTGTGACATAGGTCATCCGAGATTCACGATTTATGTACAGCACAGTTTAGTTTCCGTAGTTGTGCAGCACACGTGCATTAAATTTTATCGTGCATATTGGAATGGTAGGTCCCTGAAATCAACGCGCCGTTCTTATGATGTCTTGTAAAAGCCACTAACTAGTCTCTTTTCATGGTAATATCATTTTGAATACTCTCCGGCGCACATAAGAAGAACTCCATATAAAGTAGCGTCCAAAATTGCCGAATGTAAAATTTCACTTTTTAGCACATGCTTAAACGCGGTTTTGTAGTAAATTGTTTTTTTTTTTTTTTTTTGCGAATTCTTCAAACTCTGCACTGCACGGTATCGTGCCACTGTCAATAGGTCGCCATATGGTATATGCTCGTTCCATATACCTTATCCACTCGTTTGCACCTTACGCTCTTATGGTGGCGTTACACCATATCCAAAAGATTTACAGTCGTTCGGACAACTTAGCAGGCTGATTTAGAGAAACAGTGGAATGGATTTCTTTTCTGGTGTCTGGGGTGTCTGCGTACAGATCCCAGATCAAAATCGAAGTCTCCAGTCGGACTGATCTAAGTTACTGCTCGATTTATTGGTTGGAACTTGGCTTTTTATACAGGATTACTGCTGACTTGCACAAATCGACCAAGCGTCGATTTGTGTGCGCGCCTTCGGACTCTGTTTACTAACAGCGCGTGAATCGTTCAGTTTTGTTATTGTTTTGCTTAAGGCAATCGTACGCTATCGTACGCTATCGTATGTAATCGTACGCTATCGTACGGTACTATGTGTGGTGCAGCGACAACTGCTAGGAATTTGTTATTTGTTTACATGCATGCCGATCGTTTGCTGCTTGGTTTGGTATTTAATTATTTACGCGGGGTGACTCAGTGCTGTGGTCGCGGACACACCGTTGGGTGATACTTTTGCTGTGTCATCCAATGATCGCATGCGTTCACAGCACAATGTTACAATTTTTGAAAACCAGTTTTTTAAACAAAATAAAAATATTTAATTAGTTAATCTTAATTTCTAGCGAAATCATGCTAGGCGGGGCTTCCTGTGACATGAAAACCGATTAACTATAACTTCCTTTCTGCAGCTCACACTTTCCTTTGATGAATGTTTGTTTGCGGGCTAAAAAAATATTAGAATATGAATATGAATAAGATATTTTCGGCGTTGAACTCTAATTTTCTTCACAACAGCAGCAAAATTTGTTTAGTCAGGGTGTTACTATATCAAGAGTACTATAAAACTAACAAATTTATTGCGGTTTAACATGTAACCACAATTCAATTTTGTAGTGTGATACGCCGTATTTTATTGTCCCACTAAAGGGTGTCCCACATCAAATTACACCACGGAAGAAACGCTGTAGAAAATTACCCATTGGGTGTTTTCTCTTGAAAATTTGGGTAGAAGCAGTTTAGAATGTATTGTTTACACTGTATTTATTATCGCTGTCAGCTTTACGAAAATTGGAAAAAATGGCGTACCTCGAAAAGCAACGTCGCGAATTGATTTTACGCAAACGCCTGGAAAATCTTCAACTCTCTCATCGGAAAAACCATTCGGAATCGTGCAGTCAACGATTAGCCGTGTGATTAAACGTGACTGCGAAACTCTGAAAACACCGCCCAGCACGGGCGTAGCCAGAAAAGTTCCTTGGGGGGGGTTTTACAAGAACAAATCTGACATAGCCTAACCGTAAGCAGCTTATTCAGGAAATGCAGAATTAATTCAGTTAAAAACTATTTTGGTTGAAATTGAGTGTTCTTCATCAGACAAATGCCGCTTAGTTGGTTTCGAGGCACGATACTGGTCTAACAAGCCAGTCGTCGCATGTTCGAATCTCTGATTTTTGGACTAGCCGACTGCGAAGTCTGTCGATGAAGAAGGGTCAAGTCTTAGAAAGGACGTTTAATCCACCGGCTTTGCTTAGCTCATCGGATAAAAAAACAAATTGAAATAACAGAGTTAAAGTTATGGCTTCCCAGCCGGCATTGAGCTACGTTGTATGTTCGAATCTCGGCTAGGAGAGGCTGTTAAAGTCCATAGAATTGAGTTTCTTCGAGACGCAGCGAGGGTGCTGAAGAACAACTTATCCTGTATGATTCTCAACATCGCTCTTAAGGAGATCCGACGATCAGATTTCAAAACGAGAGGTTTGATTCTCAGTAAATGTAGCAAACTTCTTGGTTAAGCAGATGACTTTGAAAAGTGGCTAACCAGGTGACAGAAACTTTGCCACGACGAAGGCCATCTGTGCTAGACTTAAGGCAGAGCCTAGCAGGATTGGGCTTTAAATCAACGCGTTGAAGACCAAATACATGAATGATAATAGCTCAAATGGTCGCTGTTAAGTCAGACCGAGCCAAGTGACAAAAATCTTATTTCGAGAAAAACGCGTTCAAAATTTGCTGCTCTGTATGGTTTGTAGCTATCAATTGTTCGAAATCATCTCATAACACTGGCTGTTTGCAACATTTATGTAGTCTAATTAAAGTAAAATGTAGCTTAGAAAATTCTTGATCGTTTGCTGTCATTAACTCATTCTTTTAAATTTTGCGATTTGATCTGGTCTGATTTAACGCGGACCAAATGAGAGGAACGTGCTTTTTTCGCGGACGGTAATAGTTGACGGCGACGAACCAGAAGTGGTAGATGAGCTCGTGTATGTGGGATCACTGGTAGCCGCGGACAACAACGCAAATAAGGGGATCCAGCGGCATATTCAAGCAGTACAACGGGCCTACGCCAAGCGCTGCGATTAAGAGGCATAAGCCGCCTTAGGAACCTGACAATGTTCAAACCCCCTATTAGATCGATAGGCCATGCTCACGGAGGACTTACGCGCCTTTGGGGACGACATTTGACAAAGTACAAGCTGCAAGCGAAGAGTAGTGGAGGTGCATGAATCAAGGGCAACATCCCCTGCTTGAGATTGCCAATGTACATTTGGCGAAAGTCGGTAAACTACAGTGAACCAGTCACGTCGTAAGGAAAACGGTTCCATACTACAACCCCACCGACACCGGCACAGAGCGACTCAACGTGCGAGATGGCTCGTCCAGGTCTAAAGCGACATTTTTACCTTTGTTATACTATAACAAAGGTTTAAAAATTGGTCGAAAAACACGAAATTGATCCGAGGCCCGGAGGGCCAAGTCACATATACCAATCGATAGGGTTCGACGATTTGAGCAATGTCTGTGTGTGTGTGTGTATGTATGTAATGATTTTTTCTATCGCCTGTTTCTCAGAGATGGCTGAACCGAATGGTTCGTTATTACTTTTGTTTGAAAGGTGTTATTGTCTAGTAGATCACTATTGAGTTGCTTCGTGATACGACGTTTCGTTTAAAAGTTATAAGCAAAAATGTGAAAAATACGTGACACGGGTTTCTTCGAAACTACATAACAGATTTCATCGATCTTAGTATCAAATGAAAGCCCTTATTAAAGGTGAATTGTTCAGGAATTTTTAATTGAAAACAAATAAGTAGTTTAAAAGTTAGCCTTAAAAAACCTGTTTTGACAAGGTAATAATTATCGCCTGTTTATTAGAGATGGCCAAACCGATTTATGCGCTATTAGTCTCATTCGAAAGATAATATATCCTAATAGATCACTATTGAATGGTTTTTTGATTGGACGTTTAATTTGAAAGTTATGAGCAACCGTATACACCACACCAAAATTAACAATAATTTATAATGATTTTAACCAAGATAAATTATCTAATTTCAATTATTTTAATATCAAACGAGAGGTTTTGACACTACGAATATATATGCAAAATTTCATAAGAATTGGTTTTAACGGTTAAAATATATTAACCGTCGAACACTCGCGCCAACTTTTGTAACACAGTTACTCTCGCGCAAAATAGCCCCAAACCAAAGAAAACGTGTGCGCTAGAGTTTTGACTGGGAAAACTTGGTTTTAGGTTTATCGAACCTTTGGAAGAGTTGCTTGAAATTGAAAGCTCTATCGTCTGGTGGAATTTAAATTTTTATTAATCCCCCTAAAAGTGAAATAAATAAAATATTTTTTTTTCAGTGTCAATATAACACATTGATGTGTTCTGCAAAGTTATAGAGCATATTATTACAAGAAATTTTGCTGAAGACAGTAACCTTCTATCTCTGCAGCGAAGATAGAAATATCTTATTTATTGTATATGAATTTGAAAAATCAGTTTTTCTATTTTTGCTCTTTTTGTAATTGTTGTATGACTTTTTCATGTACTACAAAATTGTACAAATAGTAAAAATACTCAACTTTGCTGAAAATAGTATACCTGTATGTTTGCTTGTTTAGGAACTGTAGAACTTTGATTATAAAGAATACCCTAATTTTGACACCGAATTACTCGACTACCAGCAGACGGATACATTTTAAGCATTTTACATTTGCTGATAGTTTTGCTCCATAAATTTTCCCAACAATTTAAATTATTAATGCATTGAATAATTATGATATTTTGCTCACAATAAGTTTGTTGAAGAATATACGTTAGTTAAACAACGATTTGTAACTTTATAACAATATGGCGTTGAAAAACCTACACGTGTTGTATAAAATACAACAGCGTGAGTTAATAAAAATTGATGAAAATTATTCAAGAAAACTCTATTGATGTGATTCAAATAGAATGGCATTACAGGAAACTATGCATAGTTCAAAAACCTATAAACTAGACCTTTGCTAGACAATGTATATGCTAAAGGATAAGATTTTCTCTTACAACTTACTTTTATTTGCACTTACTCAGATTAATAACAACTTACTTATCCTTACTCAGCAATTTCATGAAAAAAGGATCTATCAAAATTTAAAAGTATTCCTATTTTGTTCAAATTTTGTAAACTTTTTCAATTTTCAAAAATTTTATGTAAACCAACGATAACCAATAGAAGAATTATGTTCCGAAGACGTGTCGATTTCTATCTCAAATAGCAAGTAAGACCGTATAACAAAGGTTCCTTTCACCACTAGGTGGATTAAATTGGGTTTTTATTTTATAAGTAAAAAACTGCGACTTCAGAGATGCCTGGAAAATGGGCGACGAGTAACCCAAGATCGAATTAAATGGGGCTTAAAACAGCACGAACCACCAAGTTTCCAGTTCACGACGCCGACGGGGATCGTACAATCAGCCCCGTACATTTTCCCGTGCTTTAAACAACAGCTGGCTGTGAAATTTCAAGCTTGAAAGTGTATAACAAATTTTGTCCTGGGGGGGGGGTTTGAACCCCCCAAACCCCCCCCCCCCCCCCGTCGCTACGCCCATGCCGCCCAGCACAATTTTTTGATGCTTCAGAGGAAATAAGGAAGCAGAAACTTTCAAAGTTTGCTAAAAAATACATGATTTGTGGCAAGCGATCTGTTCATGTGGCAAACGGAGTGCGCCGTTCGTGACTATCGGAATTGTAAACGGGCAGATCTACCTCAAGCAGTGTTTACAGAAGACATATTCCAGCGTTACGAGACAACACAATGCGCATCCCGCGAATCAGTTCCTACTAAACTAAATCCCTGGCATACAACTGGAAAGTAAAGTCCTCTTCAGTCGGCAATTTTACAACATATATGCCAAAAGTTTGGTGAAACAAGAGCCAATTTATAAAGTAAAAATGGTTGCTAATTGTGTCCCGTAACGCTGGAATGTGTTAGAAGCGTCTGCTTCCTCTGCTGAAGCAACACGAGGGCCCTACGATCTTATGGCCGGATCTAGCTTCGTGCTACTATTCAAAGGATGTCCTGGAGTGGCGCGAAGCCAATGGAGTTACTTTCGTACCCAAGGACATAAGCCCACTTGTCTTGAATCGAGTTGTTTTATATCGAGGATGTTTTCTGTCGAGGTTGTCTTATATCGAAGTATCCCTAAGTCCCCCGAACATGTCCAGATAAGGCCAACGTGATAGCAGATGTAGATAGTAGCTTTGGCTTTTATTGATCTGGTTTGTGAATTCTGGTATAATTTTAGAGGTCCATGATATGTTTTGGTTCAGGTCGTGATGTGGCCAATATCTCCGGGGGTATCTTAATCCGAAACATGTCCGGATAGTGGTAATACAACTCAAAACATTTAAAATGCTCACCAATGGGCATATGATCCAAATAAATTAATGCCTACTGCGATTTATTTTATTTCTGGAAGTGTTATTGAAGATATTTATTTAATTTATATGGGCGACCTGCGCTTTCACACAAATTTGTCTAACGATTTTTTTAAAATTTAAATGAGAGGTGTAAGATGGCAATACAAACCAACTGACATTTACCGTCGTGATGGCTTATTTATAATAACCGTCAAAGCATGCATAATTCTCCAGGCTGGTTCTTGGTTTATTGTGAGATTTTGATTAAAAATCGTTATCTACGAATAAATAATATTTTTTCAGCTGCTTTTTTATTTCTCTTTATCGTTTAAGTGATATTGAGATAAGTATTCAGATATTTGGAACTTACACTTACAAAACTGATGATGGAATTAAATTAAACAAATTAAACTCATTTGAAATACTAACATTTACTTTCGTACATATTAAATATATATCGTATATCGTGAATGTCTAATATCTCATCTTGTGAATAACCTTATCGTTTCGAGTTTTTATAGTTCATTCTAATTCATTTTAAGCCATAGGTAACTTTTATCTTGTTATCCCTCAGTAATAACGCTAACGCATGGTAATCTACACCCCAGCGGTTAGTTTCTCCACCTACCTTGCGTCCCCATTCATTCACACAATTGAATTCAGTGGAGTCGGAAAGTTTCATTACCGCAACGAAACCCATTTCCCAAACCATAGTGGTCAATAAGCACGACATCAGCAGTCAGGCAGGAAGACAAAAGTCAGCTTTGACCATGAATTGGTAACGACGTTACTACCGAGCAGCGGCATAGCTATCACATGGTCCGACTCCTTTTTGGCGTCTTACCACTTTTGACAGCGTTTAGTTACTGCTCAACCAAAAACATCTAAACCTTCCCCCGCACAAAGTACATAAACCGAAACTATGTCGCACTATTTCTATTCTAGCCAGATCGCATTCCAGTATATGTAAATGAGCAGCAATTCACGGCCAATTTCAGGCAGGATGCCCAGGACGCACAAATATTAGCACCGTAAGCCGAATTCTCACGCTTTTCGCCCGAAAGAGAAATCCGATAAATGAAGCCAAGAAAGTTGGTACATAATTTATATAATCGTTGCAACTGATTTGAATTGTATATTTCGAAAAGACAAAAACAAGGCGAGCCAACCGGATTCCATTCGGGGCGCTGAATGCTGCCTGAAACCAACCAAAAAATATATCGTTAATTTTTCAATTTGACGACTTTCATGTTGGCAGTCTATACATTCATATCCTGCACCTTGTCGTGCCCGTCAGTTTCGGGGTATGGTATGATGGCCCATTGGAGCGATTGTGACGCGATCTGCTCGAGACCGACCGACCGACCGACTTAACGTGCCTCTTGTTCTTTCATATTTTTTACGGCTCGTGCGGTTGCCATTTAGATTGTGTGTGACACGACACGAACTCGCTTTCGCACAATTTTGGCCTGCCGGATTAAAATAACCTGAACTGGGGAGTTCATCGACGACATGCAAACCATTCAACCGAACCAACCCGTAACGGGGCGGGTGAGTGGTTGAGGAAGGCAACGACGGACGGAGGGACGGACGGCGGGTGGGAAAACTATTCTTCTATGACGCTATCGCTAGAATTTAATAATATTCGGACGCCTCAGTCCAGGTCCCTGAACGGTGCTGTCCCTTATTTATCATTTCAAGCTGTGACTCACTGCGCGAATGTGAAACGTAATGGCCATCGAAGGACCCATGGCACTACCAGAGGGGTTTTTACAATTAGAACTGTCACGGGTGGGACTAAAAATCCGCATCCGTTTCGAGGTTGGTGACAATGTTTAGCCTAACCGAACCCGATAGCGCATGATGATAATTTCGATGATGAATTGGAATGTATTTTTTCTGCTGTTGTTGAAATGAGTTCTTTACGCACCGGCGGTGCGGCACCGCTTTTTTCTGGGCAAGGTCGCATGGTCTAATTCAAACCAATAGAGCATGAACACCATGAGAAGGGTAGTGTATTAATTAGTACTTGTTTGTGCGAGGGTTCCAAGGGACGAGCCGTTCTGCAGGATATCGAGAAAAGCACCACAAGGCTGTATTCGGCTTGACCTTCAGATTTATGGTTTTTAGTGTGATTGTATTGTGAATTTGCTACAGCTGGTCACTGCTGGTGGGGAGCTGGTGAAATTATGAAAGTCGCAATATTTTGAATGGGTGGGGACGTTTTACGGTGGCAATTGTTTTGAGCAATCTTGACTGGACTTTTGATGGAGTAAATTAGTTTCTTAACTATCTAACAAGCAACACCGTAAAAATGATGCGATCAAATTAATGACTATTTTTCATGAAAGTACATTCAAAAGAAGCTTAAGTTTTGATTTTCATGCAAAAATAATTACCTGGACGAGCGCTTAACGTGTCTGACCCTCTACCCAGAAATTTTTTTTTAATTCAGCTGTATTACAAAATTAAAAACAGCATGTAAACTGCTCAATCAGGTAAATGAGTTTGTTCTAGATGTGCTTTTTCCTCAATAGTAAAAAAGAGAAAATTAGCGCAGTAATTTTTTTCTCAATTTTCCTGAATTCTTGTTTTTTGTAAAAATGATAACTCTTGAATGCATGATCAAAATGTTGTGATATAAATATCAAAATGTCAAGAAATTTTGCTCTGTCCACATTTCTATATTGTCAATCCGAAACAAATTTCGAATGTTGCTTTGAAGCTCCAAAAGCGAAGGCCGTCTACAAACCTTAACTTTGATCGATGAAAAGATAGATAGCGACAATTCTTTCGTAGTCTTCAGGTGGTCCATCTTCTCCAGTGACCTCTCGGTAAAATGAACCGAGGTCAGATCCGGTCAAAAGATCACATCCTCCTTTGCGACTAGACTTTTTGATGAAGATGGCAACTTCTGGCAGGCACTTGATACTGCACATCTCCCCGTTCACCGCAAACCCCGGAAGCAAGAATAGCGGCTAGCACATTCCCTTCTTCTGGATCGTCAGCCACTGAAGGACCTTTTTCGGGAATTTGGTGTGGGAGATATATTTGGCATCATCGTTTATTTCGTGATGGCAAATGTAAAGTAAACAGTCCTCTGCCTGTAGTTGCCGTCCAGTGTCAAGTACGTCTCGTCATCGATTATGACCACAACCACGAAAGATGTTTTTTACTAGCACCGCAGCAGCTTTTTCACATCGTTTGAAAATAAACTTTTCAAACAGATGTTTATTTCGTCAGCTGGTGTTGGCTTTGGCATAATAAATAAAGTTTAAAGGAGGTCAGCTGATCATTTTAACACAGGTCCGCTTTCTCTAAAGAACGTGACTGGCAAAGAGTGAACATATCTAAATCTATCAAAAAAACAAAGTCATGGGTATAAATGTCCTTTAGAACTTAACCCTTCTTTATCGTCAGACTTCGCAGTACAGGAAAATTACGGGCCTAGTGCAAAAATCCTATTAACTCTTTAGCGGCACCGCCCAGTCGAGATTCGAACATACGACGACTGGCTTGTTAGGTCGGCATTGTACCCCGGAGCTAACTGGGTGGGCAAATCTAGCACCTCTGTCCTTTAGCTCCTACCCTTACTCCTCGCCAGGACAACTGGGGTACGCAACCTTAGTTGTCGGAACCAGCGGCCCCCACCACTCTAAGATGGCAGCCCCATAAACGAGATAGAGACCTAACAACCTACTGTGCCCGAAAACTTAACAAGTTACAGAAAATAAAATAAAGAATCAATCTGGATTATTGGCAACGACTTTTAGCATGAAAACACGGACACGAATCAGAACATGCTCATATACTGTCCCTTGCACAGCAGGCAAGCTGGCTCAACTTGCAAGAGAAGCTGGCCGCCCGAAGTTCGAAACGCTGGGTCTGGACGAGGTCCGCTGGGAGTTGCATTCTCACTGCGCCCAGGGGCACATGCAGCCCTGATGAAGTGGGAACTGATAAATGAAAAAATAATGGTTGCCAGATTCAGGACACGGGTTAGAAACCTTACAATAATCCAGTACGATGCTGCCGACCTGGAGAAAGAGAGCTTTTACAGCCAGCTGAACAGCGTAGTTGAGAAAATCCCGAAACGGGACATCCAAATCCACTTGGGCGACTTCAACGCGAAGATTGGCTCAAACAACGCGAAATAGCAGAAATGAGCGAAAACGGAGAACTGCCCTACAGAGTTTTGTAGTAACAACAATAGGATAACTGGTTGATCACTCTTTCCCCATAGACCAGCACATAAAGTCACGTGGGTTTTCCGAGACGGGCGAACAGAAAACCAAATCGAATGATACATCAGCTTTTCAGCAATTTATGGGAAACCGCAACTTTTCCGCAAGCAAAGTCCCTAAAAACTGAGACCTAACTCAATGCGGTAACGGTAACGTTACTCTGTATTACTCTCAAAGTACTCTATAAGGTAATCCTCAACCCGATCCAAGAGAAGATCGACGCTACTCTCCGGTGGCAGCAGGCTGGATTCCGTGCTGGCCGATCCTGTATAGACCATATCACAACGCTCCGCATTATATTGGAGCAGATCAACGAATTTCAGGACTCTCTTCTGCTGATGTTCGTAGACTTCGAAAAGGTGTTATGGATGAAATATAAGTTGGAGCAATTGGACCAAACCAAAAATTGCCTTGGAATCCTCTAACGATAGAGCAGCTAAATGACCTCGACCTAGCCGACGACATTGTCTTGCTCGCACAACGTCGAAACGATGCAGAGCGACCGAGATCTTCAGTGAAGCAAGCGACTGGAATCCTCAAGGACAGCATAGAAGAGGTATAGAAGAGGGGAAGGTTTTCGATTTTTTACATTTTCTCGAAGATAAAAAAAATCAAAGGCGTTGTGTACAAGACACGACCGCATGTTCAACGTAGGACTACGCAAAGCTAATGTAAAGGTGCGATTAGAATGGGCAATTTTAACTACATTTGTAATGCAATTGTTGATAGTTATGGCTCAATGTTGCTTCTGTCGCCACCTGCAAATTTTTGATACGTCGCCATAGTTACTTGGAAACATTAGCAACAGTTAGGAACAACTTGCATGCCACTAGTTGCCAACCTGGACGCACCTTAAGGGGGCATATGTAGTACTTTTTACACCATATTTTTTGCCTTATTTCAAATATTTTTTTCTCGATAACGCGAAAAGTGAATCGATTCGGGTTTTTTGCATTCAAAACATTGCACTTTATACTAATATTTTCAATTTTGTTTGCATATGTGAACCTCTTCCCCTCTCCCCTACGGCTCCTTGAACATGATCATTCGAAAAAAACATGATTTACGGTACCATGGATTGGCGCTGGGGGGCTTATCCGAATTGAAAAATTCCAAAACGACATGAAAGTATATTAAATTATCTCGTGTTTGACCCATCCTTTTTTTTAAATTCGAACGCATAACAAAATGGCGGACATTCAAACATAAAAGTAACGTTTTTAGTCGAAAAAATTGATTTTAAACATTTCTAAAAAAATACAAAAATAGTAATATCAAAAAAAGGATGGGCCAAACACTAGATAATTTTGTTGACTTTAAAACAAAAAAAGAATCATGAGAATTGCTTGAGCCGTTCTTGAGATATTTATGGTACCGACTTTCAAAACCTGGTTTCGAGAAAAACGACGTTGAACTTTTTATTCGCCGTGTAATCGCTCCAGACATGCGCGGTACAAATAGCTGTAACTTTGTCAATTTTTGGAATTCATTGAAATGACTTGAAACACATATGGTCAAAATGTTAATCTTTCGAAATAATCATTAAAAAAAATTTCGATTTTTTTAAGTTGAAAAAGTACTATGCCCCCTTAATACCAACACAGCCACAATAATGGATTCCTGGAAATAATTTTAATTATTTCTAATCATAGAAATATTTCAAATTATTTTCTTGTCTGTATAACCATTTGCAAAATATCAGAGATATATTGCAAATGTTTAATCGGCCAGGCCAACTGTGAAGTATTGCCGCAAAGACGATTATAAGAAATAAATCTTGTGTGAATAAGTTATTCATACATAGACGCATTTCAAAATCAACAGGGGAAGAAGAAACGGGGACGTCTCGTAGCAACCGTTTCTGATTAACTGTAAAAATTTTTCGTTGGGAGTATCTTTGCTAATAAAGATTAAGTGATACTCCGGACCCTCATGGATGAACTTATGGCATTAACCAAAGTCAGGCTAGAATAGGCCAAGGTTATAGGGACTTATTTCGCTCTCTGAAAAAAGATTAAACAGATTACCCAAAAATTTATCCGCAGACGCAAACTAACCGAGTAAGAGTTCTTCTCTGCAGGATTAGCATAGAAAATCAACTCCCATTCGACCCGTCAACGTATGCAGAAGTGCAAAAACATTCAAATGGGAGGGTAATCGAATAGTACTCTCTAATTTTTTATACCTATCGTTTAAGGAGTACAATATAAATACTAATTGAGTTCATTTATCTTGCGTAAAAAATTATGTCTTCAGACAATTAGTTTCATCCTTTGCATCTTGAGCTGCAGTATTTTTCCGTGATAATTTTCGCAGCATTGCAAACTCCTTAGCAATCCTCCTGCAAACTCCTTCCAACACCAAACAAAAATCCGGGACCGAGCCTCGCGTCCAAAAGGCAAGCCGATCACTCACTCACTTAAAACTTATGCGTTTAACACTAATCACATTGCAATGCAATTGCCAAATAAGTATTAATTTAAGAATTTTTGTAGTGAAAAATTCATGAGGCGAAAAATATATTTCGACCATACGCGGTCACAGTTTGCTGCGATCCCGAATAATGCTCGATAAAGATATTTCCGGATAAACTCATGTGTCTGATCAAAGCTACCCTGGAGTGAGTGATGCGCCACGTGCGTGTTTTGGGGGGCACTTTCGAGGCCCATCGAATCGCGTATAGGGTTGCGGCAAGAGGATGGAATGTCCTGCAATGTTGCAAATCGAGTGAGAAGAGGCATAGCATCCAACTTTTACTCTACAGACGCAAGCATACGATGAGCAACCGCTGGTGCTGTGTGCATACAT